>NW_024879139.1:157063-527895 GCF_018340385.1 Cyprinus carpio
TAAGAACGACCTAATGTCACCGCCTGAGAGGAAAGAATGCACAAGAACAAGAAGAACCTCATCCATGATACACAGCCAATAACGCTCTGATAGCCTCATGTCACGATTATCTAGCACCATGCCGACAATAGAGGTCTCCATGTCGGAGGAAAACTTTCCCCCGCTACCTGTGACTCCATGTGATTCCCCACGGGCAAAAAAGGCTCTCTATAATGCAAAACACGAGCCCACATCCCAAGACAACATCGTCATTACTACTCTTTCCCAGCTTATTAAGGAGCAGGCTGACTCCATAAAAATTCTGGTGAGTGAAAACTCCAAGAAAATTGATGGAAACGCATTGAAAATTGAAGGGCTAAAGAAAATGGTGGACTTTGTATGTAGTGAAGTTAAAGAAGCACAGCAGAGAGTTAAGAATGTTGATGGCCGCCTGATCACCCGTAATGACGTGATAACAAACTCCGCTTTGTGGAAGATCGCCCGCAACCTTGTCAAGGGCGGCGGGATGAAGATGTGGCTTCTGGTGAATAAGGCGCGCGTTATGTGAGGTGTAAAATCTGTTATTCATGGAGCACAGGCTTTTGTCAATGGAAGAATCACTTGGACATATCTGAACTTCCATTGGCCCGAAATCTCTGGCATAATGAGGCTACAGAGGACGTCCTCCTTAGATCCCCATCATTTCTTGGGGTAAAATATTATTTACTTTCCAGGCTCTTGTTTGTGGTTTTTTTTTTTTCTGTAAACTACATTGTTCTGAAGCCTGATCCTTAGTTAATCTTTGAAGTTGAAGTATCGTTTCTGTGGGATGTAGCCTAATATGTTCCCTGGAAGATCATACTTACTGAACAACAATTTAAAAGGACATTTATTTTTTGATAAAACACGTTGAGAATCTTCTTTCTTTTTCCATGGAGATGCAAAAAAACAAATATGGTCAAAAAATCTTGGCTTAAATTCCACCACTTAATATTTTTTTATTTTAAAAGGTGCATTTGGTTTACTCCAGTCTATCTTTGTTAATTGTTCTGTGTTGTAATGTAAGGCCATAGTAATATAGGTCTTTATTTTCTGAGTGGAATTTCATTGTCTATAGTTTCTTTAAACGGCCAGAGGGGTGGTTAAGAAATATAACTAAACAGTAGTAAGCGTTATTATTTTTATTTGTTAAACAGCCTGACAAAACACAGAATTTTCGTTTTGTCCCAGGAATCTCACTCAAACTCTAAGGATGAGAATTTTTGGAGTCTCAGTGGGGAGCAAACGATTTATGGTTTTCTCACTGTTTCAGAAGAAAGATCAGCTGGAAGTCTTAACTTTGAAGCACATAAATATAGTGGTGACATTTTACACACAGATACAGATTCAAACAAGGGCAATTTATTATCTGCCAGAGTGGTTGGATTATTATAACAAAAGTTGTCTTAATCAATATTCAACATTTAGGAGATACAAATTCTAGTTTTAGGAAAACATCAGTTATTTGCGTAATATAGAAAACAGAACTGAAAGTATTGGCTAAACAAATTTTCCAAAATTCTCACATTTTACTTGGAGGAGGACTTTAATATTACTCTAAAATTCTGAAATTGACAGATGGCCACCTACACTTGATAATAATAGAAATGCATATTTTAAGCTTTTTATGGACAGATATGATTTAATTGACACTTATGGAGAGTTAAATTCCCAGATGAAGTTTACGTTCACCAGGTAGTACCAACAGACAACACTAGACTTTCTAGCATAGACTTTTTGGTTAGTTTCAAAAAAGTATTTTAAGAGCAGGATATCTCAGTTCAACATTCTTCCCTGTCCTTTAGTGATCATAAAGCAGTATTCATTTTCTATTAAATTATTTTCAGATAATGATTACACAAGCCAATTACACTGGAAACTTAATAACTCTCTTCTTCTAAAGTAGGGAGGAGGGGTTAATCAGAAAAGAAATCCCACAGTTGATTAAACATTTTTTAACAAAGCTGTGGTGGAAAAATTTTTCTTTTTAGCCTTTAATTGGGAGTTATTTTAATATGAATCAGCAAAATTTTTACTTTAGGGAAGCTTGGTAGCAAACTTGCTAAAATTAGGAAATTGGAAAGACCAGAGAGTTATCACAGGCATCTCGGTAATGTCTCAAATTTCTGAACACCTTAACAGAGGATGAAAAAAATAGAAATGCTTAATTTACAAGAGAGCCTGGATAATATATATAAAAGAAGGCAGAAGGAGCTTTTATAAGGTCTTAAGAAGCGGGTGGTTAGAAGAAGGGGAACAAAATTCAGCATACTTCTTCAAACTGGAGAAGTATCACACAAAAATGAATACTATTAATGAATTAAAAATTGGCAACTCTATAAGTGATGATCAGCGTGTAATATCTGATTTTTGTTTCCTCATTTTATCAAAAAGCTATATACCTCAGAATATACTGACAATAATTCTTGATATTCATTAACTCTTTACATAATACTCCCTAAACTCGACAACTCAGAAAGGGATTTTGTGTGACCTTCAGTTATCCCTGGCTGAAGTCACTCAGTGTTTAGAACTGTTAAAAGACATACAAGTCACCTGGGACAGATGGCCTATCATCTGAGTTTTATAACTGTTTTTCTCAGCAGATGAAGCCCTTCTTACTACAGGTATTTAATGAAAGTATAAAAGCCAAAACCTTACCATGGAGTATGACTCAAGGTTTGATTACTTTACTCCTAAACCATGCAAAAGATTTGCTATATATATGATAATTGGCGTCCAATTAGCCTATTAAACAATGATTATAAAATTTTGGCCTTAATATTTGCTAGAAGAATAAAAAAAAGTATTAGATTATATAATTGATGGAGCAATCAGGTTTTTATGCCTAAGAGGCATATCTCCAACAACATTAGGTTAGTCTTGAGATTTAA
This sequence comes from Cyprinus carpio, assembly GCF_018340385.1. Lineage (NCBI taxonomy): Eukaryota > Metazoa > Chordata > Actinopteri > Cypriniformes > Cyprinidae > Cyprinus > Cyprinus carpio. Next base: position 159,976 of record NW_024879139.1, read on the forward strand.
TTGCCGTTATCCCTGGCTGAAGTCACTCAGTGTTTAGATTTTTCTTAGACTTTTTTTTAAAGCTTTTGATACAGTCGAACATAATTTCCTTTATCTTTCACTTAAGAAGTTTGGCTTTGGGGATTTCTTTTGTGATGCAATCCAAACTTTGTATAGTAATGCAAGTGGCTCAATTAAGCTTAAAAATGGGTCCTCACCCAGATTTGAAATCAGGCGAGGAATTAGACAGGGATGCCCTATTTCTCCCTATCTTTTTTTACTTGCAGCCCAACTTTTTGTGTGAGCATATTAAAAATAGGAATTTGCAGGGCATTTCCATTGCTGAGAAAACAGTTATTATTAGTCAGCTGGCAGATGATACAACTCTGTTTTTAAAAAAGACAGCTCCCAGGTTCCTCTTGCTATTGACATAATAGAAGCTTTCAGTACAAGCCTCTGGTCTCCGCTTAAACCTTAAAAAATGTGAATTGCTGGCTCTTAAGGACTGTAATGTTGAGTTAATTGCTAATATTCCTGTGAAAAGCTCTGTTAATTACTTAGGTATTATGATTGATAAAAATGAACCCCAAAGATGCAAGAATAACCTTACTCCCATTGTTGAAAAAATGAAGAAGAAATTTAACCTGTGGCTATTACGTGATTTATCTTTGAAAGGCAGGATTTTACTCTCGAAGGCAGAAGGAATATCAAGAGGGTAACATACGCTGCTCTATCTTTATGTATAGATCAGCCCATAGATAAAATCCTTTATGATTTTGTATGGAAAAAATCGTAATCATTATCTGAAAAAGTCTGTTTTTAATGAATGAGTACAGTAAAGGTGGCCTTAGTTTTCTAGACTTTTCTACTTTAAATTACACTTTCAAGATTAATTGGATTGGCGGTATTTAGAGTGCCCAACCAATCTGTGGAATTTTATTCCCCATTACGTCTTTTTTTCTTCAGTTGGCGGGCTCCAGTTCTTGTTGTTATGCACTTATAATATTGAAAAAATTCCTGTTAAACTGTCTTCGTTTCATAAACAAATGCTACTGGCTTGGTCTCTAATTTACAAGCACAACTTCACTCCTCATAGATTTTATATTTGGAACAACAGATATATTTTGTACAAAAACAAATCCCTTTTCTTTCAAAAGTGGTATGACAATAATATTTTGCTTGTAAATAAATTATTCAATCAACGTGGTCAACTTTATAACTACACTGAATTTATTCATCACTTTGGTATCCCTATTTCACCAAAGGACTTCTCTATCGTCTTCGATGCAATACCTTCAGCTGTCATCTTACTTTTTAAAGGTGCTAATGGTCTTGCTGATTCCCCTACACTGGTGAGTGTGAAGAACACAACTGTTGGGATATCTGTTTTTCACTGCAAAGAAAAGCAAGAATAAGGCCAGATTCGTCAACTTTTTACAGCGATACAGGAATACACCACTGCTGTATCTTATTGGTCCTCATTTGTTGGAGACTTATTTGTTGGGAAAAAGTTTGGCTTTTGCCACACAAGTTTTTTTTAACAACAAAGTCAAAGAATCCATTCAAAAATGATTACAGTTGTACCCCACTAACCTATACCTGAAAAAAATGAAAAAGCCTTGGAATCAGCTGATGTACTTTCTGTGAAGAGCTAAATGAAACACTGGTGCATTTATTTGGTCTTGCCCACATACCAAGAAACTTTGGAGCAAAATTATTCAATTTATTGTGGTCATATTTACACCTCAATTGCATTGCGGTGGGGAAAAGGTGTTTTGTTTTGGTTTTACTCAACATGGACAAAAGTGCTCAATGTTCATGAAAAGAGCAGTAATTATGTGATAAATTTAATTATTATTTTTATCCAAATTTTATTTTGCCACAATCCGTCAAGAAAAATTCTTAAAAAGTGGAACACCAAGCTTTTCCGAGACACTGAAGCTGCTATATTATTAAGGCACTATGTTCTCTCAATATCATGAATATTTTGTGTTGACAGACACAACAAAAGTGTTAGATACCTATGACCTCTGTAAGCTTTCACAATGATATTTATTTAATTTTTTTTCATTCACTTTGCCTTTGTATTCATTTATACTTTGATGTTTTGAATAACCCCTTGACCTCCGCCCTGGCTTATTTGTATTGTGTTCATTAGACTTTATTGATGTTACAGGCAAGATGTTTGTTTTGTCTGTATGTCAATAATTTTTGAATATTAAGATACAAAAAAAAAAAAAAAGAAAGAGTACTTGGAATTTTGGGGTTCTCGGGGGCTGGTGGACTGCAGCTGGACTTGCCTCTCTCAATCGGCTTGGGACGTCCGGGTTCGGCTCTGACTACTTTCTTACGTCCTCGCGCACCAAGTCTTGCGCGTCATTGTAGTCGAATCTCTATGAAATACTATTGCATTGTAATATGGGCCCTATTATACGGCGTAAAGTGTGATGGAGCGGGTGGTCCACATGATACTCGGTAATTAATGATGGGATGATGATAACAAAAAACAAACACTTGGCCCTATTAATGCTTGTAATAGTCCCCCCATTTTGACCCAGTTCAGATTTTTAATGATGATTTAATGTATTTTAAAATCTGATAAAATAATACTTATTATTATATTAATAAAAAATCTATAAAAAAACTAAAACTAATATAAACTAATTTAAAGTATATTACGAAACTAAACAAAAAAACGATTAATAAATAGACATAACAGCACGCTGCTCCGGATTGCAACTGGACTACAGACCAATGCACCCGTCACGCTTGTTTGGCGCCATTTTATAAATATTATGCGGCATAGCGGACTAATCTATCAAGCACACGGCCCGATTCTGTGTGAGCGGCAGTCAGCCCACTTGCTTTGAAACGGCCACAAGACGACTTTCGTCATCAATTCTAATGCCACAGAGCAGGCGGGAAAAGGGACCTCACTTTTGACGCCATAAACTGGTAAGTGGAGCATTATTTAATTTTGTAAGATGTGAAATATACCAAAGTCTCTTTAAGACTATTAAGGGTATTCTTTAGTCTTTGAATATACATAGCACAATCAAAACGGTTAATAAATCTGTCAACGAATTGTTAGCTAAACCCAGAACTCTCCAATTTGTTATTCTAGGTAACGTAAGGGTTAATTAGTCAACACATTTTAGCGCAAAGGAATTCTTAAATATCTTTTGACATAGAAATAAAATATTAAGAGGAAAGGAATACAATACCTTGGGTAAGTATATTTTTTCTGTATTTTGTACTGTCTAGTACAGTTATTTACGTTAGCCTAGCTACGCTTGGATGTAAAAAAAAAAAAAAAACAAGATAGCCAGATATAGGCATAATTTAACTTAGCGACCAGATTTAAGCCAACAATAAACATATGTGTTGGCTTAGAAGTATTTATGGTTTTAATATTAACTTACTTGAGTGATTTAATGAACTTTGACTGCATAAGTGTACATGATATAGTTTTCAACGCTAACTGGTGCGGTTAGGCATCTCGTGGAGGGCATAGAACTGCAGCACGAATCGCTTTTAAACTAAAAATTATGGGCGAGTACAAACTTGCAAGTTTACAGCACCCGTCACAGCATTTTAATAACCGTACAAAAACAACAGCACTTCTGAATTCTGGAAACGCATTTAAAGACTGATATAACAGCATCATACGTTGTAGCTTATATTTCCCATTGGTGATGCATGGCAAGCAGATGAGCCCTTACATCTTAATGCAGGCAAAACCAGTAGGAACACTGTTTATGCGTAATGTGCTCGTGACCCCTTCCTCAGGTAGTGGAAGTGAATTTATGACGGTCCTGGTTTCTGCCCAATTCAGTAAATCTATGTTGATGAGGCCGGCTATTTTTGTCGGAAGCATAAACCAGACATGAAAGCTAATACGGGGTGAATTTGGGAACTTGAAAATGGTATCAGATTGCGGTATTGAAGCGACTTTCCAATAAAGGGTTACAGGCGATTTGTACAAAAAAAAATCCACTTCATGATGTTCTTATAAGTAAATATGAAAAGGATGATCGGTTCACGTTATTTTAAAAGGTTCTTTTCACAGCATACCCATAATAACGCGTTCTTTTAAGTAACTGTGTCATTGAGATTGAGTTGGCGGTGATAAGGGCGCACGCCCCACCCCTCCCCCACCTATCTTTTCATACTTTTAGGGCCTTCTGTTTAATGTAACTGTGTCATTGAAAGTGCACCTTCTCTCCCAAGGGTGGACATTCAAATAAAGTGTGCAAAGTCATCCCCACGTGAATGATAGATGATTTAAGAATGTTTATGAATATTATTTTATGAATATGATAGTTGATACCGTCCATTGTTCCAGAATACAGGTCCTTCTCAAAGAAATTAGCTATATTGTGAAAAAGTTCATTATTTTCCATAATGTAATGATAAAAATTAAACTTTCATATATTTTGTGATTCATTGCATTGCACCAACTGAAATATTTCAGGTCTTTTTATTGAGCCTTAATACTGATGATTTTGGCATACCAGCTCATGAAAACCCAAAAATCCTATCTCAAAAAAATTAGCATATCATGAAAAAAGTTCTCGAAACGAGCTATTAACTCTCATCATCTGAATCAACTAATTAACTCTAAACACCTGCAAAGATTCCTGAGGCTTTTTGGGGTAAAAACTCCCAGCCTGGTTCATTACTCAAAACCGCCAATCATGGGTAAGACTGTGCCGAACCATGACTGACTGTCCAAGTAGGTCCAATATATGACAACCTTCAAGAGGGTAAGAACAGAAAGAAATTTATGAACGAAAATAGGCTGTTCCCGAGGCGCGGTATCCACACACCAAGATTCGCACCTAGGTGGGAGTCTGTGGGAAGGAAAAAAGTGTGGCAAACACGCTGTACCAACGGAGAAGAGGTGACGGACTCCCTGAGGAAGATTGATGGATTTTGGCATGAAAGCAACTTTTGCAAGTCATTCGGAAATCAACGGTGCACAGAGTCTGGAGAGGAAGACTGGGGAGAAGGACCATGCCAAAATGCCTGGAAGTCCAGCGTGTCACAGTACACAGTCAGTGATGGTCTGGCCGGTTGCCATGCAGCTGCTGGTGTTGCGTCACTTGTTTTATCAAGGGCAGGGTCAATGCAGCTAGCTATAAGGAGATTTTGGAGCCTTCATGCTTCCATCTGCTGAAAAGCTTTAGGAGCATGAAGATTCGTTTTTCAGCAAATTACTTAAAAACATTATTGTTCAATGTTGGGGTTCTGTTGTGCTCATTTGTAACTTGAGTTTGGATAAAAAAGTGTCGGTTATGATAAATGTAGGCATAAAATGTAAATATGACTGATGTAATCGTTCCACATATATTTCGAGCTGTATAATGGTCTTGCATATACCTTTACAACTTGGCTTGCCCCCACTGGTTTTATATTCTTCTACAATAAACACAGTGAATGAATACGTGTTTTTAAACACAAGTGCATGATTTAGTTAATGTCAATGTTGATTAATGTTATCTTCTCACTTGTATTTTTTCCTTAGGTTGGAGAAAAAAAAGGTAAAAAACATGGAAATAGACGTTAGTCGTAGAAAAAGACGCAGTGAAAAGGGTGAGTTCTTTATTTTCTTCTTTTCCTGATGAGATGAGGATTCACTGGAGCTGCAGAGAATGCCACTGTGCATATCACAGAGGAGGACCAGAAATCAGGGGTGATCAGGGTCAGTCGCATCACGTACCCTTATATTTGACAGTGAAGATGATTCGCAGAGTGATGATGGGACATGAGTAAATGTCAGCAGTACATCACGAAAACTGATTCTTTGTGCGATCTCTGGGCAGTTCATTTCAGGGTGTCTTTAGTAGCTTTGACTGCACTTCTGGCCATCTTGAGAGTTCATCATCCTTTCCTACCAAAGGGAATGCCAGAACTCTTCTTTACATACCACTACCTCCTACAGTCATCCAAGTTGTTGCTGGTAGGTACTTACCACTATGTCGGCATTTTGAAAAGCTTTTGCAAAAAGCATGGATCGCATCTGGTCTCACATTCCAAACAGGCATGAATTTAAAATTGCAGCTGAACGTAGATGGACTACCTCTGTTTTACAGAGTTCCTCAGTACAGTTCTGGCCACTCCTTGGCTTGCTACAGGGTGTTGTGAAAAAGGCCAGTTGTCATTGCCTCTGTTTTTGTGGTGTCTCAAGCCAAGTTGTCTGGTTGCAGATTCGTACAATATCTTGTCAGTGAGTTGCAAGAAAACTAAGGCAAAGGATTCTTCATCAAAGGGAAACCCGTGCTTCTTGAAGGGTCAATTTCTGTCATCTGTGATGCGCCAGCAAGAGCTTTCATTAAAGGGAACAAAACAGTCATTACTGGTTACTCAGGTTGTGACAAGTGTGTCCCAAACAGGGTTTTTATATCTTACACACAGATATGACTTTTCCAGAAGTCAACAGCGTTCCACTCCGGACAAGATCTGTCTTTCAAAAATGATGTACGATGAAAGACCATTTTTCACGTGACAAAGTCACCAGTAACTGATGTAGGTATCAGGCATGGTGTCATGCTTTCTCATGATTACATGCACCTTGTCTGTCTTGGGGTAGTACGGGAGACTGTTGGAATTTATGGATTGCATTCAGGGGCCTTTGCTATCCCGCCTTGTCCTCTTCTCATCAGATGAATCCTTATCTCTAGTGCACTCGTATTCGGCTTAAGAGGTTTCATTCCTATGGACTTCGCTCGTAAAACCAAGAGGGCTTTTTAGAAAGACTCCGGTGGAAAGCCACAGAGTTTTGCGACAGTTTCTTGTTGTACACAGGGCCAGTGGTTCTCCAAAATGTGCTGTCGGGGTCAGTCTACAACAATTTTCATGTTGTTATCAGTTGCCATTTTCATCCTTGCAAGTCCTTCATTGTCTGCAGATCTTCATGACTTTGCACACACATTACTTGTGTCATTTGTGACACATTTTGGCAAACTGTATGGTCCAGAATTTGTCACTTACAATCTTCATGGGCTAACCCATCTTTCTGAGGATGTTCGAATACATGGAAATCTGGACCTAATATCTGGATTTCCATTTGAGGATTATCTAGGGGTAAGATAAAAAAGATGATAAGAACCCCGCATCATCCACTAGCCCAGATTATTCGGCGAATCTCTGAAATGGATCCTTTTACAGGAAATGATGAAGCTTCACATGGAAAGAGAAGGTTGCAGAAGGAGCATGATTCTGGCCCACTTCCACCCTCTATGATGAACATATCTGTACTTCAGTTCCAGGAGCTTGTCATAGGTGGTACCAAAATTGATGCATCAAGCGAGGGAGACAGATGTGTTAAGATTGGTGGCTGCATTGCTTTGATTGACAATATCCTTCAGTGTCAGGACAAAATATATATTGTCTTCAGAGAATATGAATTAATGGAACCATTTTTTGAGTATCCTCTGAGTTCATGTGATTTGGGCATCTACCTGGTTGGAAAAATCTCATCGAGGCTGAAAACCATTGAGTTATTTGACCATGTTGAGAAGTATGTGAGGTTGCCAAATCAAGACAAATTTGTTGCAGTGCCAATGCTGCACTTGTGCCATTGATTTCATTTAGCTATTTCTTCTTGTGCAGAATTTTTTTTTTTTTGCTTTTTTTTTTAGCTGTGCTCTCCCCTTTTCTTAAAAGGGCTTTGCAAAGTTCATTTGAACTGAACAAAGTTCACTTCATTTTCATCAAGCTTTGTTCATAATCACATCTACTTGTAATGTCTTTCATGCTTTACTTGTTCTATATTTTTTTTAAGCACCTTTCTGAAATTGTACTCACCCTTGGCCTATCTAAAATGTAAATGAGTTTGTTTTTCTTCATGGGAACGGATTTGGAGAAATGTGTCTCTGCATCATTGTCTCAGCAATGGATGTCCTGCAGTGAATGGGTGCCGTCAGAATGAGAGTCCAAACAGCTAATAAAAACATCACAATAATCCAAAAGTAGTCCACACCACTCCAGTGCATCAGTTAACATCTGGAGAAGAAAAAGGTTGCACACTTCTAACAGCTTAAGTCATAAAGTCCACTGTTTTAGACTGTTTCTGCTTGTAAACAGTGCTCAGCAGATTTCTCTCCTGACTTTTCATTATGGACTCGTATTTCATCCAAAAGTAACAGTTTTAAGTTAAAAATGTCTTAATGATGGATTTGTTTCCTAACGTGCCGCTTTTGGCTTCACAAAATATTAATTGGTTGACTGGACTGGAGTGGTGTGGATTATTTTGATGTTTTTATCCTTTGTTTTTCTCTGCAAGGTATCCATTGATGAGCAAGTGATGTGAAGCTACAGCTACATTTTTTCCAAATCTATTCCCATGAAGAAACAAGCTCATCTGCATCTTAGGTGGTGTGGTACAGCAAATAACATTAGTTACTTAATCCTCTTTATCCCCAATGGGACATAAGGCCACTATCATCTGACCTCATATTGTGGCTCGCTCCAGGTGAGATGCATTGGCTTTCTTCCAGCTCTGATGTCACTGTCCTCCTCTAGGTGATCCTTTTTGGTCTTCCTTGTCTTCTCTTATCAGGTGGTGTCCATTTAAGTGCCACGTTCGGGATGCGGTGCTGGTCCATTCTTAATAAATGCCCAAGCCATCTCAACCATCTGTGTTGATCTCAACCACCACACTGTTCTTCTGTATAGCTCTACAGTACATTTGAAATTCTCTCTGGCCAAAAAAATACTACATTTTTCACAAGCAGGAGTTTTGGAAGCCATCCATCTTTCACATATCGCTATGCATCACTCCCTAGCATTCAGAGTCATACAAGATTGACTTTGCATTGCTGTCATACAGTCTAATCTTTGTTCGTAGGCTGTAATGTTTTAACTTCCAGGTGGGGCCAGAGTCTAGCAAAGGTGCTACGAGCCTTCCCAAGATGTGCATTAATATCTTGCCAACTGCATTGTCAGTGCCAAATGAACTTTCCAGGTAGGGGAATTCCTCTACCATCACAAGTTGGCTACCATCAACTGTGATCCAATTGGATTGATGCACATAACTTGGGTCTTGGTGGTAATGATATTAAGACCTGTCTGGTTGGCAATGTTGTGCAGCCTAGTTGTTTTCAGTTGCAAAGAAATTAAATTTTTTTAGGAAAACATTCCAGTATTTTTCTCTGTATAGTGGACTTCAGTGGTGGACTTCAAATTTTTATTCTGGAAATGGACTTGTGCTTTAAAGGGACATTTTATTTTGATTCTAAAATGTATGTTATTCATTGACTTGCATTCTGTGAATAACCAAGGAACACAAAAATCTTCAGCTAAAAAATCGTCTTTAATGTTTTGCTCAAGAAAAAAGTAACAGAAAATTTTCAATTTTTATTAACTATCTGTTAAACTATCTGGGTGTCAGGGCAGAAAAATCAAAAACACATACACTATATTGCCAAAATTATTCGCTCACCCCCTTCCAGTGAACAGGTTTGACTACTTTAGAAATATCCATGAGTACAAATCTTAATGTTAAAGCATATAATTATATTCTAGGGAATTGTGTGCTTCTAATTTTGTAGCAACAGTTTGGACAGGACCCTTTTCTATTCTAACATGACAATGCCTCTGTGTATGAGGCAAGGTTAAAAAAATATATTGATTGAGTCAGTGTGGAAGAACTTGACTGGTCTGCATAAATCCAACTACTAATCCCAGCTGAACACCTCTGGTGTGACTTTAAATGCAGTCCTTGAGCTAAAAACTCATGACCAAACACCAGTGACTTGTACATATGGGTACAGTCATTTTAGACACTTCCAAAACTTTTGCAACAGAGATGGAAATCAATTTTTAAATACATGAATTATATTTCCATCTTTGTTGCCACAGTTTTGGAAGTGCCTTTTTCTGTTTTTACAGAAGGGGTTGTCAAAACACTTTTATCCATAGAGTGAATGTACAAGTCACTGCAGTTTAGTGATGATTTTTTGGCTCAAGTTCTGCATTTAAATTTACACCAGAGGTGTTCAGCTGGGATTAGGAGTTGGCTTTCTGCAGACCAGTCAAGTTCTTCCACACTGACTCAATCAATCATTTCTTTTTTAAGCTTGCCTCATACACAGAGGCATTGTCATGTTATAATAGAAAAGGGTCCTGTCCAAACTGTTGCTATAAAATTAGAAGCACACAACTCCCTAGAATATCAATATATGCTTTAACATTAAGATTTGTATTCATGGAAATGACTAAAGTAGTCAAACCTGTTCACTGGAAGCGGATGAGCGAATACTTTTGGCAATATAGTGTATGTGTGCCAATAAAAGTTTATACCTGTGTATATACTTGTAAATACTACACTTGTTTCTTTTTCCCAAACAGACATGTTCAAAATTGTCGAATTTGTTGAGACACATGAGGTGGAGCTGGTTCCAGCCATTTGGGTGGAGAATGGCCAGTGCTATTGGCCTAATTCACTGAGGGGTATGGCCCTTCACCTGGCCATTAAAAACAAGACACCTCCTAACTGTGACTGGGGAAGTTGGGAAGTCCGAACAATGTTTTTCAACAGGTAAATTTGACATTTTCATGCTAGGTTTCACTTTTTTCTCCCACATTATTGTAACTTTATTTATTCTTGATCATAAGTTAATTGTCATGTAATGTGGGATCACAGAATTCTGTAGTCCATTATTAGATTATATTGTCCACTCAGCAGTCTAACAGACCATTATTAGGCTCAGCACTGTATTTCCTATGTTGTATGTGTAATTCGTAAGATTAGCCTAGTGAAGTACTAAGTTTTTATCTAATTGAGTGATCCTGAAGAAATTTTGAAAATGTTAAATTCAACTGAATTTTGAAGACAGCTATGAAGAGGGCAGAAGGAAGGCTAAAGAGGCAGAGACCTGGTCAGACCTCCAGTCAGACGCAGAAATGTCTGGACAGAAACCACCAAGGCGTAAAATGTACAGATATTTGTTCAGCATGTCACTAGTGCTATTTCTTGATGCATTCAGGCTGTATTTAAAGACCTGTTTTCCAGATTTTTTTTAGAATTAGCAAGAAGTTGCCGATTTAGAAGTTTCCATTTCATTTTGATTAATTAAATTTTTGTTTAAAATAGGAAGAGTGTTCGAATTGGCCCACCTGGAGGTTGCTTAATGGACTCAGAGGAGGAATCTGGCCCACCCCCCAAGCAACTTCTTCCACCTGCCCCCACTGTAAACCTCCCTGTAGTCATCCCAAACACCACTTTCACCCCTGTTCCCATCACCACATTGCCAGCAGCAGCAGCACCACCACCACAAGGGACATATACAGAGATGCTGCAAAATTGGCAGCCGATGGACGATGTGCCACGTGAGTGTGTTCCTTTGCTTTCGGTTTGACTTTCTTTTTGTAAGTATTTCATGTGTAGGACTTTTTCCTCAATTCACTTAACACAGTGTTCTTTTATAGCGCTGCGGAGTTGTCAGACGTTCAGAATTGCCCCCCAGCAATCATCAGAACCAGGTTGGTCCTTCAGTGATTTCCACTCAGTCATCTTACTTTTAAGTTTATCGTTTTTTTAATAAGACTAAGGATGACATTGTACAGTTTTGTAGTGTGTATTGTAATTGTAAAATATTGTAAATGTCTTTAACATAGCCCTGCTGAGGGAGGTTCTAACAAAATTAGAGATGGTGCTGGACCAGCAATCCACCATCCTCAGATTGTTGCAGCTGCGGGAAGACCAGGGACAGCTTTTGAACATAGAGGAAGGTTTGCTGCCCCTGCAAGACCTTCCACAACTGCTCAGCCTTGAGCAAAGGATTCAGCAGAGCCCAGATTACAAGCAAAAACTGGTAAGATGTTTTCTTTGGTTTTTTTTTGTTGTTGTTTTTAATTGTTTGCACAATTACACAGGTACTGATTTTTTTTTTTTTTTAAACTGGTACACAAATTAGGGCTGTGATGATATGCTCTCTGGAATCAATCTTGTCATAATTCTTGGGTGCCGAATTGTTATGATATATATGCAATTGACCATGTTTATAACCATACCAGGTATGGGCAAACTCGGTCCTGGAGGGCCGATATCCCTGCAGAGTTTAGCTCCAACCCTAATAGATCTCACCTGCCTAAAGCCTTCCAGTAATCCTGAAGACACTGATTAGTGTGTTCAGATGTGTTTGATCAGGGTTGGAGCTAAACCCTCAAGGACACTGCCCCTCCAGGACCCAGGCTGTAAGGGTGGTTTCTCTACAGTGGTTCAGGCTGTAGGATTGACAAAGGTCTAAGAAGCGTTATCAGCACAATGGTATAAAACTGTGAATTTCTCATCTATTACCACGCACTGCCACTTATAGCAACATTGGAAATAAGTGCAGTTTAGAATAGCTAAATATGTTGGGGAGAGCATTGAGGGACTATATTGTATTGCAGCTTTACTATTAACCTTGAATCAAGACTAGTTAGAGAGGGAGAAAAAGAGGGAGAGAGAGCAGAGCCCCAAGAAGAGCTCCAGCAAAGAAAAGAGGCAGCAAAGGAAAGTGACAGAGCAACAGTTACAATCTTCTTTTTATCCCTTCTTTGACCATGTGTATAAAAACCAAATGTGAGACATTCAAACTGACTAATCAGCAGACTACAGCTTCACCCACTGTGCAAAAGGTGACAATCAGAAGACCATCGATGTGTACACATGTTGACACAGGACTTGATCACTGTCAGCACCTCTGTGCCTTCAGGAATGGCACTTGTAGTAAGAGAAAGGGGGTGGACAAAGCAAAACAAACATCTTTGTCCAATTTCAAATATCTTTGGATAATTTCCAAACCTTTCTTTAATTATATATTTTTTGTACTTTAATTCATTGTTGAAATATACATATTTAAACAGTGGATATACAAAAATGTTTTATTGACATTTTTTTTTTTCTTTTTTAATTCTGTTTCAGATAAACTGGTTGGGGCTTATTGGTGGGGCGGACGTGCGCGACTGCACCTGGCGCATATTAAAGAGGTTGATTGCCAACTCTCTGGCAAAGAACCTTAATTGGAGAGGAGTCAATGGAAAGACTTCAGTGGCCACTCTTCAACTCAGAGAGGTTGTGATTTGGTAAGGAGACAGTATCCCCCGATTTCACATACAAGGCTTAGGCCTAGTCCCGGACTAAAATGTAATTCTGAGCTATTTCAACTGAAAGAAACTTGCACTGACTGATATTTAAATATATCAGTGCCTTTGTTTTGTCTCAAGATGCACACCAATTATGTTTTTACTAAGTCACATTTATAAAAAATTACTTAGATGTCCTTATTGAACTATTGACTAATCCTGGCTGTAGTGGATTCTGTAGTGGGTACGAGTAAATACAGTTCTTTACAATCTGTAATACACATTATCATTTATTTAGGTCACTTCAATCAAATCATGTTACACAGTATGCACAACAACAGCATGGCTAAACTGAGGATCATTTTTCATTACTTTGAGACAATATGCTTTTTTTTTTTACTTTAATTTATATGAATTATTTCCTCTCTCAGACGCAAAAAAACCATCAACCTAAATTACAGTTTACTTGCTAACACATTTGCAGTTGTTATTATATATTTTTGTCTATAATTATTTTTATTTAATCAATCTGAATATTATAACAATTATTTGCAATAATTTAAAATAATATATTATTAATTAGCAGTAAACTTAATTACTGTCATAAATATTTTTTTGTATTTTTTACTGTAATAAAAATAATAATAATTATATTTCATATTAATAGATTATTTAATCACTCTGAATGTTATAAATAATAATGTAAAATAATGTATAAAATAAATTGAAGTAATATAATTATTAATTCATTCTAAAAGTAAACAAATAATAAAGAATTGTCATTACTACCATAAATTACTATACCATAGTTTTGTCATTTTACTGTTTATTATTATTATTATTATTTATCATTTTATTATTATTATCATCATCATCGTCATTGCTACTGATTAAACTATTAAAATGATTTTTAAATATTATTAGTAGCTTATTTAATAAATCTTAATATTATATTAATTATGAATTATAATGTAAAATAATATAAGTATTTATAAAATTAAACAAATAAGTAAAGAATTTGCATTACTGCCATAAATATTAGCTTTGTAGTTTTACTGTTGTAATAACAACAACAATAATAATAATAATAATAATAATACAAATATTAAAATTATATTTAATATCAATAGTAGATGATTTAATCAATCTGAATATTATAGTAATTATTAATAATGTAAAATAATATATCAAATAAATTAAAGTAATATAAATATTAATTAATTTTAAAATAAATAATTGCCATTACTACCATAAATATTAGTTTTGTCATTTTACTGTATTATTATTATTATTATTATTATTATTAATTATTATTATTATTATTATTATACTGATCAAAATATCTAAATTATGCTTAATATTAATAGGAAATTATTTTATCAATCTTAATATTATATTAATAATGTAAAATATATAATATAAATTATAAAATTAAACAAATGTAAAGAATTTGTCATTACTGCCATGCATATTAGCTTATTTTGCTGTTGTAATTATACTGATCAAAATATAAAAGCTGCAGTCCATAACTTTTTTTTTTTGTGTTCAAAACTTACAAAATTTTATATAATAACCATGTGCAACACCATGAATACATTTTCCAAACCGTGTTTTTGGCTTGTCCTGAATCACTAGGGCAGTGCTTCCAAACCTGTCCTGGAAGCCCCCCTGCCCTGGACCTTTTGTATGTCTCCCTTATCTAACACACCTGATTTCACTCATTAGCTCGTTAGAAGAGACTGCAAGAACTAAATTGGGTGACATGATTAGGGAGACATACAAAATGTGCAGGGGCAGGGGGTCCTCCAGGACAGGTTTGGGAACCACTGCACTAGGGTACACCTATAATATTTGTTTATATTCAGACTATTTATACTGGAGAGGGTAGGTCCCCTATGCAGAGGAGCCCGGTACCTGCGTAATTCATCATAGACATCAACAGAGAGAAGTAGCTAAAACAAAAACACTGCTAATAAAAATATAAATATATGCAATCTACTCCACTTTATTGCAGTGCTGCAGATTTAAAGTTTCTGTTCTTTAATTCTGCTTAGAGGTCCAAGTTTGGCATACTGATTTTGGTCACACGTTCATCACATAGAGGTCATCAAACTGTAAATTTAGAATGCAACAAAATTTGTTGAGCTTGCGTTTACCGTTTCCCACATTTGTATGCATGTTAATAGAAGTCAATAGAATGAAAAGTGCATTACTCATAGAGCAATGAGAAGCATAACACAATTTTTTATTTTGTAAAATTTATTTATAAAACAAGAATGAAACTCCCTACTGATTAGAATTTACTGCAGTAGATGTATGTTACATGGTCCATGATTACATACATTACAATATTATTACTAAGCTTGTATAATTGTTAATGAAATTGAAAGGCTTCAATTATTTTGTCATTTTAGATTTGGAATATATTTCTGAATGGTATACTTGTAGAAATAGCAAATTAATGTTTTATTCAGTTTTATATATTATGGTCTTTGAATTTTTTTTTTTTTTTTTTTTTTAATTCAAGTATGTAAATATCCAAACTGGTCTGTATTTACATAGATGTTTGGAGGTGATTACATCTGAGTGAAAACACCTGTGAAAAAAAAAATCTGATCTAGTCATATAAAAAGATCTATATATAAAAAGAGCAATGATAACCAAAGTATTGAGAACAGTTCCTACCTCACGGATTTTAATTTTCATAGAGACCTTACAACATGTATTTCTTTATTTCAAAAGCTGCAGTTCGGAGAAACCACCAACCCATCACTGCTAATGCCGCTGAAATGGAGGTTGAGGGGACCATAAGGAGGTGGCTCCAGCTGGCAGCTGATCGAGAGGGCGGGCGCAAGAGACGGCTTTTGGAGAAGGCAGCTGTCTAAAGTGCGCTTGTGTCTCTGTTCTGTGTCTGAGGGGTGGGTGGGCATGAAAGAGTTTCTGCATTTGTTTTGCATTTTGTTAATTAAAAATGTTCTAAATATATGTTCATGTATTTGTTCGTTATTTTAATAAAATCCCTTAAAAAATGTAAATGGTTGTATTTGTGTTTTCCTGCTAAATTGAAGTATGTTTTGGGGGGCAGTTTGACGCCCCTGAGTGCAAGCAGTTCATGTTGGGGAGCCCTAGGTGTGGGTGTGTGATGTAAATTGATGGGGACGTGTTGACACAATCGCGGGGAACCCCCGCTGTGCGTGGGCTGTCCCGAGCATCTTCACTGGCCTCTGGCCATCAGACAGTCATTACCTGACCTGGTAGCAGTCAAATATGTAAGCTTTCTTTGGCAGCATAAAGGAGATGAAAACTAAAGTACATGAGGCCCGTTGAAAGATGTCTTATCTTGTGGCTCTCTCTAGTGGACTACAGTTGTCCTCTAGAGAGGGCATTTTTGTTCAGCCAATGCAAGTCTATGGGAAAAATTTTTATAATTATTTAGCTGTAAAAGTATGATCAGTTAGAAAGCATATAGCAACAAACTACAAAAGGTCGCTCCGAGGTTTTGTGGCTTTACATATTTGTAGCCATTACCGATTTTCTCGATTGCTAACACACTATAACTGATTCATTTGGCTCAATTTTTCAAAACCATTCATACAGTTCTTGGGAAACAAAGACCGTTTCTCAAAACACATTTCACCTGTTTTGCACACACATTTCAATTGCTCAGTGTTTTTCTGCAAAACTCTACACACCAAAACGCCCATCATTTTGCACAGTTTTAACCATGTTCTCATTAGAAAACACCAACACACAATATAACCACCTCAAAAAACACACAAAATGAATTCAACATTTATGCATGTTTGTGAACATTACAGTTTTCTTAAACTGCTTACAGCACCCTAAATCTTTTACTTGTCACACAATTTCTGAAATGTGACACCTGAAACAACAGAACCACACACCAAATCTGCCCAAAAGCGATACGCTAATTTTTGGCCTTTGACTCAGTTTTTAAATTTCATAAAAACACTTTTTGCAAAACACAACACCCAATTCTCTATGCCAACACACAAATATCTAACAGGATGTATCTTGATTTCCTTTTTCAAACATAACCAATCAAAAATGTCACACTAATTTATCAGTGCCTCTCACACTAACTCCTCACATGTGCAAACACTCATTGCTTTACTTATACACCAACCAATCATGGATTTAGAATAGGCCAAAGGTCAAGTTATAGGTTTTGAACAATGGATCCAAAAAATGCAGGACGGAGTAAAGGCGAGTTGGAGGGAGAGCCAGAGGGGCGAGGCAGAGTTCGAGTTGGAGGAGGAGGAGGAGATCAAAAAAGGACCAAGAGGAGGAGTTGGAAGAGGAGCAAGTGGAAGAAGAGGAGGAAGGAGGAGGAGGACAGGGACAGGGAAGAGGAGGAGGACAAAGACCAGAAACAAGAAGAGTGGTCTCTGATGATATTAGGGCTACTATCATTGATCATGTGATCAACCATGGTCTAACAATGAGTCGATTTACAGTGGTGAATTCGAACCTTTAGAAATGATAACAGGTATGTAAAAATTTACTGTAATGTACATGTTCTAATGTACACATAATAGCTATTTCAGCATAACATACGGTATACTATAATGCATATATTTTAGCACCCATGCATCCATTTACTGTAGTACACTACACAATTGGTCACAGTCTGGTGGGTTATCATACTGCCAACAGTACAGCTCAATGTAAGAAGACATTCTGACTATATTGTATAAAATAGTATGTATTATGTTACAGTTTATGGCACAAACACACTATTCTTGAATCTTCTACAGAGTATGCAAGGCAAAAGGTTTCATGGTGGGCGAAGTTTCACTGAAGTTCACTGGAAGAGCAAGAGATGACTGTTGTGAATTTGGTTTAGGCCAATCATTGCTATAAGAATTTGTGAAATATGCAATCATATCCTTAATGATGCCACAATGTTTGCTAACATAAATGCTGTGAGCCCCCCACAACAATACATCATGTCCTCCAGATAAATCAACTGAGAATGAAACAGCTGTATAAGGTCCCATTTGAAAGGAACTGTGACAGAGTCAACAACCTTCGAGATGACTTTGTGGAGGTATGCATAAAACACTTTCTCCAAAATATCAGACTTGCACCTACCAAGTCAAGCTATTGGGTTGTGCATATACTGATCTATATGTTATTTTATCTTTTACAGAGAATTTGAGATGGATGCCCACTCCTATCATCCATGAATACATTTATGTGGATGAGGTGGGCTTTCAATCTCAGCAAAACCAGAAGAAGGGGAAGATTGGATAAAGGGCCATTGTCAATATCCCTGGACAACGTAGCGGAAACATTACAATGTGTGCTGCACTTACCACAGAAATGGTGTCCTGCACTCATCATGCCAGTCTTGGCCCTATAAACACTGATCACATCATACATTTTCTGGATACTGTCATGATATGCTTGTTCAAGGTTCTGCAGAATGAAGACCATGCAAGATTTATCATCTGGATAATGTCAGCTTTCATCGCAACCATCAGGTCCAAAACTGGGTTTGTTACTCATCCCCCATTTTTCCTATTGTCTATCTGCCTCCACATTCACCATTTCTAAACCCTATAGAGGAATTTTTCTTTTCTCCACATGACGCTGGAAATTGTATGAATCGTCATCCCTATGTCAACATGACACTTTTCCAGGCAATGGAGGAGGCATGTGGAGACATTGATGCTGCCTCCATCCAAAGTTGGATATGCCATACAAGGAGGTTCTTTCCATGGTGTCTGGCAAGAGAGAACATGGCATGTGACGTGGATGAAGTATTGTGGCCGGACCCAGCCCGGAGGAGGGATTGAGCCTAGACGCACCCAACCATCACACACCCACACACGCATTATGCACAAAATTCCATTGGAATAATCTTTTTCAAAATTATGTTTGGATTCTGTCCAACCTACACATTGTTGTATTTCTTTTCTTTTCTCTAGTACTGTATTCACAACCACAAATGCTTACAGTAAAAACAAAAAAATAGTTTGGTTTCAATCTTGCTTTCATGTTTAACTGTAAATTTTTCAAAATCTCTCTGACAATTACTTTCGATCTTGTAAAGAAATGATCTATAGGAGCTAATGAAAAAGAAGAGCTTTAGGTTTTAATTACTGTGTGTATATGACATATCCAAAAATATATTATGGCAAAAGTGTTTGCAACGTATGACAGATGTTTGCTTTTGAGATGTGTTTGTGATCTTTTTTGAATGCAGTGTGTCATTTTGCAAGAGATGTGAGGCATTTTGTGTGTTGCAATTCTCTTGGATTTGTGTGTTAAGTTAAAAAAAAATATGTCAGCAGTTGAAAAAAAAACTAAGTAGCAAAACTGATGACACACCAGTCACAATCTCAGGATGATTATGTGATTTGGAAAATGCATCCTACTAGTGGGAGACCAGAGGAAGAGGAGGGGAAAAAGAAAAATGAAGGGGACAGGGTAAAAAGTTCATGTATTCCTGATGAAATACACAGCCCTGTAGTTGATCATGTTCCCCTGTGCACAGACACGGGTGTGGCACAGACAGCTGGCATACAGGCTCATCTACAGGCTTTCAGTACTACTTACAGATAAAAATATGATGACAGTAGCAGTACCTTTCCAGATGAGAGAACTTTTTACTTTATATATATGTAATGTAAATACTGAAGCACAAGTTGTACACCCTCAAACTCATACTGTAATTGCTGAACTGATTTGTACTTCTTACGTGTACTGTATTTTTTGCAGAACTACAGTAAAAGATTATTCTATATTCTCTTTTCATGTGTTCATATGCAATTATTTGTTATTTGACCTTATCTACTATGGTATATCTACTGTACAGTAAGATCTCATTTACAGCAGTGTAATGAAAATAATCTTTTCTTACTGTAAAGCTTATTGTTGAATTTCACTGTATCTGCTATATTTCTTGTAACATGTATCTGCTCTATTTTGTTGTATACTGTAATAGACATTGAGCTGTAAAATGATACCTGATTGCCAAAAGAATGTTTTTGCAACAGTGTTATGAACTGATCTTATTAATGTGTAAGACTATGTTGTAGTGTGTGTTTCTGAGGGCTTGTGTGTCATGTCTGAGGGCAAAGTTTGTTTGGTTTTTCAGTAAGTTTGAGATAGTTTTGAGTAGAGAGCTTCATTTTGACATGAAAATAAGAAGTATGGGGCATTGGGTGAGAGGTTATGGATTTGTATTTAGAGTTTCGAGAAAAGGAGTCACAATTTCAAGAAATGAGGAAAAAAAAGGGGCTTTTCATATTTGCTAAGACAGTAAAACCCCATTCTCCTGAACCAAATCCTCAATAGCCTAAAAACAGTATGTCAAATAAATCACTCTTACTGGAAAATCTTAAAACAAGTTCAGGCAGTTTAGCAGACCGTTTGCAGTTCCTATGGCATCTTTTTGCAAATTCTAAACCACATTCTCATCACCAAAAAACACAATTTGATAAACTTGTGATGCCAGAACCTAACACAAGAAAGAGAAAAGTTAAGCACAACTGAAACACGGGCCTGTCATGAGTTACACACAAGACAGTTTTTTACGCTTGCTTACATACTAAAATTAAAAATAACACATAGCTAGTGAAACCCTTCACTCACGAGCAAAACCTCAGCCCAGATCTGCAAAAACTTATAAGCACATTCTTAGTCTCAAACTTTTTGCAAAAAACAATCACACATTGTTTTGCAAAAAACATAAACACACGTCTCTACATTAGACAAAGAAATCTAACATTTCACATCTTTGCCATTTCCAAGGACCATGCTTTTCAAAATACTACACGTATGAACCTATTGTACAAAACACAGCCATCTGGTATGCCGGACACTGGGGTGCTTTAACTGTAAACTCAAACAATCAGTTAATCACTATAAAAAGTTGAAAGGTTTAATTTTTGTCTGCAACAAAAATGAAAGGCAATGATTGCAGGAAGAGGAATATGGATTCAACATCTTGGGCCAGAGAGCTCTTTTGAAATGGCCCAGGTCCAACAGTGGTGGTAAAATCACCTAGCTATGCTGCAGTAACCAGAATGGGGTTCCTCCACTGTCATGCACAAAAGAGGTCCTTACAACAATGACCACATACGTTTTTTAGACAGACTATGCAGTGGACAGACTATGTGTCCGGGTTCCATTTATTCCAAATTACCTCCCACAACACTCTCCAGGTTCCTTTGCCGTTTCCCCTTCCTGCATTGCAGTTTGGAAAGGTTTAATGATCGCTGACGCTATGGTATACCCCTTTAGGGATCAGCAATGGAGGGAGGCCTGTGAAACCCTAATAGAATGCATAGTCTGTGTAAGGATGTGATTCCTATTTTATTTGAGAAGATTCTTCTCGACTCGGCTGTTTTTGCACAAGGAGGACATTGATGTGGGATATGGATGAAGTGCCCATACCCAGCCATATGAAGAGAGGATGCTGAGGGGTTGTTTACTCATCCCACAAAACTTTATGGACACTGTATATTGTAGTTGGAATACATTCTGATTTTTCCATTGCAGCAGCCTACAGGTTTTTCTTCAATGCTCCCATCCTTTTCTCCATCTGTAGTCACATTTTTCAAAACCCATACCAATTACTAGCACATCCCTCATTCTGTTGTGACCATACCTTTGACACCAATTCAAGGTTGTTTTTCCCACAATATTCAGTAAATTAAACCCGTGTTCTAAGATGCTTACATTTTATGTTCACCTAAGCTTACCACATAACCCAAATCATAGATCGTTATTATTCTGTTTACAAAATGCTTAAACACAGCATGGACAGAAATGAAGACATAAGTTTCCAAACTTTAAATATAGTTTAAAGCCTCTACTTCCTCTGCAAAAACAGCACAATCACAAGTATTGAAAAATATCTTCATAGATAAAATATTGGAAACACTGATAAGCATTTTTAATTAAAGTATTTCACAGTCTGCCTAAAACACCTAAAACAATTCCATTGAACCCAATGCGCAGTGCCCTAAACCCATTGTGTCGACTCAGCATAACTTTGTAGGCAAAAACTTCAACAAGTTACAGGTTAGTTAAGGACAACTGGTTGAAATCTCATACCCTCTTTTGGCAAAACTCTAAACACATTCTTACTCACTAAAAACACATGGGAACTGGTTGCAAAATGGTAATACAGTGGCAAAAGTTAAATACAATTACAAAATAAACTGTCTCGGTTACACACAACAACTCAAAATTGTTCACACTTGTTTATAATGATTGTGACAAAAAATCAGTTGGCTAGATATAAGCCAGTACCAGGTGGCCAGTACGTTGAGGTTGAAGTAACACAATGAGTTGGAAACACGGTGAGAGGCAGAGGAGGAAGAGTTGTGTAAGACGTGGTGGACTGAGGAGGAAGGTACAAGGACACGAAGAAAGAGCAGACAAAAACTAGTAATCTCAGATCAAATGCATCATGCAACTCTGGGGCCATATAACACTGGCCATCTTCCATGCACATTCTGGGTGGTCTTCGGGATGTTTTGGGCTTAAGCCGTGAGCAGGCAGGATCATCAGCGAGCAGTTGCATCCTGTCTATGTTGTGGTTTGGGGACAATGCGGTTTGGGACAATGCGTTATGCGATGGAAGGTCTATGACCGTATCCCATATACAAGAGTAAATCTTTTACAGGCAATGGAATTGGCCTGTGTGATGACATGGGTGTGGAGTGTTGTCAAGGCTGGATCCGGCACACGAGAGGGTTCTTCCCCCGTTGCCTAGGAAGGGACAACATTGCATGTGATGTGACGAAGTCCTCTGGCCGACCCAGCACGAAGACGGATGCTGAGGCAGAATGAGTCCTCATTGACTTTGATTTTTACAAATTGCACAATATTTTGTGTATCACGCTTTCATTTAGAGTTGTCTTTGTTCTTTGGGCTTACTTTATTTTTATGCTGAAAATTACAGAAATTCAATACTGTATTACTTGCAGTACTGACAGTATGCAATATATTTGCTGTACTGAGTTGTGAATTATTTACTTTTATTTATGGCAAAAATTATTTTCTATATGCAATAACACATTTTTTCTCTGTAACTACATGCCCTGGATGCTGTGTTGTCAATTTTTTGATGTAGTGTCCTAATGAATGCCGATGAGTGTTTATATATTGATTGGCTGGGTTTATGTTTTGAAAGCATTGTTTGATTTTGAGCACAGATCAAATGGTTTTGAGGCAAGTGTTTGATTTTGCCAGAAGAGTAAGGGTTGTTTGATTTTGAGCATTAAAGACTGGGTTTTGTGTTTAAAGTTTTGAGAATATGAGTGAAGGTTTCAAGAAATGTGTGTTTAGCTATTGGTATGAAAATACTGTAAACAGAATCACTAAAATATTTAGAAATAGCTGATTCAGTATCAGTTGGAGGGAATGGTCGAGGTGTTGATGCTCTTTCAGATACATCAACATAGAGTAAAAAGACCTCGTTGAATTGGTTTTGTGGATGCAGAACAACACAAAGAATCAGAGAGAGAGAATAATGCCTGGGAGAGAGAGGAATAGTTAGATCAGAAGAAGATGGGTAAGGGAGAAGAAGAGATAAGGGGGGGGGTAAGAATGTGTGCTGGACTGTGCATTTTTATGTTTGTTTGTTTGTTTGTTTTTCCCTCTTTCACATGTGAAACCTATGAAAGCTTATTTCTGCCATGGAATATAAAGGGGTAAAGGGTAATTGTGACTTTTTTTTCATCTCACAGTTTTTCATCTCACTTTTATTTCTTGCAGTTTGAATTTATCTCACAATTCTGATAAAGTCTGAATTGCAAGATGTAAAGCTCGCAATAACAAGAACCAGAAGGTCCAAATTGTGAGATAAAAAGGTTCACAATTACTGGTTTTATTTTTTATCCTGTGATGGAAACAAGCTTGCATAGTAACCAAAGCCCATGTATGTTGTAATTTTTTGCTGATCACTGGCATCAGCTACAGAATGGGGCTACCAGCCACATCCGCAACCCACTACCCACTGGAGAGCAATTTCAATCAAAGGTTTCCAATTGAATTTCTGCATAGATGAGGGCTGTTTTTTTGCTATTGTACATTCTATAAAGTAATGACAGTTTTAGATTACTATTTTGCCAAGAGTATGATAACATTCAACACTTTAAAATCGTAAAATGGGTTTCAGTTGAAGGTAACTAAATTCACAAAAAACAATGGGATTTTTATATTGTCTATATGCACGTAGAACTGAAACATGTATGTCAAACATGTACCTACAAAAGTACTGCAGTTTTTTGTAAATCCATCAACTGTTAGTATTTTGACAGTCACTGTGCTTTATGATTGACTATATGTTCCTATTGGATGAAATATGTAGTTACTAATGTTTTGTCCAAATTACTCAATTTTGAATTCTGTTTGCTGTGTTTTTGATATAGTTAATATATGTAGAAAAGGGTATTCAGCATTTTGAACTGTAGAGTTTGTATTTATTTAACAAAATGTGGTTTTGGCCAGAAAATTAACTATTTGGCTAATTGTGTGATGTAGGTGTGTTGCTGTGTTAAGAGTTTAGAAAAAAGTATTGGTAAACGCTTGTTAGCAATTGAAAAAAAAAACTAATTGCAATGTACTGAAAGATTTTACAATGTGCTGGGAAATAAATATTGTCATGAATGTGCAGTACTTGTCCCATGTGTATTGTTTTGCCAATATATTCATGTACTTTAACAATATCTAAAAAAAAAAACCCTGCATCAAAAATAGAAATGTTGTGTTTAAGATTGTGCCCAGCAGTGTCTAAGTGTTTCAAACTGAATCTAACTGTATGAACCGTGTGTGTGCCGTATGATACCAAAATTGGGTTTTGTTGAATTATTGTAAAGTTTTTGAATTAAGTGCTTCATTTTGCAAAAGATCTGAGATGTTCTGATACTTGTGTGTGTGGATGTGTTAATTGTATGTAGTGTTTTGACAAAATGAGCCTTGTTTTTAAGCAATCATAAAAAACTGTAATATACACACATGGACAGAATTGTTGGTACCCTTGGTAAATATGATCAAAGAAGGCTGTGGAAATAAATCTGCATTGTTAATACTTTTTTATGTATTATTTTCAAAAATCACAAAAAATCTAACTTTTCCCTGGAGAATAGGAATTCAAAATGGGGGGAAAATATATTTATGAAAGAAATGTTATTCTCTAATACACATTGGACACAATTAATGGTACACTTTCATTCAATACATTTTGAAACCTCCATTTGCCAAAATAGTATAGGAGTTTCTCCTCTATAATGCCTGATGGTTAGAGAACATCTGACAAGATCCAGAGACCATTCCTTCATCCAGAATCACCCAGACCCTTTTAGATTCACAGCGCTCCTTGATGGTGCTTCTCCCAATTCAGTTCACTCCACTCATTTTCTACAGGGTTCAGGTCAGGGAAGGAACTGGAATGGCCATAGCAGAAGCTTGGTTTTTTTGTGCTCAGTGACCCATTTTGTGTTGTTTTAAGGTTTGTTTCTTGGATTGTCTGGTTGGAAGATCCAAACATGGTCCATTATAAAAATTTCTAACAGAGTCAGATCACTTTTTTAGATTTTTTTTTTATCTGCTTTCGTTATTTGATAGAATCAAAGATTCCCATGTGTCCCAAACAAGATGACCAGGACCTCCTGACACAAAATGAGATGTCCCACAACATTACAAAATACAACAGTATATTTCTATTGTACACAAAAGGGGTACTTTTAGTATTATCCCTGTGTGCAACAAACCCATCTTAAGATTGACCTTTTAACTGCTAAAAAATGTATGCAATGTTAAGACTAATCAGCTGCCCACATCAAAGGAGTGTTCTTTCTAAAACTTGAAAAGAAATGTTATGTTGCAATGCAGAAAGACAGATATGTGTGTATTAGAGAGTTTAAATTTCTCATGAAGTAATGTAGAGCTTCTAAGACGGAGGCTAGTTTAGTGCTTCTTCTTTGAACCAGTAGCACTATGGTTAGTATGGCAACTAAGCAAATGAGAGAGAATGCCCAGCGCACATAGTGCTGAAAACCTTCTATTCCTGTGTAAGCGAAAGCTGTTTAATGCAATGCTTAACCTAAAGCCTTGGCCAGCCACACAATCAAAGATTTTTCTAACACCATCAAAATGAAATGGCTATTTGCAATGCAGAAAGACAGGATTTTTTAATGTGTTAGTAGGTTTTAATGCTCTATGAAGTAGTTAGAGCACTTTCAAAGAGAGGCTTAGATTTGTGTGCTTATTCTGTGAACAGTAAGCACATGTTGCATAAGAAGTGAGAAGAATGCAAGCCCACCCATCGCTGAAAAACCTTCGTTTCTTCTCGGTAAGAGACAGTTGGTTAATGCACAATGTTCAAGACTTAAACTTTCCCACATCCAAAGATGTTTCCTAAAACAATTAAATGTTTTGTGTACAATGCAGAAAGCCAGAGTTTTTATGTGTTTAGGAGTTTGAAGTGCTCCACAAAGTTGGTATTTTTAAATAAAGCTTTCTAAGCACAGGAAGCTAGTTTAGTGCTTCTGTGAACACTAACACTATGTTAGATGTGAGGAATGAGCAAATGAAGAGACTGCAAACCCAACATGCTGAAAACCTATTATCTCTGTAGAGAATGTGGAGTTTATGCAATGTTAAGACTAGCTTACCCCCCATCAAAGATGTTTCTAAAACTTATAGAAATGAAATGTTATTTGCAATTCAGAAGACAGATATTGATGTGTAAGGCGTTTTATTCTCATGAAGTTAAGTTAGGCTTCCCTAAGCACAGGAGGCTTGGATTTGGAGTGCTTCTGTGAACAGTAATACTACGTTAGTGTAACTAAGCAAAGGGAGAGAAAAGCAAGCCCACAAATGCTGAAAACATTCTTTCTCTGATACAGAAAGTTGGTTTATGCAATGTTAAGACTAAAACTTGCCCACTTGAAAGATGTATCTACCATATTAAATGAAATGATATTTGCAATGCAGAAAGTCAGATTCTAATGTGTTTGGAGTTTTATGCTCATGAATTTATGTTTGCGTTTCTATGCCCAAAAGTGTAGTTTAGTGCTTCTGTGAACAGTAATACTAAATTAGTGCAAATTAGCAAATGAAGAGAATTCAAGCCCACATGTGCTGTAAATCATCTTTGTCTATAAGAGAAAGTTTGGTTGTAGGCAATGTTTTGAGGCTAATTTTAAGACTAAAGCTTGCCCAAATTATGAATGATGTTTGTGAGATGTTTCTGAATTGTGTGTGTGGAATGCAGAAAGTCAGATTTTAATATGTTAGAAGTTTATATGAAAGATGTTTCTGACAAGTGAAATTAAATGTTGTGTGGAATGCAGAAAGTCAGATTTTAATGTCTTTTATGTTAGTGTAACTAAGCAAATGAAAGAATGCAAGCCACATACACTGAAATCCTTTTTCCTCTGTAAGAGAATTTGGGTTTATGCAATGTTAAGACTAAAAAGCTTTACCCACATCAAATATGTTTTCTAAAACATGAAATGTTATTGCAATGCAGAAAGACAGATATTAATGTGTTAGAGTTCCAATTCTCATGATTAAGTTACAGCTTGTGAAAAGCTTGGTTACTAGCTTCTTGGAACAGTAACACTATGTTAATGCAATTAAGCAAATGAACAGAATGCAAGCCCTTATAAGCATGAAAAACTTCTTTATGTGTAGAGACAGTTGGTTTGTGCAATGTTAAGACTAAAAGCTTGACCACCAAAAGACGTTTTCTAAAACATGAAATGTTGTTTGCAGTGCAGGAAACAGTAACACACTATTTTAGTGCAACTATGCAAAATGAAGAGCCTGCAAGCCACATATATGCACAGAAACCTTCTATATCTGTAAAGAAGAGAATGTGGGTTTATCTGATATTAAGACCCCTGCTTGCCCACATCAAAGATGTTTCTAACACATGAAATGAAATTATATTTGCAATGCAGAAAGACAGATTTTAAAAAGAATTTCTTTTAGATGCTCTTTTTTGGAGAAAGGGGAAAGGGATTAGAGGCTAGATATACTTAGATATACTCATTTAAATGATGTGGATGCTCCTACAGCTTTCTTTTTTGTATTAGAAAAAAAAGTTTAGGGATAAGAAGTATTTTCATCATTTAAAACTTTCCAATGGTCAGGAAGTAACTGATCAAAAATAAATTAATGCCATGCTTTGTCATTTTAAGAAAAAGTGTATCAAGCAGAATCATGTGAAAAATCGGCTTCAGATGAGTTTTTATGTGAACTTCCCCTCAGATTTTTCAGAGCAGGGTAAAAATGGATTTAGAGAGTCCTTTTTACTTTGCACTGAGATCTCAAAAAGCTGTGTTAGATCTGAATCTAGGGAAGTCTCCTTGGATAGATGGTCTGACAGCAGTGTTTTATAAATGTTTTTGGAATTTGATAGGACATGATTTTTATGCAGTTTTATTAGAATGTGTTGATAAAGAAATTCTTCCTTTGAGCTGTCGAAGAGCTGTCTTGACATTGATTCCCAAGAAAGAGAGACTTAGGTCTTTTGAAAAACTGGCGCCCTGTATACAAGCTTTTAACCTTGGATTTGAAGATATTGTCGAAGGCTCTTACAAATAGATAAAAGCAATGTATACCAAGTGTATTCATGAAGATCAAATGTATTGTATTCCTAAAATAACTATTTTTGATAATCTGTTTTTAGTAAGAGACTTGATATCCATTGGAAAAAGATATGCTTTGGACATTGGTTTTCTTTCTCTTGATCAAGAAAATGCCTTTGATAAGGTTGATCATTATATCTTTTTAAGACTTTAGAGGCTTTTGGTTTTGGGTCACAATTTGTGGCTCTTATTAAGCTGCTGTATAATAATATTTACAGTATGCTTAGAATTAATGGGGTCCTTGACCAGACCCTTTTCTGTAACTTGGGGTATAAGACAGGGGTGTCCACTGTCTGAATTATTGTATGCTATTTCAATTGAACCATTGTTGGTTTCTTTGAGGAATAAGCTACATGCTGTGAACATTTCTAGTTTCCCAGATTTAACCCCAGTAAAACTTATAGCATATGCTGATGATGTCACTGTTTTTATAAGCAATGTTACATTTACATTTAATCATTTAGCCGATGCTTTTTTATCCAAAGCAACTTTCAAATGAGAACAATAGAAGCAATCAGACCAGCAAGAGAACAACAACAGTATACAAGTGCCATGACAAATCTCAGTTAGTCTAGCACAGAACACGCAGCTACGTTTTTTTTTTTTTCAAGAAAAGAAAAGAAAAGCAAAAGTGCTAGTATTAGTTGGTCAAGTGCTGGTGGAAAAGATGTGTCTTTAGATGTTTTTTGAAGATGAGTAAAGACCCAGCTGTTCGAATTGAGATTGGGAGGTCATTCCACCAGGTGGGCACATTTATAGGATAAGGTCTGTGAGAGTGATTTTGAACCTTTTTGGGATGAAATACACAAAGGCTGTTCACTCTACAGAGCATATGCAAGCTTCTGGAGGGGCACATAAGTTTGAACTAGTGAGTTTAGGTATTGGTGCGGTGCCAGTGGTTGTCTTGTAGGTAAGCATCAGTACATTGAATTTGATGCAGTGGCTACTGGTAGCCAGTGTAACCTGGTGAGGAGAGAGGCATAACATGAGAGCTTTTTGAAAGGCTCATTGAGAGCACCTCTGGCTGCTACATTCTGGACCAGTTGCAGAGGCTTGATAGAACATGCAGGAAGGCCCGCCAAGAGAGCATTACAATAGTCCAGTCTGGAGAGAACAAGAGCTTGGACAAGAAGTTGTGTGGCTTGCTCAGACAGGAAGGGTCTGATCTTCCTAATGTTGTATAAGGCAAATTTACAGGACCGGGTCGTTGTAGCAATTTGGTCTGTGCAGCGTAACTGATGATCGATCACAACTCCTAGTTCTGCTGTCCTGGAAGAAAGAGTTATGGTCAATGAATCTAGCTGTATAGAGTAGTTTGGATGAAACGATGGGTTAGCGGAACCACAAAGCCGTTCTGTCTTAGTAAGGTGGCTGCAGGTGATGGCCCTTCATCCAGAGAAATCATCTGGCGTGAATGAGCAGTAGAGTTTGAGGTTCATCAGCATAGCAGTGATACGAAAAGCCATGCTTCTTGAATACAGATCCTAAGGACTCATGTAGCTGGAGACGAAAGTGGTCCAAGCACTGGAGCCTTGAGGAAACCCCAGTAGCATAAGTTGTGACTTAGAAACCTCACCCTCCAAGCCACCGCTGAGGACCTACCTGAGAGGTAGGAGGGACTTAACCACAGGAGGGCGGTTTCCAGAGATTCCCCTCTTTTTCCGAGGGTGGACAAGAGAATCTGGTGGTTAACTGTGGTCAAAAAGCAGCACAGACAAATCCAGCAAGATGAGTGACGAGGATTTGGGGAAAGCTGTCTCAGCCAGTCCGCAGGGCTTTCAGTAAACCGAGACAAGGCAGTCTCAGTTGAGTGGCCACTTTTTGAGCCATGATTGTTTGCCGTCCAGGAGGTGTGTGCTTGTACAAGAAAAAATAGAGATTTGGGTTGAAAACACAACTCACTCAAGTGTCTTTGCAATGAATGGAAGAAAGGGATTGATGATGATGATATCCCTTCATTATTGATTGATATAAATACTCCGTACCAGCTTGTTTTAAAAAGTTGTCAAAAAGCACAGCCTCAGGTGTATAACTGGGAGAATATTGTACCAACATTTGTTTGTTATGGGAGAACCATTGGTAGGGAAAAGGGACCTCCCTAAATTACCTCAACAAGTGTAAAATGGCCTCGAGATGGTATTTAAAATTCTTGGGATTTATTTTGGTCTCTGATAAGTAGCATGGAGAAAAATTGGTAAGGACTTTCAAAGTGGAGATGGATTCTTCCACATGCTATCGTACAAGAGGTAAGAGTTTTAATTTGTTAACAGTCTGGCAGCCTCCAATGCTGGTACATAAGCTCACACTTCTTTTGAGTCCTAATTCACAAGTTTTTCATAAAGATTTCAGAAAGAATTTGTTGCTTTTTTTCTGGAATGGTTATCATGTGCTTCCGCCAGGGTGTTTGTCCTTACCGTTGCAGAAGGAGGTCACAACATTCGTTCTGAATCTTTATGCAAAACTCATTCCATGTGGAATCAAAAATGAAGCAATGAAACTAACAAACATTAAAAAAGAATATTTTATTGGACCAGACAAGAGTATCGTTGATATCATGCAGTCCTCATTCTGTTTGCAAAATACCGACCAATGTAAAGTTGGAACAAGACATTTGTTTTTAACTGAAAAACATTATGATATGATCTAAAACTCTGTTTTGTCTCATGATGAGTTGTTATGTGTCCATTCTGAGAGTATGGGGTACTTTGTTTAAGAGTGTTAAGAGATAAAAGTGCACATTATGGTATTCTTGAACCTCTCTGTGGTTTTTACTACAACATTGTTTTAATATACAATCAAGTGATTGAGTTCATTTGATTGTATTGTTTTCTAAAGCAGGAATAGTAAGGAATTATTGACTTTGTTTGGGTGATTTGCACAATAGTGCCAATGGCGAAAAACTGGTTACAGACTCTTGCTGATCAAGCGGTGGTTTTTGATCAGTAAATCCCTGGAAGGTTTTTTGTTACGAGTCCTTAAGCTTCCTTTTCTTCTTGAAGTCTGGTCCTTTGTAAACAATGTTGTTCATAATGGTGAATGGGCCTTAGAATTTTTCTGTTTTTTAAAGGTTTATACCAAAAAAATTGACAATGAATGAAAGTGGGTCAGTTTTCTTTTGTTATAAGGGTAATGAAAGTTTTTGGATTTTCAGTCCATCTGGAAAAAGGATGTTGGTAAACACTTTAAGGGAAAGGGGTGATAGTAAATGGAGGTTTTATCTTTCTGTTCCCAAGGAAGTTACTCCTTCCTGGAGACTTTTATAAGTGGGGATCTTCAGTGGAGGATTATACATAGTATAAGTGGGCCAACTAATATTTTGGTTTCAAGATTTTAATGCATCCGTTTCTTCAAAATCCTCCTGTTTGTAATGATGTTTGATTAATAGTTTTTCATTTATTTTGTGGTTGTTTTAATTTTAAAAAAAGTCTTTTGTTTGTGTGTTGCTCTTGCTGAAATACTGCTAAACTTGTTGGTGTTTTGATTTAATAAGCACAATGTTTCTTTTTGGAAATAGGTAACAGATGGTAGACACACCAAAATAGTTAATGCCTAATAGCCCAGCGCGATAACCTCCGTCACGCACGTGCGCCGCGTCTTTTACTGAAAATCAACCGCGTGTTAAAAACATTCGCGAAACTACCGACGAGTGTGCGCAAAGGGACGGGTTGGCTAACTGATGGGTAAATTGAACACACACACCATTGACGGTAAGCCCCGTTTCACAACAATAACCTTATTATAGTACATTAACCATCCTTAAAAGACCATTAAAAAGAGGATAGTCCGGAGTCTACAATCTACTCATTCAAAAAAATAAGAAAAAAACCCTTTACACAAAGGCCTCTTATGGATCGCTAGTTGTTTTGTAACAGGTCATTGTAATATAGATATCTATATAGATAATATAACGATATATATTATATTATATCTATATTAATATAATATTATATATATTATCTATAGAATATATAATATATGCATTAAAACACATAGTTTTCATTTCGGCTCATTCTTGGTTTAAAAATAATAATATAAAAATCCTTCAGGTTTCCATTTTGCCGAGCGAAATGAGAACGGTCCAGCATTACAAATATTCCTTATTAACTCTGTTGCTATTCTTGATTTTTTTAAACTGCTACACCTATTGCTGATTTTGAAATTAATGCCATTTACTGTGTGACCAATACTTGTTGGAATTGTATTACTTTGGATCGCGCGGGGGGTGGCCACTCACGTGCACATATTCATTGGAAACAGCAGCACCTTCACACGAGCCCTGCGGCTGGGGAAAAGCAAGAGCAGCGTGGCCACGTTTGAGCATATTTGCTAATTATGATTTTATTAAATTATTCATATGGGGGTCTTTTCGCCGCGCGATACTGAAAACACCTTGTGAAATCCACAAGGCCTATAAAGTGGTAGACCTAATGGATCAGAGTTTTAGCTTCAAATGGGGCAACATGTTTGGATGTTAATGTCCGCGAATGAAATCACAGATAATGCCCCCGGACTAATGGGGAGTCAAGCAAACAAATAATAATATTCATTTTACCAGTATTATTAGTTGGTTGTATGTTGTTTCTAAGCCTATATTATTCTATGCCTGCTGCAATTATCTAATAAAATATCCATTACGAATTATAATATCTGTAAATTCTTGTTGCGTTTGTGATAGATGCGGAAGTTTTAACGATTTAAAGGCAGTGTGTTGTAACAAATTGAAGGGAAGCTAAAAATCTCCTGTTTGGCAGCGACCAGCACAATGATAGCCATAGCAGTTATTAGCCTGCCGTATTAGTTATTGATCTGAAGTGTAATAAAATGTGTACAGACTCATTCCCATGTCGAGGTATTTTTAGACAAGCATTTATCGTGATCAGTTTTTAAAGCGCAGCTTTATTTTTCTATCTCATTAGCAATCTAAAAATGACTTTTGTGGCATCACATTCACTTCGTGAACAAACAAATATAAATGTCAGGACTCTGCGCCCTCCTGGCGTTGCTGCAAGCGGTGGGCCTATTTCAAAAGTGATTTGATATAAAAGGTTGCCTGTCACCATTTTATAACATGAATTGGGTCATTTAAAAAAAAAGAGCTATTATAATTGTTAGTGTCATGCTAACATTCACTCAACGTCCTTCGGGATCTATTATACAAGGATACAAGTTCATTTAGGCTAGCATTCACTTGTGAAATTTTTACCGTTTCAAATTATAAACTCCTTGAGATTTTCTAAAGTCAGTCGGTTAATAGTATTGAAATTCAAGCTGAATCGTCTGAGCTGTTATTCGTGTTTGTCGAAACCAAGCACGCCACTTTTTCTTCTTTTTTTTTATCTATGATATTCGCTCGCACATATCTCCTACAACCTACAAATACGGGCTAATAGAGGTTCTTTCTTTATATATCATTTCTTTTATAATGTTTATTCTTGGAGAAAATAAGCATTTATTCTTTAATAATATACGGGATCCCAAGATTTTGTAATGTAGCAATAATATAGGCCTAAATCTGCCTGCAGTTTGTAAAACGTTATAGTTTTGCTTGTGACTCTCAGACATTTATGTGTTAGCCATGCGACCTATTCCTAACAATATAAAATATACACATCATGTCATAAAAAATTCCATCGGTCATAAATAAATTTTACCATTATAGAGTTGGGGTAAGTATTTTAGGAGGATACTAAATACAGTGAAATAATTACAAATTGGCATGGGATTTTACTCTAGCTGACAAGCTGAAGGTCTATTGAACATTTTGATGCAATTTTTTTAAACAATGGCACTTAACACGTTTCAAAACGCAACCATAAACCAGGTGAATTACACTATTTCAGACAGAACCAG
Organism: Cyprinus carpio; assembly: GCF_018340385.1. Classification (NCBI taxonomy): domain Eukaryota; kingdom Metazoa; phylum Chordata; class Actinopteri; order Cypriniformes; family Cyprinidae; genus Cyprinus; species Cyprinus carpio. The sequence goes on from NW_024879139.1 coordinate 194,520, forward strand.
GGCTGACTCCACCTTGGAATAACAACTCAAGAAGTACGAGGGATGCAAGTCGCGTTTTCAGTTGAAGAACACTGAGAGTGTATGGTTGCTTCTGGTGTTTTGATTTGTACTTCTCAATATACATGAGCTCCATGTTTAAGGATTAAGCCTACACTAGCTTGTATATATATAGTTTTTTTTTAGTACTCTATGTTTTAACAGCATTAACGTACACATGAATATACGTCTTCCTTCATGCAGACTATAATGTTTTCCTCTTGCTAGCTAAATGTTGGGTCAGTGAGCGCGAGTCCCGCGCCGCATGTGAAGGCGGGAGCAGCTTACGGAGGATTCCGCCTGGTCTTAAAGCCTTCCGCAAACGCCCTACGTTCAACAAATACCAATGATCCTTTGGCAAAAAATAAATGATTAATTCAATCAATTGATAATTTGTTATTATTTTGGTCTAGTGCAAAATAATAATATTGTGGGCTGCGGGAAAATAATGAATAAAAAGAGAAGGTCTGCTGTTGAGTGCAGGCATGTTTTTCAAAACCCAGTAACATGACAACACAGTCAACCGTTCCTCCCCATTCTTTCCTCACAGCTTAAAAAACAGACCGAGTTTCAGTTTCAGCTTGAGGGGCTGGGTGGTAGTTCTGTATAGGTCTGTGGGGGTCGGAGATAACGGGTGTGAATTTTCTGGTCTCTTTTCATAGGGAACAGTGCCTTATTGAGGTGTCAAACGTGCATGAACAGGTTTTAGACAACTTTAAAGAAAGGTTTGATCACTTCAAATGTTGACTACTGTATAGCCGCAATAAAGTTTATTAGTTATTATAACTTAATTTCAGTGGAAGATTCCTAACTTAACAAAATAAAAAAAAAAAAAAACTGTTGCATTAGGGCTGGGGCCATAGGCCTATGGCCTAGAAAAATCTCCGATCTCAGATTTCACAAAAAAATCCGATTTACAATTTAAATCGATTTTTTTTGCAAAATACTGAAAATCAATATTCAAATGACAAAGAAATTGTTAAAAACAAGTTGTAATACAACAATATATTATTTTTTAATACTAGCCCATCATGCCATCCACTCAGCGTTAAGAGCTGTTCAGATTAAAACTGCCAGCTCCGCAGTGAGTCAGTGTCATGGACGGAGGACAGACCAAGTGTAGGCCTAAATCAGTTTTCTAGTCTATATTTTCATCTCGTTATGCCGCTGGTTTTTAGGTTATGTATTTATTTTTATTTCTTATATCAATTATTTGAAAATATAGCAGACACTGTCTAACCGTGTATACACCGGACTGACCTTGTTCATATAGGCCGAAACATCTCTCCTTGGCAGTACAGTAGGCCTATGTGAGCCGGAGTGGAGCAGCAACAATTTCCCTCTCTAATCACTAAGCTCCTGCGTTCATTGATACCAGAAACATTGCACCGCCTTCACTCCGTGGCTAAAGTTGAAATGTTATGTTCATAATAGGTTATAAAATTAAAATTAAAAATAAATAAATAAATAAAATTACAGGAGAGTTTCAAAGGGGATTAGGCTGTTGTGTGCAAACTTTTGTCTACAAACGTAAACTAATAAAATTGTCAGCATTAAAAGGTATAATTGCTGCTTTCTGCTGTATGCAAAAATTTTGTTTTTGTGATGAAAATAACAGTTTACATTTTTTGTTTACAGATTTCTGCTCATTCAAAATCAGATACAGATGAAGTAGCCTACTCCAAAGATTACATTTGTTTGGTCACATTATTCGCGACAGCGATTCACGTGTGAATGTGCTGTATCTGTTTTAAATCATGCTTTAACCCGAAAATAATCATTAAAATAAAGACAAACTCCTTGAGAACTAGCCTGTAACATCCCGCTCGACTATTGCCGTCATTTTTTGATCGGAGAGATTATATCAAGATATATAATTTTCGTTTTTGTGTTTCAGAGGAAAAATCAGTGTTAAGGCATCTCTCCATTACAGACCGTTCTGAAGGAAGAATTTATGCAAACGCGTATAAAATTCTTTAAAAACTTTAACAGAGATGTCTAGATGGTATTTAATAGGTCTGCTTCCCACGTTACTAGTCGTTCATTTGTCATTATTTCAACTAATCGCAAATTTATATTAAATTTACAACTATAATCCAGCCTTAATATATTCCACGCTCAAGAACATGCATTAAGTTCGTCACAAAGCACAGGCAGAAGTAGCCTAATAATTATGAAAAAGTAGACATTTTAATTATTTATTAATAAACAAATGTTTTTTCTTAATCGTACTACAAGATGAAATTCACAGTGCTGACTCTCTCCACATGGACGCGCCTTTAAACAGAAATACAACCTTCACAGATTACATAATGCTTTCGTTTTGGGTTGATTCGTTTTAAAAAGACATTTCAAGCTTTCTGTAGATATATTTCTCATGTATGTGAGGACACCACAATTTTCAGTTATTTCATTATTAGGAAAAATCGCACGTGATCGAGGAGGGCGCCTCCTGTCATGCATTAATAATTTTTTGCACAAACACTTTGAATATAAATAATAATTCACATCTTGCATATGCATTACAAAGTAAATAATTTTTTACATGCAATTATCCAAAATAAAACCAAACAAGATTTGTAATGAAGATAAAATATGTAGACAAATAAGAATAAATGCTGCGTGCACTCAGCATCATGCAGACCAAATCTTCTTAGTTGCACTAAAGAGAGTGTTACTGTTCACAGAAGCGCTAAACTAAGCGTCTTATGCTGAGACGTTCAAATCACAGTTCATGGTAATAAAAATAGTAACTCACTGAAATCTGTTTGTCTACACTGAAAAAAAATTTCATTTCACATGTTAGAAACATCATTAATGTGGGCAAGCTATAGACTTAACTTTGTACAGAAAACCATTCTCTAACAGAGAAAGAAGATTTTCAGCATGTGTGGGCTGGCATTCTCATCATTTGCTTAGTTGCACTAACAGAGTGTAACTGTTCACAGCGTCTTATGCTTTGAAGCTCAAACATAAGCTCATGATCACAAAACTAGTAACTCACTGAAATATGTGTTTTGTGCATTGCAAAAAAAACAGATTTAGTTAATGTGGGAAACTTTGTCTTAACTTTGTACAAATCATCATTCTCGAAAAGAGAAAGAAGGTATTCAGCACTTGTGGGCTTTCCTTCTGTTCAATTGCTTAGTTGCCCTAACAGACTGTTACTGTTCACAGAATCGCTAAACTAATCGTCTTATGCTGAGATGTTCAAACATAAGTTCATGAGCTTAAAACTAGTAACTCACTGAAATCTGTTTTTCTTCTTTGCAAAAACACTTCATATATGATTTTAGAAACATCTTTAATGTGGGCAAGCTTTAATCATAAAAGTGCATAAACCAACTATCTATAACAGATAAAGAAGCTTTCAGCACTTGTGGGCTTTCCTTCTGTTCATTTGCTTTAGTGGCACAAACAGAGTGTTACTTTTCACAGAAGTACTAAACTAAGCGTCTTATGCTAAGATGTTCAAACATAAGTTCATGATCTTAAAACTACTAACTCACTGAAATCTGTTTTTCTTCTTTGCAAAAACAATTCATATATGATTTTAGAAACATCTTTAATGTGGGCAAGCTATAGTCATAAAAGTGCATAAACCAACAACTATCTATAACAGATAAAGAAGATTTTCAGCACTTGGGTGGGCTTTCTTTCTGTTCAGCAGTCTGCTTAGTTGCACTAACAGAGTGTTACTGTTCACAGAAGCGCTAAACTAAGCGTCTTATGCTGAGAAGCTAGCTCATAAAAACATAAGTTCATGAGCTTAAAACCACTAACTCACTGAAATCTGTTTTTCTTCTTTGCAAAACACTTCATATCATAGATGTTAGAAACATCTTTAATGTGGGCAAGCTTTAGTCTTAAAAACTGCATCTAAACCAACAATCATTGCTCTATAACAGATAAAGAATTTTTTCAGCACTTGTGTGCTTTCTTTCTGTCTGTTCATTTGCTTAGTTGCACTAAAGAGAGTGTTACTGTTCACAGAAGCGCTAAACTAAGCGTCTTATGCTGAGACGTTCGAACATAAGTTCATGAGGTTAAAACTAGTAACTCACTGAAATGTGTTTTTCTTCTTTGCAAAAACACTTCATATATGATTTTAGAAACATCATTAATGTGGGCATGCTTTAGTCATAAAAGTGCATAAACCAACTATCTATAACAGATAAAGAAGATTTTCAGCACTTAGCCCACAAGCTTCCTTCTGTTCATTTGCTTAGTTGCACTAAAGAGAGTGTTACTGTTCACAGAAGCGCTAAACTAAGCGTCTTATGCTGAGACGTTCAAACACAGTTCATGGTCATAAATATAGTAACTCACTGAAATCTGTTTTTCTACACTGAAAAAACAGTTCATTTCACATGTTAGAAACTTCATTAATGTGGGCAAGCTATAGACTTAACTTTGTACAGAAAATCATTCTCTAACAGAGAAAGAAGGCTTTCAGCATGTGTGGGCTGGCATTCTCATCATTTGCTTAGTTGCACTAACAGAGTGTAACTGTTCACAGCGTCTTATGCTTTGAAGCTCAAACATAAGCTCATGATCACAAAACTAGTAACTCACTGAAATATGTTTTGTGCATTGCAAAAATTGCAGATTTATCTTTTACTGTGGGAAAGATTTGTCTTAACTTTGTACAAATCATCATTCTCTAAAAGAGAAAGAAGGTTTTCAGCACTTGTGGGCTTTCCTTCTGTTCATTTGCTTAGTTGCACTAACAGACTGTTACTGTTCACAGAAGCGCTAAACTAAGCGTCTTATGCTGAGATGTTCAAACATAAGTTCATGAGCTTAAAACTACTAACTCACTGAAATCTGTTTTTCTTCTTTGCAAAAACACTTCATATATGATTTTAGAAACATCTTTAATGTGGGCAAGCTTTAATCATAAAAGTGCATAAACCAACTATCTATAACAGATTTTCAGCACTTGTGGGCTTTCCTTCTGTTCATTTGCTTAGTTGCACTAAAGAGAGTGTTACTGTTCACAGAAGTGCTAAACTAATCGTCTTATGCTGAGATGTTCAAACATAAGTTCATGAGCTTAAAACTAGTAACTCACTGAAATCTGTTTTTCTTCTTTGCAAAAAAACACTTCATATATGATTTTAGAAACATCTTTAATGTGGGCAAGCTTTAGTCATAAAAGTGCATAAACCAACTATCTATAACATATAAAGAAGATTTTCAGCACTTGTGGGCTTTTCTTCTGCTCATTTGCTTAGTTGCACTAAAGAGAGTGTTACTGTTCACAGAAGCGCTAAACTAAGCGTCTTATGCTGAGATGTTCAAACATAAGTTCATGAGCCCATAAAAATAGTAACTCACTGAAATCTGTTTTTCTTCTTTGCTAAAACACTTCATTTATGATGTTAGAAACATCTTTAATGTGGGCAAGCTTTAGTCTTAAAAGTGCATAAACTAATCATTCTCTAACAGAGAAAGAAGATTTTCAGCATGTGTGGGCTGGCTTTCTGTTCATTTGCTTAGTTGCACTAACAGAGTGTTACCGTTCACAGAAGCACTAAACTAAGCGTCCTATTCTCAGAAGCTCTAACATAAGTTCAAGAGCTTAAAACTAGTAACTCACTGAAATCTGTTTTTCTTCATTGCAAAAACACTTCATATATGATTTTAGAAACACCATTAATGTGGGCAAGCTTTAGTCTTAAAAGTGCATACAAAATACATCATTCTATAACAGATAAAGAAGATTTTCAACACTTGTGGGCTTTCCTTCTGTTCATTTGCTTAGTTGCACTAACAGAGTGTTACTGCTCACAGAAGCGCTAAACTAAGCGTCTTATGCTGACAAGCTCAAACATATGTTCATGATCTTAAAAACTAGTAACTCACTGAAATCTGTTTTTCTTCTTTGCAAAAACACTTTCTTTTATGATTTTAGAAACGTCTTTAACGTGGGCAAGCTTTAGTCTTAACAGTGCATAAACCAACTATCTCTAACAGATAAAGGTTTTTTAGAACTTGTGGGCTTTCCTTCTGTTCATTTGCTTAGTTGCACTAACAGAGTGTTACTGTTCACAGAAGCGCTAAACTAAGCGTCTTATGCTGAGATGTTCAAACATAAATTCATGAGCTCACAAAACTAGTAACTCACTGAAATCTGTTTTTTCTTGCTTTGCCAAAACATTTCATTTATGATGTTAGAAACATCTTTAATGTGGGCAAGCTTTAGTCTTAAAAGTACATAAACCATCATTCTCTAACAGAGAAAAGAAGATTTTCAGCACTTGTGGGCTTTCCTTCTGTTCATTTGCTTAGTTATACTAAAGAGAGTGTTACTGTTCACAGAAGCGCTAAACTAAGCGTCTTATGCTGAGATGTTCGAACATAAGTTCATGAGCTTAAAACTACTAACTCACTGAAATCTGTTTTTTCTTCTTTGCAAAAAAACACTTCATATATGATTTTAGAAACATCATTAATGTGGGCAAGCTTTAGTCATAAAAGTGCATAAACCAACTATCTATAACAGATAAAGAAGATTTTCAGCACTTAGCCCACTTTCCTTCTGTTTATTTGCTTAGTTGCACTAAAGAGAGTGTTACTGTTCACAGAAGCGCTAAACTATGCGTCTTATGCTGAGACGTTCAAACACAGTTCATGGTCATAAATATAGTAACTCACTGAAATCTGTTTTTCTACACTGAAAAAAAAATTAATTTCACATGTTAGAAACATCATTAATGTGGGCAAGCTATAGACTTAACTTTGTACAGAAAATCATTCTCTAACAGAGAAAAGAAATTTTTTCAGCATGTGTGGGCTGGCATTCTCATCATTTGCTTAGTTGCACTAACAGAGTGTAACTGTTCACAGCGCGTCTTATGCTTTGAAGCTCAAACATAAGCTCATGATCACAAAACTAGTAACTCACTGAAATATGTTTTGTGTATTGCAAAAAAAACAGATTTAGAAAACATCATTAATGTGGGCAACTTTAGTCTTAACTTTGTACAAAGCATCATACTCTAAAAGAGAAAGTAGGTTTTCAGCACTTGTGGGCTTTCCTTCTGTTCAATTGCTTAGTTGCACTAACAGAGTGTTACTGTTCACAGAAGTGCTAAACTAAGCGTCTTATGCTGAGATGTTCAAACATAAGTTCATGAGCTTAAAACTAGTAACTCACTGAAATCTTTTTTTCTTCTTTTGCAAAAACACTTCATATATGATTTTGGAAACATCTTTAATGTGGGCAAGCTTTAATCATAAAAGTGCATAAACCAACTATCTATAACAGAGAAAGAAGCATCAGATAAAGAGTGTGGCCTTTCCTTCTGTTCATTTGCTTAGTTGCACTAACAGAGTGTTACTGTTCACAGAAGCGCTAAACTAAGCGTCTTATGCTGAGATGTTCAAACATAAGTTCATGAGCTTAAAAAAACTAGTAACTCACTGAAATCTGTTTTTCTGCTTTGCAAAAAAAAAAACTTCATTTATGATTTTAGAAACATCTTTAATGTGGGCAAGCTTTAGTCATAAAACATCATACAACCAACTCATCTATAACAGATAAAGAATTTAGTCGGGCACTTGTGGGCTTTCTGTCTGTTCATTTGCTTAGTTGCACTAAACAGAGTGTTACTGTTCACAGAAGTGCTAAACTAAGCGTCTTATGCTGACAAGCTCTAACATAAGTTCATGAGCTTAAAACTAGTAACTCACTGAAATCTGTTTTTCTTCTTTGCAAAAACACTTCACATATGATTTTAGAAACATCATTAATGTGGGCAAGCTTTAGTCATAAAAGTGCATAAACCAACTTTCTAAAACAGATTAAAAATATTTTCAGCACTTGTGGGCTTTCCTTCTGTTTATTTGCTTAGTTGCACTAAAGAGAGTGTTACTGTTCACAGAAGCGCTAAACTAAGCGTCTTATGCTGAGATGTTCAAACATAAGTTCATGAGCTTAAAACTAGTAACTCACTGAAATCTGTTTTTCTTCTTTGCAAAAACACTTCATATATGATTTTAGAAAAATTTTTAATGTGGGCAAGCTTTAGTAATAAAAGTGCATAAACCAAACTATCTATAAAAGAGAAAGAAGGTTTTCAGCACTTGTGGGCTTTCCTTCTGTTCATTTGCTTAGTTGCACTAAAGAGAGTGTTACTGTTCACAGAAGCGCTAAACTAAGCGTCTTATGCTGAGACGTTCGAACATAAGTTCAAGAGCTTAAAACTAGTAACTCACTGAAATCTGTTTTTCTTCATTGCAAAAACACTTCATATATGATTTTAGAAACATCATTAATGTGGGCAAGCTTTAGTCATAAAAGTGCATAAACCAACTATCTATAACAGATAAAGAAGATTTTCAGCACTTAGCCCACAAGTTCCTTCTGTTCATTTGCTTAGTTGCAGTTTAATAGAGCGTTACTGTTCACAGAAGCGCTAAACTAAGCGTCTTATGCTGAGACGTTCAAACACAGTTCATGGTCATAAAAATAGTAACTCACTGAAATCTGTTTTTCTACACTGCAAAAAACATTTCATTTCACATGTTAGAAACATCATTAATGTGGGCAAGCTATAGACTTAACTTTGTACAGAAAATCATTCTCTAACAGAGAAAGGAGGTTTTCAGCATGTGTGGGCTGGCATTCTCATCATTTGCTTAGTTGCACTAACAGAGTGTAACTGTTCACAGCGTCTTATGCTTTGAAGCTCAAACATAAGCTCATGATCACAAAACTAGTAACTCACTGAAATGTGTTTTGTGCATTGCAAAAACATTTCATTTAAGATGTTAGAAACATCTTTAATTTGGGAAAGATTTAGTCTTAACTTTGTACAAATCATCATTCTCTAAAAGAGAAAGAAGGTTTTCAGCACTTGTGGGCTTTCCTTCTGTTCAATTGGTAGTTGCACTAACAGACTGTTACTGTTCACAGAAGCGCTAAACTAAGCGTCTTATGCTGAGACGTTCGAACATAAGTTCATGAGCTTAAAACCAGTAACTCACTGAAATCAGTTTTTCTTCTTTGCAAAAACACTTCATATATGATTTTTAGAAACATCTTTAATGTGGGCAAGCTTTAGTCATAAAAGTGCATAAACCAACTATCTATAACAGATAAAGAAGATTTTCAGCACTTAGCCCCACAAGTTCCTTCTGTTCCTTTGCTTAGTTGCACTAAAGAGAGTGTTTCTGTTCACAGAAGCGCTAAACTAAGCGTCTTATGCTGAGACGTTCAATCACAGTTCATGGTCATAAAAATAGTAACTCACTGAAATCTGTTTGTCTACACTGAAAAAAAATGTAATTTCACATGTTAGAAACATCATTAATGTGGGCAAGCTATAGACTTAACTTTGTACAGAAAATCATTCTCTAACAGAGAAAGAAGGTTTTCAGCATGTGTGGGGTGGCATTCTCATCATTTGCTTAGTTGCACTAACAGAGTGTAACTGTTCACAGCGTCTTATGCTTTGAAGCTCAAACATAAGCTCATGATCACAAAACTAGTAACTCACTGAAATATGTTTTGTGCATTGCAAAAACAGATTTAGTTACTGTTCACTTTGTACAAATCATCATTCTCTAAAAGAGAAAGAAGGTATTCAGCACTTGTGGGCTTTCCTTCTGTTCATTTGCTTAGTTGCACTAACAGACTGTTACTGTTCACAGAAGCGCTAAACTAAGCGTCTTATGCTGAGATGTTCAAACATAAGTTCATGAGCTTAAAACTACTAACTCACTGAAATCTGTTTTTTCTTCTTTGCAAAAACACTTCATATATGATTTTAGAAACATCTTTAATGTGGGAAAGCTTTAATCATAAAAGTGCATAAACCAACTATCTATAACAGATTTTCAGCACTTGTGGGCTTTCCTTCTGTTCATTTGCTTAGTTGCTCTAACAGACTGTTACTGTTCACAGAAGCGATATACTAAGCGTCTTATGCTGAGATGTTCAAACATAAATTCATGAGCTTAAAACTACTAACTCACTGAAATCTGTTTTTTCTTCTTTGCAAAAACACTTCATATATGATTTTAGAAACATCTTTAATGTGGGCAAGCTTTAATCATAAAAGTGCATTAACCAACTTTCTAGAACAGATAAAGGAGATTTTTTTTAGCGCTTGTGGGCTTTCTTTCTGTTCATTTGCTTAGTTGCACTAAAGAGAGTGTTACTGTTCACAGAAGTGCTAAACTAAGCGTCTTATGCTGAGATGTTCGAACATAAGTTCAAGAGCTTAAAACCTAGTAACTCACTGAAATCTGTTTTTTTTTCTACACTGCAAAAAAACAGTTCACTTCATTTATGCATTTTAGAAACATCATTAATGTGGGCAAGCTTTAGTCATAAAAGTACATAAACCACTATCTATAAAACAGATAAAGAAGATTTTCAGCACTTGTGGGCTGGCACTTTCTGTTCATTTGCTTAGTTGCACTAAAGAGAGTGTTACTGTTAAACTCAAGCGTCTTATGCTTTGAAGCTCAAACATAAGTTCATGAGCTTAAAACTGCTAACCTCACTGAAAATGTTTATTTCTGCATTGCAAAAAAACACTTTCATTTCACATGTTAGAAACATCATTTACCATGTGGGCAAGATTTAGTCTTAACTTTGTACAAAAATCATTCTCTAAACAGAGAAAGAAGGTTTCATCAGCACTTGTGGGCTTTCCTTCTGTTCATTTGCTTAGTTGCACTAACAGACTGTTACTGTTCACAGAAGCGCTAAAACTAAGCGTCTTATGCTGAGACGTTCATCTCAGAAGCTCTGAGCTTAAAACTAGTAACTCACCTGAAATCTGTTTTTCTTCTTTGCAAAAACACTTCATATATGATTTTAGAAACATCATTAATGTGGGCAAGCTTTAGTCATAAAAGTGCATTAAACCAACTATCTATAACAGATAAAGCAGATTTTCAGCAATTGTGGCCTTTTTTTTCCTTCTGTTCATTTGCTTAGTTGCACTACTAAACAGAATGTTACCGTTCACAGAAGCGCTAAACTAGGCGTCTTATGCTGAGATGTTCCAAACATAAGTTCATGAGCTTATAAACTAGTAACTCACTGAAACCTGTTTTTCTTCTTTGCAAAAACACTTCGATATATGAAGTGCTGAAAAACCTTCTTTCTCTTTTAGAGAATGATGATTTGTACAAATTTAAGACTAAATCTTTCCCACATTAAAGATGTTTCTAACATCTTAAATGAAATGTTTTTGCAATGCAGAAAACACATTTCAGTGAGTTACTAGTTTTGTGATCATGAGCTTATGTTTGAGCTTCAAAGCATAAGACGCTGTGAACAGTTACACTCTGTTAGTGCACAACTAAGCAAATGATGAGAATGCCAGCCCACACATGCTGAAAAACCTTTTTCTTTCTCTGTTAGAGACATGATTTTCTGTACAAAGTTAAGTCTATAGTTTGCCCACATTAATGATGTTTCTAACATGTGAAATTAAATGTTTTTTGCAGTGTAGAAAAACAGATTTCAGTGAGTTACTATTTTTATGACCATGAACTGTGTTTGAACGTCTCAGCATGAGACGCTTAGTTTAGCGCTTCTGTGAACAGTAACACTCTCTTTAGTGCAACTAAGCAAATGAACAGAAAGAAAGCCCACAAGTGCTGAAAATATTTTTAATCTGTTTTTAGAAAGTTGGTTTATGTACTTTTAAGACTAAATCTTGCCCATATTAAAAATGTTTATAACATCTTAAAAGAAATATTTTTGCATTGAAGAAAAACACATTTCAGTGAGTTAGTAGTTTTAAGCTCATGAACTTCTGTTTGAACATCTCAGCATAAGACGCTTAGTTTAGCGCTTCTGTGAACAGTAACATTCTGTTAGTGCAACTAAGCAATTGAACAGAAGGAAGGCCCACAAGTGCTGAAAACCTTCTTTCTCTTTTAGAGAATGATGATTTTTTGTACAAAGTTAAGACTAAATCTTTCCCACATTAAAGATGTTTCTAACATCTTAAATGAAATGTTTTTTGCAATGCACAAAACACATTTCAGTGAGTTACTAGTTTTGTGATCATGAGCTTATGTTTGAGCTTCAAAGCATAAGAGGCTGTGAACAGTTACACTCTGTTAGTGCAACTAAGCAAATGATGAGAATGGCAGCCCAAACATGCTGAAAACCTTCTTTCTCTGTTAGAGAATGATTTTCTGTACAAAGTTAAGTCTATAGCTTGCCCACATTAATGATGTTTCTAACATGTGAAATGAAATGTTTTTTGTAGAGTAGAAAAACAGATTTCAGTGAGTTACTATTTTTATGACCATGAACTGTGTTTGAACGTCTCAGTATAAGACGCTTAGTTTAGCGCGTCTGTGAACAGTAACATTCTCTTTAGTGCAACTGAGCAAATTAACAGAAAGAAAGCCCGCAAGTGCTGAAAAACTTTTTTATCTGAGAATGACAGTTGGTTTATGCACTTTTAAGACTAAAGCTTGCCCACATTAAACTTGTTTCTACCCATCTTTAAATGAAATATTTTTGCAATGCAGAAAAACAGATTTTCAGTGAGTTACAGTTTTTAAGCATTATGAACTTATGTTAGAGCATTTCTGAGCATAAGGTTGAGTTTTTAATCATATATGTGAACAGTAACACTCTGTTAGTGCAACTAAGCAAATGAACAGAATGAAAGCCCGCAAAGTGCACACATGCGGAAAACCTTCTTTCTCTGTTAGAGAATGATTATCTGTACCAAGTTAAGTCTATAGCTTGCCCACATTCATGATGTTTCTAACATGTGAAATGATATGTCATTTGTAATGCAGAAATAAAGATTTTATTGTGATAGCAGTTTTAAGCGCATGAACTTATGTTAGAGCTTCTGAGAATAGGACGCTTAGTTTAGTGCTTCTGTGAACAGTAACAGTCTGTTAGTGCAACTAAGCAAATGAGCAGAAACAAAGCCCCAAGTGCTGAAAATCTTCTTTTATCTGTTAAAGATAGTTGGTTTATGCACTTTTATGACTAAAGCTTGCCCACATTAATGATGTTTCTAAAATCATATATGAAGTGTTTTTGCAAAGAAGAAAAACAGATTTCAGTGAGTTACTAGTTTTAAGCTCATGATCTTATGTTAGAGCTTCTGAGAATAGGACGCTTAGTTTAGTGCTTCTGTGAACAGTAACACTCTGTTAGTGCAACTAAGCAAATGAACAGAAAGAAAGCCCGCAAAGTGCTGAAAAACTTCTTTATCTGTAGAGAATGAGTTGTATTGTATGAACTTTTGAATGACTAAGCTTGCCCACATTAAAGATGTTTCTTCCAAATCAAATGATATGTTTTTGCAATGAAGAAAAACAGATTTTCAATGAGTTACTAGTTTTAAGCTCGCATGAACTTATGTTTCGAGCTTCTCAGCATAAGACGCTTAGTTTAGCGCTTCTGTGAACAGTAACACTCTGTTAGTGCAACTAAGCAAATGAGCAGAAGGAAAGCCCACAAGTGCTAAAAAATCTCCTTTATCTGTTATTGAAAGTTGGTTTATGCACTTTTATGACTAAACCTTGCCCACATTAAAGATGTTTCTAAAATCATAAATGAAGTGTTTTTGCAAAGAATAAAAACAGATTTCAGTGAGTTAGTAGTTTTAAGCTCATGAACATATGTTTGAACATCTCAGCATAAGACGCTTAGTATAGCGCTTCTGTGAACGGTAACAGTCTGTTAGTGCAACTAAGCAAATGAACAGAAGGAAAGCCCACAAGTGCTGAAAATCTTCTTTATCTGTTATAGATAGTTGGTTTATGCACTTTTATGATTATAGCTTGCCCACATTAAAGATGTTTCTAAAATCATATTTGAAGTGTTTTTGCAAAGAAGAAAAACAGATTTCAGTGAGTTACTAGTTTTAAGCTCATGAATTTATGTTTGAACATCTCATCATAAGACGCTTAGTTTAGCGCTTCTGTGAACAGTAACAGTCTGTTAGTGCAACTAAGCAATTGAACAGAAGGAAAGCCCACAAGTGCTGAAGACCTTCTTTCTCTTTTAGAGAATGATGATTTGTACAAAGTTAAGACTAAATCTTTCCCACATTAAAGATGTTTCTAACATCTTAAATGAAATGTTTTTTGCAATGCACAAAACACATTTCAGTGAGTTACTAGTTTTGTGATCATGAGCTTATGTTTGAGCTTCAAAGCATAAGACGCTGTGAACAGTTACACTTTGTTAGTGCAACTAAGCAAATGATGAGAATGCCAGCCCACACATGCTGAAAACCTTCTTTCTCTGTTAGAGAATGATTTTCTGTACAAAGTTAAGTCTATAGTTTGCCCACATTAATGATGTTTCTAACATGTGAAATTAAATGTTTTTTGCAGTGTAGAAAAACAGATTTCAGTGAGTTACTATTTTTATGACCATGAACTGTGTTTTTGAACGTCTCAGCATAAGACGCTTAGTTTAGCGCTTCTGTGAACAGTAACACTCTCTTTAGTGCAACTAAGCAAATGAACAGAAAGAAGAAAACAAAGTGCTGAAAATATTTTTAATCTGTTTTAGAAAGTTGGTTTATGTACTTTTAAGACTAAATCTTGCCCATATTAAAAATGTTTATAACATCTTAAAAGAAATATTTTTGCATTGAAGAAAAACACATTTCAGTGAGTTAGTAGTTTTAAGCTCATGAACTTATGTTTGAACATCTCAGCATAAGACGCTGAGTTTAGACCTTCTGTGAACACTAACATTCTGTTAGTGCAACTAAGCAAATGAACAGAAGGAAAGCCCACAAGGGCTGAAAACCTTCTTTCTCTGTTAGAGAATGACGGATTGTAGAAAGATAAGACTAAAGTTTCCCACATTAAAGATGTGTCTAACATCTTAAATGAAATGTTTTTGCAATGAAGAAAAAGACATTTCAGTCAGTTACTAGTTTTTGTGATCATGAACTTATGTTTGAGCTTTTAGAACTGTGATTGAACGTCTCAGCATGAACAGTTACACTCTGTTAGTGCAACTAAGCAAATGATGAGAATGGCCAGCCCACACATGCTGAAAACCTTCTTTCTCTGTTAGAGAATGATTTTCTGTATAAAAGTTTAGTCTATAGCTTGCCCACATTAATGATGTTTCTAACATGTGAAATGAAATTTTTTTTCAGTGTAGAAAAACAGATTTCAGTGAGTTACTATTTTTATGACCATGAACTGTGTTTGAACGTCTCAGCATAAGACGCTTAGTTTAGCGCTTCTGTGAACAGTTACACTCTGTTAGTGCAACTAAGCAAATGAGCAGTGTAGAAAAACCACAAGTGCTGAAAAACTTCTTTATTTGTTTATAGAGAATGACATTAAAGATTTTGTATGAAGAAAGTTTTAAGACTCAAACTTTATGTTTGCTTGCCCATTAAAGTTTAGGTTTCAGTAACTGTCTGTTAGTGCATGTGAAATGACAATGTTTTTGCAATGCAGAAAATACAGATTTCAGTGAGTTACTAGTTTAAGCATATGAACTTATGTTAGAGCTTCTAGCAGAACAGGATGCTTAGTTTTGCGCTTTGTGCTTCTGTGAACAGTTACACTCTGTTAGTGCAACTAAGCAAATGGTGAGAATGAAAGCCCCACACATGCTGAAAAAACCTTCTTTCTCTGTTAGAGAATGATTTTCTGTAGGTTGTTGTGTGTTGGTTTTTACTTATTTAGTGATGTTTCTAACATGTAAAGGAAATGATTTTTGCAATGTAGAAAAACAGATTTCAGTTAGTAGGTTATGTTAAGCGCATGAACTTATGTTAGAGCTTCTGAGCATAAGACGCGTAGTTTAGTGCTTCTGTGAACTGTAACACTCTCTTTAGTGCAACTAAGCAAATGAAGCAGAAAGAAAGCCCAAAAGTGCTGAAAATCTTCTTTATCTGTTATAGAAAGTTGGTTTATGCACTTTTATGACTAAAGCTTGCCCACATTAATGATGTTTCTAAAATCATGAATGAAGTGTTTTTGCAATAAAGAAAAACAGATTTCAGTGAGTTACTAGTTTTAAGCTCTTGAACTTATGTTCGAGCTTCTCAGCATAAGACGCTTAGTTTAGCGCTTCTGTGAACAGTAACACTCTCTTTAGTGCAACTAAGCAAATGAACAGAAAGAAAGCCCGCAAAGTGCTGAAAAACTTCTTTGTCTGTAGAGAATGACGTATTGTAGAAAGTGAAGACTAAACTTCCCACATGAAAGATGTTTCTACCATGTGAAATGATATGTCCTTTGCAATGCATTAATACAGATTTTAATGTGTTAGTAGTTTTAAGCTCATTAATTTATGTTAGAGCTTCTGAGCATAAGACACTTAGTTTAGTGCTTCTGTGAACAGTAACACTCTGTTAGTGCAACTAAGAAAATGAGCAGAAGGAAAGCCCACAAGTGCTGAAAATCTTCTTTATCTGTTATAGAAAGTTGGTTTATATGCACTTTTATGACTAAAGCTTGCCCACATTAAAGATGTTTCTAAAATCATAAATGAAGTGTTTTTGCAAAGAAGAAAAACAGATTTCAGTGAGTTACTAGTTTTAAGCTCTTGAACTTATGTTCGATCATCTCAGCATAAGACGCTTAGTTTAGCGCTTCTGTGAACAGTAACAGTCTGTTAGTGCAACTAAGCAATTGAACAGAAGGAAAGCCCACAAGTGCTGAAAACCTTCTTTCTCTTTTAGAGAATGATGATTTGTACAAAGTTAAGACTAAATCTTTCCCACATTAAAGATGTTTCTAACATCTTAAATGAAATTGTTTTTGCAATGCACAAAACACATTTCAGTGAGTTACTAGTTTTGTGATCATGAGCTTATGTTTGATCTTCAAAGCATAAGACGCTGTGAACAGTTACACTCTGTTAGTGCAACTAAGCAAATGATGAGAATGCCACCCCACACATGCTGAAAATCTTCTTTCTCTGTTAGAGAATGGTTTTCTGTACAAAGTTAAGTCTATAGCTTGCCCACATTAATGATGTTTCTAACATGTGAAATGAAATTTTTTTTTCAGTGTAGAAAAACAGATTTCAGTGAGTTACTATTTTTATGACCATGAACTGTGTTTTAACGTCTCAGCATAAGACGCTTAGTTTAGCGCTTCTGTGAACAGTAACACTCTCCTTAGTGCAACTAAGCAAATGAACAGAAAGAAAGCCCAGAAGTGCTGAAAATATTTTTAATCTGTTTTAGAAAGTTGGTTTATGTACTTTTAAGACTAAATCTTGCTCATATTAAAATTTTTTATAACATCTTAAAAGAAATATTTTTGCATTGAAGAAAAACACATTTCAGTGAGTTACTAGATTCATGATTATGAACTTATATTAGAGCTAGTAAGCATAAGACATGTAGTTTAGCGCTTCTGTGAACAGTAACACTCTCTTTAGTGCAACTAAGCAAATGAACAGAAAGAAAGCCCGCAAAGTGCTGAAAAACTTCTTTGTCTGTAGAGCATGACGTATTGTAGAAAGTGAAGACTAAACTTTCCCACATTAAAGAGGTTTCTTCCATGTGAAATGATATGGCATTTGCAATGCAGAAATACAGATTTTAATGTGTTAGCAGTTTTAAGCGCATGAACTTATGTTTGAACATCTCAGCATAAGACGCTTAGTATATCGCTTCTGTGAACAGTAACAGTCTGTTAGTGCAACTAAGCAAATGAACAGAAGGAAAGCCCACAAGTGCTGAAAATCTTCTTTATCTGTTATAGATAGTTGGTTTATGCACTTTTATGGCTAAAGCTTGCCCATATTAAAGATGTTTCTAAAATCATAAATGAAGTGTTTTTGCAAAGAAGAAAAACAGATTTCAGTGAGTTAGTAGTTTTAAGCTCATGAACTTATGTTTGAGCTTCTCAGCATAAGACGCTTAGTTTAGTGCTTCTGTGAACAGTAACACTCCTGTTAGTGCAACTAAGCAAATGAACAGAAGGAAAGCCCACAAGTGCTAAAAAATCTCCTTTATCTGTTATAGAAAGTTGGTTTATGCACTTTTATGGCTAAAGCTTGCCCATATTAAAGATGTTTCTAAAAATCATATATGAAGTGTTTTTGCAAAGAAGAAAAACAGATTTCAGTGAGTTACTAGTTTTAAGCTCATGAACTTATGTTTGAACATCTCAGCATAAGACGCTTAGTATATCGCTTCTGTGAACAGTAACAGTCTGTTAGTGCAACTAAGCAAATGAACAGAAGGAAAGCCCACAAGTGCTGAATACCTTCTTTCTCTTTTAGAGAATGATGATTTGTTCAAAGTTAAGACTAAATCTTTCCCACATTAAAGATGTTTCTAACATCTTAAATGAAATGTTTTTGTAATGCACAAAGCACATTTCAGTAAGTTACTAGTTTTGTGATCACGAGTTTATGTTTGAGCTTCAAAGCATAAGACTCTGTGAACAGTTACACTCTGTTAGTGCAACTAAGCAAATGATGAGAATGCCAGCCTACACATGCTGAAAACCTTCTTTCTCTGTAAGAGAATGATTTTCTGTACAAAGTTAAGTCTATAGCTTGCCCACATTAATGATGTTTCTAACATGTGAAATGAATTTTTTTTTCAGTGTAGAAAAACAGATTTCAGTGAGTTACTATTTTTATGACCATGAACTGTGTTTGAACATCTCAGCATAAGACGCTTAGTTTAGCGCTTCTGTGAACAGTAACACTCTCTTTAGTGCAACTAAGCAAATGAACAGAAAGAAAGCCCGCAAGTGCTGAAAAACTTCTTTGTTTGTAGAGAATGACGTTTTGTAGAAAGTTAAGACTAAACTTTCCCACATTAAAGAGGTTTCTACCATGTGAAATGATATGTCATTTGCAATGCAGAAATACAGATTTTAATGTGTTAGCAGTTTTAAGCTCATGAACTTATGTTAGAGCTTCTGAGAATAGGACGCTTAGTTTAGTGCTTCTGTGAACAGTAACACTCTGTTAGTGCAACTAAGCAAATGATGAGAATGCAAGCCCACACATGCGGAAAACCTTCTTTCTCTGTTAGAGAATGATTATCTGTACCAAGTTAAGTCTATAGCTTGCCCACATTAAAGAGGTTTCTTCCATGTGAAATGATATGTCATTTGCAATGCAGAAATACAGATTTTAATGTGTTAGCATTTTTAAGCGCATGAACTTATGTTAGAGCTTCTGAGAATAGGACGCTTAGTTTAGCGCTTCTGTGAACAGTAACAGTCTGTTAGTGCAACTAAGCAATTGAACAGAAGGAAAGCCCACAAGTGCTGAAAACCTTCTTTCTCTTTTAGAGAATGATGATTTGTACAAATTTAAGACTAAATCTTTCCCACATTAAAGATGTTTCTAACATCTTAAATGAAATGTTTTTTGCAATGCAAGAAGTACAAAACACATTTCAGTGAGTTACTAGTTTTGTGATCATGAGCTTATGTTTGAGCTTCAAAGCATAAGACGCTGTGAACAGTTACACTCTGTTAGTGCAACTAAGCAAATGATGAGAATGCAAGCCCACACATGCTGAAAACCTTCTTTCTCTGTTAGAGAATGATTTTCTGTACAAAGTTAAGTATATAGCTTGCCCACATTAATGATGTTTCTAACCTGTGAAATGAAATGTTTTTTTCAGTGTAGAAAAACAGATTTCAGTGATTTACTATTTTTATGACCATGATCTATGTTTGAACATCTCAGCATAAGACGCTTAGTTTCTAAAATGAAATGTTTTGCAATGCACAAAAACAGATTTCAGTGAGTTACTAGTTTTATGATCATGAGATTATGTTTGAGCTTCAAAGCATAAGATGCTTAGTTTAGCGCTACTGTGAACAGTTACTCTCTGTAAGCAGAACTAAGGAAATGAACAGAATGCAAGCCCACACATGCTGAAAACCTTCTTTCTCTGTTAGAGAATGATGGTTTGTACAAAGTTAAGTCTATAGCTTGCCCACATTAATGATGTTTCTAACATGTGAAATGAAATGTTTTTTGCAATGTAGAAAAATAGATTTCAGTGAGTTACTATTTTTATGACCATGATGTTATGTTTGATTATCTCAACATAAGACGCTTAGCTTAACGCTTCTGTGAAACAGTAACACTCTCTTTAGTGCAACTAAGCAAATGATGAGAATGCAACCCCATACATGCTGAAAACCTTCTTTCGCTATTAGAGAATGATGTTCTGTACAAAGTTAAGTCTATAGCTTGCCCACATTAATGATGTTTTTTGCAGTGTAGAAAAACAGATTTCAGTGATTTACTATTTTTATGACCATGAACTATGTTTGAACATCTCAGCATAAGACGCTTAGTTTAGCACTTACAAGTACTGAAAACCTTCTTTATCTGTTATAGAAGTTTTGTTTATGTTCTTTTATGTGTTATGGTTGGTTGTTTTTTGAGATTTTTTTAATATATTATTGGCCTTATTAAATGTGTTTATGAAAAACACATTTCAGTGAGTTACTAGTTTCATGATCATGAACTTATATTAGAGCTAGTAAGCATAAGACATGTAATTTAGCACTTCTGTGAAAAGTAACACTCTGTTAGTGCAACTAAGCAAATGAACAGAAAGAACTCCCACAAGTGCTGAAAACCTTCTTTCGCTGTTAGAGAATGATGGTTTGTAGAAAGATAAGACTAAAGCTTTCCCACATTAATGATGTTTCTAATATGTGAAATGAAATGTTTTTTGAAATGTAGAAAAACAGATTTCAGGAGTTACTATTTTTATGATCATGAACTTGACTTGAACATTTGAGCTTCAAAGCATAAATCGCTTAGTTTAGCGCTAATTTGAACAGTTACAGTCTGTTAGTGCAACTTAGCAAATGAACAGAATGCAAGCTCACACATGCTAAAAACCTTCTTTCTCTGTTAGAGAATGATGGTTTGTACAAAGTTAATTCTATAGCTTGCCCACATTAAAGATGTTTCTAAAATCTTAACTGAAGTGTTTTTACAAAGAAGACAAACACATTTTTGTGAGTTACTAGTTTTAAGCTCATGAATTTATGTAAGAGCTTCTGAGAATAGGACGCTGTGTTTAGCGCTTCTGGGAACAGTAACACTCTGTTAGTGCAACTAAGCAAATGAACAGCATGAAAGCCCACAAGTGCTGAAAACCTTTATCTGTTATAGAAAGTTGGTTTATGCACTTTTATGACTAAAGCTTGCCCACATTAAAGATGTTTCTAAAATCTTAACTGAAGTGTTTTTGCAAAGATGTCAAACAGATTTCAGTGAGTTACTAGTTTTAAGCTCATGAGCTTATGTTAGTGCTTCTGAGCATAAGACGTTTAGCTTAGCGCTTCTGTGTGAACAGTAACACTCTGTTAGTGCAACTAAGCAACTGAACAGAAAGCCCACACGTGCTGAAAACCTTTTTAATCTGTTAGAAAGTTGGTTTATGTACTTTTAAGACTAAAGCTTGTCCACATTAAAAATGTTTATAACATCTTAAAATAAATATTTTTGTAATGAAGAAAAACACATTTCAGTGAGTTGATCATGAACTTATATTAGAGCTAGTAAGCATAAGACACATAGTTTAGCGCTTCTGTGAAAAGTAACACTCTGTTAGTGCAACTAAGCAAATGAACAGAAAGAACGCCCACAAGTGCTGAAAACCTTCTTTTGCTGTTAGAGAATGATGGTTTGCATAAAGATAAGACTAAAGCTTGTCCCATCAAAAAGTTAGCAAGATTACATTCTCCTTGCCAAGAACGTCTATACATTAGGTAGACATCCAAAACGTCGTTTCTACCGCCGCTCGTACCGCCGCCGCGGCGTCTGCAAAGTGCATTTGCAGCTTTTGACCGCTGAGTGGCGCTTTAATCACAGGTTTTCAAACAAGCGCATCAAAGCACATTTTCGCAAATAGACGTCAGCTTTGCCTCACCGAAGTGTTATATTTGATTGCAGTCGGGGAAAATGAAAGAAAAAATATTTAATATTCACAGATGAAAGTTTAGTCTTTATGAAGATATGTGCGTTTCTTAGAACGAATTCAAGCAGGATAAATGTCAAGACTATGAGCCTGTGCTTATATTTTCTCTACACCATATTTTAGATTAGACACATTTAAATAGTGTGCAGTATTATTTATATAATATGAATTATGTGTTATATTATTAAAAAGAAAATGTGGTTTACTTTGCCTCGGAGCATTAAAAGTGATAGCCTATTGTGAGCTAGGCTTGCGTGTTTTATAAATTGTTTTCTTTATTTTAGTAAAACGTAAGGCACTGTATAATTTCGCTCCCATTATTTAGGCCTAATTAAAACAAGAAACGAATAAATTAAACCTGCACGATTTAAATAAATCATTGCAACTCTAAAGAATGGATGGATTAATAAAACGTCCTCACTTATCAACAAAGTGCACACGATGTAAAAAAAAAAAAAAAAAATTATCAACTCATTAATTGACAACTTCAGTGATTTTAAATGGAGTCTTCTTTGCTTGCTTTCATATAATTTAAGTAAAGTAAAAATAAATAAATAAAATAAATAAATAAATTGCAGCCCCATTTAAATGCAGGTTTGTATAGGCTAATATTCCGTAAAATATCAGTGCAAGATTTGGTCCGCATGATGCTGAGTGCACGCAGCATTTATTCTTATTTGTCTACATATTTTATCTTCATTACAAATCTTGTTTGGTTTTATTTTGGATAATTGCATGTAAAAAAATTATTTACTTTGTAATGCATATGCAAAATGTGAATTATTATTTATATTCAAGTGTTTGTGCAAAAATTATTAATGCATGACAGGGAGGCGCCCTCTCGATCACGTAATTTTTTTCCTAATAATGAAATAACTGAAAATTGTGGCGTCTCACATACATGAGAAATATATCTACAGAAAGCTTGAAATGTCTTTTTAAACGAATCAATTCAAAACGAAAGCATTATGTAATCTGTGAAGGTTGTATTTCTGTTTAAAGGCGCGTCCATGTGGAGAGAGTCAGCACTGTGAATTTCATCTTGCAGCCGACAAGAAAACATTTGTTTATTAATAAATAGTTAAAATGTCTACTTTTTCATAATTATTAGGCTACTTCTGCCTGTGCTTTGTGACGAACTTAATGCATGTTCTTGAGCGTGGAATATATTAAGGCTGGATTATAGTTGTAAATTTAATATAAACTTGCGATTAGTTGAAATAATGACAAATGAACGACTAGTAACTAGAAAAATCTTACGTGGGAAGCAGACCTATTAAATACCATCTAGACATCTCTGTTAAAGTTTTTAAAGAATTTTATACGCGTTTGCATAAATTCTTCCTTCAGAACGGTCTGTAATGGAGAGATGCCTTAACACTGATTTTTCCTCTGAAACACAAAAAAAAACGAAAGTTGAAATAAAATAAATATTTTATGTTTTGAGAATGATTGGGCTCAACCCTCCCCCGCGCGTTTGAGACACGCTGTCGAGCAGAGTATGAGCGGAGCGGAGTGATTCTGACTGAAGAGGAGCGGATTTTTTTAAAAGTCAGGAGCGTCGTGGTTTTCACTCGCTCCAGCACCGCTCTATCACGAGTACAATTCATGCCAACAGCCCGTAATATAACTGAATATTTAGCAAGAATTCACATGATAAACATATTTAGCTATATCTTGATACACATAATCTCTCCGATCAGAAGACTAATAATGACGGCAATAGTCGAGCGGGATGTTACAGGCTAGTTCTCAAGGAGTTTGTCTTTATTTTACTGATTATTTTAGGGTTAAAGCATGATTTAAACAGATACAGCACATTCACACGTAATCGCTGTCGCAATAATGCATTCAAACAAATGTAATCTTACAGTAGGCTACTTCATCTGTATCTGATTTTGAATGAGCAGAAATCTGTAACAAATGCATCGATCTGTAGATAAAATAACTGACGAAAATGTAAACTGTTATTTTCATCACAAACAAAATTTGCACAGCAGAAAGCAGCAATTATACCTTTTAATGCTGACAATTTTATTAGTTTGGCGTTTGGTAGGACAAAAAGTTTGCGCACAATAGCCTAATCCCCTTTGAAACTCTCCTGTAATTTTATTTATTTATTTATTTTTATTTTATTTTTATAAGCTATTATGAACATAACATTTCAACTTTAGCCACGGAGTGAAGGCGGAGCAGTGTTTCTGGTATCAATGATCGCAGGAGCTTAGTGATTATTAGAGGGAAACTGTTGCTGCTCCACTCCGCTCACATAGGCCTACTGTACTGCCGAGTGAGAGAGATGTTTCGCCCTATATGAACAAGGCCGTCCGGTGTAGACACGGTTAGACAGTGTCTGCTATATTTTCAAATAATTGATATAAGAAATAAAAATAAATACATAACCTAAACCAGCGGCATAACGAGATGAAAATATAGACTAGAAAATTGATTTAGGCCTACACTTGGTCTGTCCTCCGTCCATGACACTGACTCACAGCAGAGCTGGCAGTTTTAATCTGAACAGCTCTTAACGCCAAGTGGATGGCATGATGGGCTAGTATTAAAAAATAATATATTTTTATATTAAAACTTGTTTTTTACAATTTCTTTGTCATTTGAATATTGATTTTCAGTAGGGAGGCAAAAAAAAAAATCGATTTAAATTGTAAATCGGATTTTTTTGTGAAATCGGAGATCGGAGATTTTTTTAGGCCATAGGCTAATCGCCCAGCCCTAATGCAACAGTTTTTTTTTTTTTTTTTTTAAGTTAAGGCAACTTCCTCTGAAATTAAGTTATAATAACTAATAAACTTTATTGCGCTATACAGTATTTTTTTTTTTTAGTGAGGCGCGCTGGAAGCTTTCTTTCATGCGGGGGGGGCTGAGGGCCCTGGAAAATAACGTCATTATGTTGTGACTGAAGTTTGAAACCCTCATAAGGTCTTCTCCATATGAAAGAGCTGAAATACACAAAACCTTTACTCTCGACCCCCACTTTGAAGCTAATACAAAAAACCCCCGCCCCCTTTTAAATAAACTGAACTCTGTACTGTTTTTAGGCTGTGAGGAACGGTGTAAAGAAAACATATTTGGTTTCATATTTGCCTTAACTATTATAGGCTAATGTCTCTTTTTTATTTATTTAATTCCGCATTATGATATGATTATTTTCACATGAGAAAGATAATAATCAACGCAATAGCCTTGATACATTAAGACATTATTTTTGCCACTTTATTTATTTTTATTTGTGTAAGAACGTAGGCGTTTGCGGAAGATTTTTTTTTGTACCATTGGCTTAATTTGATCAATATTTTATCAACCTGCATTGCCTGATTTAATAACAAGCAAATTTATTAGCAGACAATGTATAATCCTGCAGCCTGGAGATCTCCAAATGCACGTGAACTGGAGGGCGCAGAAACTCAGCTGGGAGCCTCACAGAACATTGGATGAGAAATATAGGCTCCCTATTGACAGAACAGCTTAAAAATGTCTACTTTTAAACGAAAATTTTCAAAACGAAAAGAAATGGTCTACTCTATGCAAACGCCGGCCCCATAACTGGCGTTCATGGCGAGTCGCATCGTTTTTGCAGCGACACAGAATCCGTTAATTTCCTTTTTTTTTATGCCATATCTTAATCCCAGCCCTAATGCACCCATGTCTTTTTTTTTTTTTTATTTTTAGGACAATGGCAACTTTTTAGTTACAAATTAGGTTAGTCCATAACCAGGGGGGGCTGATGCTACTAAACTTTCTTGCCCTGCATACAGTTCGCGCCATTTGAAGTGATCAAACCTTTCTTTAAAGTTGTCCTAAAACCTGTTCTGCAAGTTTGAAACCCTCATAAGGCACTGTCCATATGAAAGAGCAAGAAATTCACACCTTTATCTCGACCCCCACAAGCTATACAGAACTACCCCCAGCCCCCTCCAGCTGAACTGAACTCGGTCTGTTTTTTAGCTGTGAGGAACCTGTGAGGAACGGTGTGTTGTCATGTTACTGGGTTGAAACATGCCTGCACTCACAGCAGCCCTTCTCTTTTTATTCATTATTTTCCCGCAGCCCATATTATTATTTTCACTAGACCAAAATAATAACAAATTATCAATTGATAATTAATCATTATTAATCATTTTTTTGCCAAAATCATTGTTATTTGTGAACGTAGGCGTTTGCGGAAGGCTTTAAGACCAGGCGGAATCCTCCGTAAGCTGCTCCCGCTTCACAGCGCGCGGGACTCGCGCTCACTGACCCAACATTTAGCTAGGCAGGAAAACATTAAGTCTGCCTGAAGGAAGACGTATTTCATTGTACGTTAATGCTGTTAAATAGAGAGTAAAAAAAAAAAAATATATACAACTAGTGTAGGCTATCCTTAAACTTGGAGCTCATTATATTGAAGTAAAAATCCAAACACCAGAAGCAACCTACACTCTCAGTGTTCTTTCACTGAAAAGTATGCATTTTATTTATTTATTCACAGGCTATATGGCTGAAATAGTAATATTTTAGTTGAAAACTTTAAGTGCCATTGTTTAAAAAAATGCATCAAATGTTTCATAGACCTTCAGTTGTCATGCTTTAAAATCCCATGCCATTTGTAATTTCACTGTATTTTAACCTCCTAAATTACTACCCCAACTCTATAATGGTAAAATTTATTCAGACCGATGGCATTTTTTATGACATTATTTATTTTTATTTTTAGAATAGGCTAATTGTAACATAAATGGATGAATCAAAACAAATATAAACGTTTTAAGTGCAGGCAGATATAGGCCTATATTATTGTACATTACAAATATTTGGATCCCTTATTTTATTAAAGAATAAATGCTTATTTTCTTCAAGAATAAACATTATAAATAAATAATAAAAGAAAGAACCTCTATTAGCCCTTATTTGTAGGTTGTAGGAGATATGCGAGCGATTCATAGATTAAAAAAAAGAAAAAAGTGGGTGCTTGGTTTCAGAAAACGAATACATCGTAAAAAAAATGCTATGATGAAAAAGTCATGCTAACTTATTAATTCATAGAAATAATTTAATCAATTTTTTTTTTTCGAGATTCAACATGAATTTCAATACTATTAAACTGACTTTAAAATCTCAAGGATTTTATGAATTGAAACGGTAAAATGTCACAGTGCATGCTAGCCTAAATGAACTTGTATCTTGTATAGTATCCGAAGACTTGAGTGCATGTTAGCATAAAACTAACAATATAATTTTTTTTTTTTTTTAATGAACAATTCCTGTATAAAATGTGACAGCAACCTTTATATCAAACATTTTGAAATCGTCCACAGCTGAGCAACGCAGGAGGCAGATCTGAAGTTATATTTGTTTGTTCACGAAGTGAATGTGATGCACAATGTCATTTTTAGATTCAATGGAAAAATAAAGCTGGATAAAAACAATACACGAAAACCCGCTAAAAAATAAATTACATTTGTGAGAGTTGCATTTTATTACATTCAGAAATAATAACGGCAGGCCTAATAATGCTATAGGCTTTTAGTTCCCTTCACTTTACAACAAATCCTTTAAATTTTAAAAAATTATCAGAACAGAACAAGAATTACAAATATATAATTCTAATGGATAAATATAATTGCAGCAGGCTATATAATAATATAGGCTTATAAATAACAACAAAAATAATAATAATTAAAAATAATATAAAGCGATACATTATGTTGGGCTTATCTCTCTCATTCGGGACAAATCCAAACATGTTGCCCATTTGAAGCTAAACTCTTATTCATTAGGTAAAATAGGCTTTGGATTTCACACGTGTTTCAGTATCGAAAAAAAAAAAAAAATTCATAATTAGCAAAATTATGCCAAAGTGGCCCGCTGCTCGCGCCGCATGGCTCGGTGAAGGACTGCTGTTTCCAATGAATATGTGCCCGTGAGGCACCAGCGCGATCAAAGTCACAATTCACAATTATTGGTCACACAGTAAATGCATAATTCAAAAATGCAAAGTGTTAGCAGTTTAAAAAAATCAAGAATAATAACAGAGTTAATAAGAATTATTTGTAAATGCTGGGACCGTTCTCATTTCGCTCTGCAAATGGAACCTGAAGATTATTATTATTATTATTATTTTTAAACCAAGAATGACCGAAATGAAAACATTTTAATCCATATATATATATATATATATATATATATATATATTATATATATATATATATATATATATATATATATATATATATATTTATATATATATATACAATGACTGTTTAAAAACAATAGCATGCATAAGAGCCTTTGTGTAAAGGTTTTTTTTATTTTTTTTGATGAGTAGATTGTAGCCTAAGACTATCCTATTTTTAATGGCTTTTAAGGATGTTATAATGTATATTATAATGTTATTGTTGTTGAACGTCTTCCTTTCATTTTACAAATTACATTCAGTTCGCAACCCGTCCCTTTGCGCCACCTGTCGGTAGTTTCGCGAATGTTTTTAACACGCGTCTGATTTTCAGTTAACGCCGCGGCACTGCGGCGGCGGTACGCGCGGCGGCATTAACCATTTTGGTTGTCTACCATCTGTACCTATTTCCAAAAATAAACATTGTCTTATTAAATCAAAACCCAAGTTTAGACATTATTTCATCAAGCAACACAAACAAAGACTTTTAAATTAAAACAACCACAAAATAAATGAAAAACATTATCAACATCATTACAAAAAGGAGATTTTGAAGAAACGGATGCATTAAATCTTGAAACAAAATTATTAGTGGCCACTATACTATGTATAATCCTCCACTGAAGATCCCCACTTATAAAAGTCTCCAGGAAGGAGTAACTTCCTTGGGAACAGAAAGATAAAACCTCCATTTACTATCACCCCTTTCCCTTAACTGTTTACAAAATCTTTTTCCAGAGGGACTGAAAATCCAAAACTTCATACCCCTTCAACAAAGAAAACTGACCACTTTCATTCATTTTCAATTTTTTTGGTATAACCTTTAAAACAGAAAAATTCTAAGGCCCTTCACCATTATGAACAACATTGTTTACAAAGGACACGACTTCAGAAGGAAAAGAAGCTTTAAGACTCTTAACAAAACCTTCCATTGATCTTACTGATCAAAAACCACCTTGATCAGCAAGAGTCTGTACATTTTTCCATTGACTATTGTGCAAATCAAACAAGTCAATAATTCTTACTATTCCTGCTTTAGAAAACAATACAACAAATGAACTCAATACACTTGATTGAATATTAAACAATGTAGTAAAAAAACAGAGGTTCAAGAATACCATAATGTGCACTTTTATCTCTTAACACCTTAAAAAGTCCCCATACTCTCAGAATGGACACATAAAAATCATCATGAGACAACAGAGTTTTTAGATCATAAGTCTTTTCAGTTAAAAACAAATGTTTGTCCAACTTTACATTGGTCGTATTTTGCAACAGAATGAGACTGAATGATATCCAAGATACTCTGTCTGTCCAATAAAATATCTTTTTTAATGTTTGTAGTTTCATTGCCTTCATTTTTGATTCCACATGAATGAGTTTTTTTCATAAAGATTCAGAAAGAATTTGTTGACCTCCTTCTGCCACCGGTAAGGACAAAACACCCAGGCGGAAGCCAATGATAACCATTCCAGAAAAAAATCAACAAATTCTTTCTGAATCTTTATGAAAAAAACTTTAGTAGGACTCAAAACTGTGAGCTTATGCTACAGCATTGAGGCTGCCAGACTGTTAACAATTAAAACTCTTCCTCTGTACGATAGCTGTGGAAGAATCCATCTCCATCTGAAAGTCCTTACCAATTTTTCTCCATATACTTATCAGGACCAAAATAAATCCCAAGAATTTTAAAACCATCTCGAGTCCATTTACACTTGTGAGGTAATTTAGGAGGTCCCTTTTCCCTCCATTCTCCCATAAGAAATGTTGTACATTTCTCCCAGTTTATACATGCAGATGTTGCTTTTTGAAAACTTTTTAAACAAGCTGTGAGAGTATTTATATCATCAATAATGAAGGTATATCATCATCATCATCCCTTCTTCCATTCATTGCAAAGACACTTGAGTGAGTTGTGTTCAACCAACTCTCTATTTTTCTTGTACAGAACAACCTCCTGGACAGCAACCAATCTGGCTTCAAAAGTGGCCACTCAACTGAGACTGCCCTGCTCTCGGTTACTGAAGCCCTGCGACTGGCGAGAGCAGCTTCCAAATCCTCAGTACTCATCTTGCTGGATTTGTCTGCTGCTTTTGACACAGTTAACCACCAGATTCTCTTGTCCACCCTCGGAAAGAGGGGAATCTCTGGAACCGCACTCCTGTGGTTTAAGACCTACCTCTCATGTAGGTCCTTCAGGGTGTCTTGGAGGGGTGAGGTTTCTAAGTCACAACTTCTTGCTACTGGGGTTCCTCAAGGCTCAGTGCTTGGACCACTTCTCTTCTCCATCTACATGACGTCATTAGGATCTGTCATTCAGAAGCATGGCTTTTCTTATCACTGCTATGCTGATGACACTCAACTCTACTTCTCATTCCAACCAGATGATTTCTACCTGGATGAAGGGCCATCACCTTCAGCTCAACCTTACTAAGACAGAACTGCTTGTGGTTCCAGCTAACCCATCGTTTCATCACAACTACTCTATACAGCTAGATTCATTGACCATAACTCCTTCCAGGACAGCTAGAAACCTAGGAGTTGTGATCGATCATCAGTTACGCTTCACAGACCAAATTGCTACAACGACCCGGTCCTGTAAATTTGCCTTATACAACATTAGGAAGATCAGACCCTTCCTGTCTGAGCAAGCCGAACAACTTCTTGTCCAAGCTCTTGTTCTCTCCAGACTGGACTATTGTAATGCTCTCTTGGTGGGCCTTCCTGCATGTTCTATCAAGCCTCTGCAACTGATCCAGAATGTAGCAGCGAGAGGTGTCTTCAATGAGCCAAAAAAGCTCATGTTATGCCTCTCCTCACCAGGTTACACTGGCTACCAGTAGCCACTCGCATCAAATTCAATGTACTGATGCTTACCTACAAGACAACCACTGGCACCGCACCAATACCTAAACTCACTAGTTCAAACTTATGTGCCCTCCAGAAGCTTGCGTTCTGCAAGTGAACAGCGCCTTGTGGCGCCATCCCAAAAAGGTTCAAAATCACTCTCACAGACCTTATCCTATAATGTGCCCACCTGGTGGAATGACCTCCCAATCTCAATTCGAACAGCTGGGTCTTTACTCATCTTCAAAAAACATCTAAAGACACATCTTTTCCACCAGCACTTGACCAACTAATACTAGCACTTACCTTTTCTTTGCTTTTCTTTTCTTTTCTTGAAAAAAAAAAAAAACGTAGCTGCGTGTTCTGTGCTAGACTAACTGAGATTTGTCATGGCACTTGTATACTGTTGTTCTCTTGCTGGTCTGATTGCTTCTATTGTTCTCATTTGAAAGTTGCTTTGGATAAAAGCATCGGCTAAATGATTAAATGTAAATGTAACATTGCTTATAAAAACAGTGACATCATCAGCATATGCTATAAGTTTTACTGGGGTTAAATCTGGGAAACTAGAAATGTTCACAGCATGTAGCTTATTCCTCAAAGAAACCAACAATGGTTCAATTGAAATAGCATACAATAATCCAGAAAGTGGACACCCCATCTTATACCCCGAGTTACAGAAAAGGGTCTGGTCAAGGAACCATTAATTCTAAGCATACTGTAAATATTATTATACAGCAGCTTAATAAGAGCCACAAATTGTGACCCAAAACCAAAAGCCTCTAAAGTCTTAAAAAGATATAATGATCAACCTTATCATACCTCTTATCAAAGGCATTTTCTTGATCAAGAGAAAGAAAACCAATGTCCAAAGCATATCTTTTTCCAATGGATATCAAGTCTCTTACTAAAAACAGATTATCAAAAATAGTAATACATTTGATCTTCATGAATACACTTGGTATACATTGCTTTTATCTATTTGTAAGAGCCTTCGACAATATCTTCAAATCCAAGGTTAAAAGCGATACAGGGCGCCAGTTTTTCAAAAGACCTAAGTCTCCTTTCTTGGGAATCAATGTAAAGATAGCTCTTCGACAGCTCAAAGGAAGAATTTCTTTATCAACACATTCTAACAAAACTGCATAAAAATCATGTCCTATCAAATTCCAAAAACATTTATAAAACTCTGCTGTCAGACCATCTATCCAAGGAGACTTCCCTAGATTCAGATCTAACACAGCTTTTGAGATCTCAGTAAAGTAAAAAGGACTCTCTAAATCCATTTTACCCTGCTCTGAAAACTGAGGAAGTTCACATAAAAACTCATCTGAAGCCGATTTTTCACATGATTCTGCTTGATACACTTTTTCTTAAAATGACAAAGCAATAGCATTAATCAGTTACTTCCTGACCATTGGAAAGTTTTAAATGATGAAAATACTTCTTATCCCTAAACTTTTTTTTCTAATACAAAAAAGAAAGCTGTAGGAGCATCCACATCATTTAAATGAGTATATCTAGTATATCTAGCTCTAATCCCTTTCCCCTTTCCTCCAAAAGATTTTTTAATTTCTGCATTGCAAATATAATTTCATTTCATGTTTTAGAAACAGCTTTGATGTGGGCAAGCTTTAGTCTTAACATTGCATAAACCCACATTCTCTTACAGAGAAAGAAGGTTTTCAGCATATGTGGGCTTGCATTCTCTTTATTTGCATAGTTGCACTAAAATAGTGTTACTGTTTCCGCACTGCAAACAACATTTCATGTTTTAGAAACGTCTTTGGTGGTCAAGCTTTAGTCTTAACATTGCACAAACCAACTGTCTCTTACACATAAAGAAGTTTTTCATGCTTATATGGACTTGCATTCTCTTCATTTGCTTAATTGCACTAACATAGTGTTACTGTTCAAAGAAGCAGTAAACTAAGCTTCTTTTGCTTAGAAGCTGTAACTTAACTTCATGAGAATTAAACTCCTAACACATTAATATCTGTCTTTCTGCATTGCAAATAACATTTCATGTTTTAGAAACATATTTGATGTGGGCAAGCTTTAGTCTTAACATTGCATAAACCCAAATTCTCTTACAGAGGAAAAAGGATTTCAGTGTATGTGGGCTTGCATTCTCTTCATTTGCTTAGTTACACTAACATAGTGTTACTGTTCAAAGAAGCACTAAACTAAGCTTCTTTTGCTTAGAATCTGTAACTTAACTTCATGAGAATTAAACTCCTAACACATTAAAATCTGTCTTTCTGCATTGCAAATAAAGTTTCTTTTCAAGTTTTAGAAACATCATTGATGTGGGCAAGCTTTAGTCTTAACATTGCATAAACCAACTTTCTCTTACAGAAAAGAAGGTTTACAGCATATGTTGGCTTGCATTCTCTTCTCTTCATTTGCTTAGTTGCACTAACATAGAGCTACTGTTCACAGAAGCACTAAACTAAGCCTCCTGTGCTTAGAAGCTTTAAAATAACTTTGTGAGCTTAAAACTCCTAACACATTAAACTCGGTCTTTCTGCATTGTAAATAACATTTCTTTTCAAGTTTTAGAAAAAACTTTGATGTGGGCGAGTTTTAGTCTTAACATTGCATAAACCAACTTTCTATTAGAGAAAGAAGGTTTTCAGCACATGTGGGCTTGCTTTCTCTTCCTTTGCTTAGTTACACTAACGTAGTATTACTGTTCACAGAAGCACTAAACTAAGCCTCCTGTGCTTAGAAGCTCTAACTTAACTTCATGAGAATAAAACGCCTTACACATCAATATCTGTCTTTCTGAATTGCAAATAACATTTCATTTCATGTTTTAGAAACATCTTTGATGGGGGCAAGCTTTAGTCTTAACATTGCATAAACCCACATTCTCTTACAGAGATAATAGGTTTTCAGCATAAGTTGGCTTGCAGTCTCTTCATTTGCTCATTCGCACTAACATAGTGTTAGTGTTCACAGAAGCACTAAACTAAGCCTCCTGTGCTTAGACGCTCTAACATAACTTCATGAGATTAAAACTCCTAACACATTAAACTCGGTCTTCCAGCATTGTAAATAACATTTCTTTTCAAGTTTTAGAAACATATTTGATGTGGGCAAGCATTAGTCTTAACATTGCATAAACCAACTTACTCTTACAGTGAAAGAAGGTTTTCAGCATGGGTGGGCTTGCATTCTCTTAATTTGCTTGCTGCACTTAATATAGTGCTATTGGTCACTGAAGCACTAAAGTAAGCCTCCTGTGGTTAGAAGCTCGAACATAACTTTGTGAGATTAAAAGTCTTAACACATTAAAATCTGTCTTTCTGCATTGCAAATAACATTTCTTTTCAAGTTTTAGAAACATAATTGATGTGGGCAAGCTTTAGTCTTAACATTGCATAAACCAACTTACACTTACAGTGAAAGAAGGTTTCAAGCATATGTGGGCTTGCATTTTTTTCATTTGCTTAGTTGCACTAATATAGTGCTATTGGTCACGGAAGCACTAAAGTAAGCCTCCTGTGCTTAGAAGCTCTAACATAACTTCTTGAGATTAAAAGTCCTAACATATTAAAATCTGTCTTTCTGCATTGCAAATAACATTTCTTTTCAAGTTTTAGAAATATCTTTGATGTGGGCAAGCTTTAGTCTTAACATTGCATGAATCAACTTTTTCTTAGAGAGAAAGAAGGTTTTCCGCATATGTGGGCTTGCATTCTCTTCATTTGCTTAATTGCACTAACATAGTATTACTGTTCACAGAAGCACTTAACTAAGCCTAAGCCTCCTGTGCTTAGAAGCTCTAACTTAACCTCATGAGAATAAAACGCCTTACACATTAATATCTGTCTTTCTGAATTGCAAATAACATTTCATTTCATGTTTTAGAAACATCTTTAATGTGGGCAAGCTTTAGTCTTAACATTGCATAAACCCACATTCTCTTACAGAGATAAAAGGTTTTCAGCATATGTAGGCTTGTATTCTCTTTATTTGACTAGTTGCACTAACAAAGTGTTACTGTTCACAGAAACACTAAACTAAGCCTCCTGTGCTTAGAAGCTGTAACTTAACTTCATGAGAATTAAACTCCTAACACATTAATATCTGTCTTTCTGCATTGCAAATAACATTTCATTTCATGTTTTAGAAACATATTTGATGTGGGCAAGCTTTAGTCTTAACATTGCATAAACCCAAATTCTCTTACAGAGAAAAAAGGTTTTCAGTGTATGTGGGCTTGCTAAATCTTCATTTGCTTAGCTGCACTAACGTAGTGTTACTGTTCAAAGAAGCACTAAACTAAGCCTCCTGTGCTTAGAAGGTTTAACATAACTTTGTGAGCTTAAAATTCTGAACACATTAAACTCTGTATTTTGTTCACTGCAAATAACATTTCATTTCATGTTTTAGAAACATCTTTGATGTGGGCAAGATTTAGTCTTAACATTGCATAAACCAACTTGCTCTTACAGAAAAGAAAGTTTACAGCATATGTGGGCTTGCATTCTCTTTTCTTCATTTGCTTAGTTGCACTAACATAAAGCTACTGTTCAAAGAAGCACTAAACTAAGCCTCCTGTGCTTAGAAGCTTTAAAATAACTTTGTGAGCTTAAAATTCCTAACACATTAAACTCTGTCTTTCTGCATTGTAAATAACATTTCTTTTCAAGTTTTAGAAAAATCTTTGATGTGGGCGAGTTTTAGTCTTAACATTGCATAAACCAACTTTCTATTAGAGAAAGAAGGTTTTCAGGACATGTGGGCTTGCATTCTCTTCATTAGTTACACTAACATAGTATTACTGTTCACAGAAGCACTTTAACTAAGCCTGCTGTGCTTAGAAGCTCTAACTTAACCTCATGAGAATAAATGCCTTACACATTAATATCTGTCTTTCTGAATTGCAAATAACATTTAATTTCATTTCATGTTTTAGAAACATCTTTGATGTGGGCAAGCTTTAGTCTTAACATTGCATAAACCCACATTCTCTTACAGAGATAGAAGGTTTTCAGCATATGTGGGCTTGTATTCTCTTTATTTGACTAGTTGCACTAACAAAGTGTTACTGTTCACAGAAGCACTAAACTAAGCCTCCTGTGCTTAGAAGCTTTAAAATAACTTTGTGAGCTTAAAACTCCTAACACAATAAACTCTGTCTTTCTGCACTGCAAAAAACATTTAATGTTTTAGAAACATCTTTGATGTGGGCAAGTTTAAGTCTGAACATTGCATTAACCAACTTTCTCTTACAGAGAAAGAAGGTTTTCAGCATATGTGGGCTTGCATTCTCTTCACTTTCTTATGCAACATAGTGCTACTGTTCACAGAAGCACAAATCTAAGCCTCCTCTGCTTGAAAGTGCTAACTACTTCATGAGCATAAAACTACTAACACATTAAAATCTGTCTTTCTGCATTGCAAATAGCATTTCATTTTATGTGTTAGAAACATCTTTGATGTGGCCAAGCTTTAGTCTAAGCATTGCATAAACCTGCTTTCTCTTACAGAGAAAGAAGGTTTTCAGCATATGTGCGCTTGCATTCTCTTCATTTGCTTAGTTGCACTAACATAGTGCTACTGGTCAAAGAAGCACTAAACTAAGCCTCCCGTGCTTAGAAGCTCTAACATTACTTCATGAGAATTAAACTCCTAATACATTAATATCTGTCTTTCTGCATTGCAAATAACATTTCTTTTCAAGTTTTAGAAACATCTTTGATGTGGGCAGGCT
Source organism: Cyprinus carpio (assembly GCF_018340385.1). Classification (NCBI taxonomy): domain Eukaryota; kingdom Metazoa; phylum Chordata; class Actinopteri; order Cypriniformes; family Cyprinidae; genus Cyprinus; species Cyprinus carpio. The sequence goes on from NW_024879139.1 coordinate 231,217, forward strand.
TTAGTCTTAACATTGCATACATTTTTTAGCAGCAAATACTTAAGATGGGTTTGTTGCACACAGGGATAAAAAGTACCCCTTTGTGTACAATGAAATATACTGTTGTATTTTTAATGTTGTGGGACTACATTTGTGCTGGAGGTCCTGGTCATCTTGTTTAGACACATGGCATCTTTGATTCTATCAAATACGAGCAGATAAAAAAATCTAAAAGTGACTGACTCTGTTAGAAATTTTATAATGGACCATGTTTGGATCTTCCAACCAGACAATCCAAGAACAAACCTTAAAAACAACACAAAAATGGGTCACTGAGCACAAAACCAAGCTTCTGCTATGGCCATTCCAGTTCCCTGACCTGAACCCTGTAGAAAATGAGTGGAGTGAACTGAATTGGAGAAGCACCATCAAGGAGCTGTGAATCTAAAGGGTCTGGAGTGATTCTGGATGAAGGAATGGTCTCTGATCTTGTCAGATGTTCTCTAACCTCATCAGGCATTATAGGAGAAAACTCCTATACTATTTTGGCAAATGGAGGTTTCAAAATGTATTGAATGAAAGTGTACCATTAATTGTGTCCAATGTGTATTAGAGAATAACATTTCTTTCATAAATATATTTTCCCCATTTTGAATTCCTATTCTCCAGGGAAAAGTTAGATTTTTGTGATTTTTGAAAATAATACATAAAAAGTATTAACAATGCAGATTTATTTCCACAGCCTTCTTTGATCATATTTACCAAGGGTACCAACAATTCTGTCCATGTGTGTATATTACAGTTTTTTATGATTGCTTAAAAACAAGGCTCATTTTGTCAAAACACTACATACAATTAACACATCCACACACACAAGTATCAGAACATCTCAGATCTTTTGCAAAATGAAGCACTTAATTCAAAACTTTACAATAATTTAACAAAACCCAATTTTGGTACCATATGGCACACACATGGTTCATACAGTTAGATTCAGTTTGAAACCCTTAGACACTGCTGGGCACAATCTTAAAAACTTTTAACATTTCTATTTTTGATGCAGTTTATTTTTTTTTATTTTTTTTTAGATATTGTTAAAGTACATGAATATATTGGCAAAACAATACACATGGGACAAGTACTGCACATTCATGACAATATTTATTTCCCAGCACATTGTAAAATCTTTCAGTACATTGCAATTAGTTTTTTTTTTCAATTGCTAACAAGCGTTTACCAATACTTTTTTCTAATAACTCTTAAAACAGCAGCACACCTACATCACACAATTAGCCAAATAGTTAATTTTCTGGCCAAAACCACATTTTGTTAAATAAATACAAACTCTACATTTCAAAATGCTGAATACCCTTTTCTACATATATTAACTATATCAAAACACAGCAAACAGAATTCAAAATTGAGTAATTTGGACAAAACATTAGCACTACATTTCTATCCAATAGGAACATATAGTCAATCATAGCACAGTGACTGTCAAAATACTAACTGTTGATGGATTTACAAAAACTGCATTACTTTGTAGTACATGTTTGACATACATGTTTCAGTTCTACCTGCATATAGACAATATAAAAATCCATTGTTTTTTGTAATTTAGTTACCTTCAACTGAAACCCATTTTACATTTTAAAGTGTTGAATGTGTTCATTCTTGGCAAAATAGTATCTAAAACTGTCATTACTTTATAGAATGTACAATAGAAAAAAACAGCCTCATCTATGCAGAAATTCAATTGGAACCTTTATTGAAATTGCTCTCCAGTGGGTTGGGGTTGGATGTGGATGGTGCCCCACGGTAGCTGATGCCAGTGATCAGCAAAAATTACAACATACATGGGCTTTGGTTACTATGCAAGCTTGTTTCCATCACAGGATAAAAAAATAAAACCAGTAATTGTGAACTTTTTATCTCACAATTTGGACTTCTATTCTTGGTATTGCGAGTTTACATCTTGCAATTCAGACTTTATCAGAATTGTGAGATAAATTCAAAACTGCAAGAAATAAAAGTGAGATGAAAAACTGTGAGATGAAAAAAAGTCACAATTACCCTTTACCCTTTATATTCCATGGCAGAAATAAGCTTTCATAGGTTTCACATGTGAAAGAGGGAAAAACAAACAAACAACCAAAACATAAAATGCACAGTCCAGCACACATTCTTACCCCCCCCCTTATCTCTTCTTCTCCCTTACCCATCTTCTTCTGATCTAACTATTCCTCTCCCTCTCCCAGGCATTATTTTTTCTCTCTCTGATTCTTTGTGTTGTTCTGCACCCACAAAACCAATTCAACGAGGTCTTTTTACTCTATGTTGATGTAATTGAAAGAGCATCAACACCCGACCATTCCTCCAACTGATACTGGAATCAGCTATTTCTAAATATTTTAGTGATCTGTTACAGTATTTCACAATTGCTAAAACACATTTCTTGAAACCTTCACTCATATTCTCAAAACTTTAAACACAAAACCCAGTCTTTAAACTGCATTCACAAAACCCCTGACTCTTCTGGCAAAAATCAAACACTTGCCTCAAAACCATTTGATCTGTGCTCAAAATCAAACAATGCTTTCAAAACATAAACCCAGCCAATCAATATATAAACACATCATCGGCATTCATTAGACACTACATCAAAAAATTGACAACACAGCATCCAGGGCATGTAGTTACAGAGAAAAAATGTTTATTGCATATAGAAAATAATTTTGCCATAAATAAAAGTAAATAATTCACAACTCAGTACAGCAAATATATTGCATACTGTAAGTACTGCAAGTAATACAGTATTGAATTTCTGTATTTTCAGCATAAAAATAAAGTAAGCCCAAAGAACAAAGACAACTCTAAATGAAAAAGCGTATTACACAAAATATTGTGCAATTGCAAAATCAAAGTCAATGAGAGACTCATTCTGCCTCAGCATCCCGTCTTCGTGCTGGGTTCGGCCAGAGGACTTCGTCCACATCACATGCAATGTTGTCCCTTCCTAGGCAACGGGGGAAGAACCCTCTCGTGTGCCGGATCCAGCCTTGACAACACTCCACACCCATGTCATCACAGGCCAATTCCATTGCCTGTAAAAGATTTACTCTTGTATATGGGATACGGTCATAGACCTTCCATCGCAACGCATTGTCCCAAACCGCATTGTCCCAAACCACAACATAGACAGGATGCAATGCCTGCTGATGATCCTGCTGCTCACGTTTAAACAAAACATCCCGAAGACCACCCAGAAATGTATGAAGATGGCCAGTGTTTATATGGCCCCAGAGTTGCATGATGCATTTGATCTGAGATTACTATTTTTGGTCTTGCTCTTCGTTGTCCTTGTACACTTCCTCCTCGTCCACCACGTCTTACACGAACTCTTCCTCCTCTGCCTCTCACATTGTTTCCATCCATTTTGTTATCAACACTCAACGTACCTGGGCCACCTGTACTGGCTTATATTCTAGACAACTGATTTGATCACATCATTAGAAACAAGTGTGAACAATTTTGAGTTGTTGTGTGTAAACGATGACAGTTATGTTGTAATTGTATTTAACTTTTGCCACATGTATTTACCATTTTGCAACACAGTGCACCATGTGTTTTAGTGAGTAAGAATGTGTTTAGAGTTTTGCAAAAAGAGGGGATGAGATTTGCAAACAGTGTCTTAACTACCTGAACTTGTTTAAGGTTTTGCCTACAAAGTGACTGATTCGACAAATGGGTTTAGGCCACTGAGCATTGGGTTCAATGAATGGGGTTTAGTGTTTTAGCAACTGTGAAATACTGTAATTAAAAATGCTTATCAGTTGTTACAATATTTTATATAGAGATATTTTTCAATACTTTTGATTTGCTGTTTTTGCAGAAGTAGAGGCTTTACACTATATTTAAAGTTTGGAACATTATGTCTTCATTTCTGTCATGCTGTGTTTAAGCATTTGTAAAAAAGATAAGAAAGATCTATGATTTTGGTATGGGGTAAGCTTATGTGAAAATAAAATGTAAGCATTTTAGAAACGTGTTAATTTACTGAATATTGTGTGAAAACAACATGAATTGTGTCAAAGGTATGGTCACAACAGAATGATGATGTGCTAATTGTGTATAGTGTTTTGAAAATGTGACTACAGATTGGAGAAAAGGATGTTAGCAATTGAAAAAAAACTGTAGGCTGCATTTTGCATTGAAAATCAGAATGTATTCCAAATACAATATACAGTAGTACATGAACTTTTGTGGAGATGAGTAAACATCACCTTAACATCATCTCTTCATATGGCTGGGTATGGCCACTTCATCCATATCACAGTCAATGTCCTCCCTTGCAAAACAGCGAGAGAAGAATCTTCTCAAATGGCGAATCCATGCTTACACAGACTCTGCATCTTTTAGGTCACAGGCCTCCTCCATTGCTCCTCCCTAGCTTGAATAACTTAGGGTCAGAGATCATAAACCTTCCACTGCCATGCAGAAGGGGAAAAGGAAAGGAAGGGAGAGTGTTGTGCGAGGTATTGGAATAATGGAACCAGACACCTAGTCTGTCCACTGCTTAGTCTGTCTAAAAACATATGTGGTCAGTGTTGTAAGGACCTATTTTGGCATGCCAGTGGAGGACCCCATTCTGTGTGATTGCAGCATATATTGTGATGTTACCACCACGTTGACCTGGCACATTCAAAAGAGCTCTCTGGCCAAAGATGTTGTTCCCTAATCCTCTTCCTGCACCACTGCCTTTCATTTTTGTTGAAGACAAAAATTCACCTGTTAACTTTTTATAGTGGTTACACCTTGATTGTTGAGTTTATAGTTAAGCACCCAAGTGTCTGCATACCAGATGGCTGTGTTTGATTAATAGGTTCATACGTGGAGTATTTTGGAAAGCAGTGTCTTGAAATGGCAAAGAAGTGACAATGTTAGATTTCTGTGTCTAATGTAGAGAAGTGTGTTTAGTGTTTTGCAAAACAATGTGTGTAGTGTTTTGCAAAAAGTTTGAGACTAAGAATGTGCTTATAGTTGTGCAGATCTGGGCTGAGGTTTTGCTCTTTGAGTGTAAGGTTTCACTAGCTATGTGTTATTTTTAATTTTAGTATGTAAGCAATCGTAAAAAACTGTATTGTGTGTAAATCATGACAGCCGTGTTTCAGTTGTGCTTAACTTTTTCTTTCTTGTGTTTAGGGTTTTGCATCACAAGTTTATCAAATTGTGTTTTAGTGAGTGAGAATGTGTTTAGAGTTTTGCAAAAAGAGTGCATGAGATCTGCAAACGGTCTCTAAACTGCCTGAACTTGTTTAAGATTTTCCAGTAAGAGTGATTTATTTGACATACTGTTTTAGGCTATTGAGGATTTGGTTCAGAGAATGGGGTTTTACTGTCTAAGCAAATATGAAAAACTTTTTTTTTCCTCATTTCTTGAAATTGTGACTCCTTTTCTCGAAACTCTAAATACAAATCCATAACCTCTCACCCAATGCCCCATACTTCTTATTTTCATGTCAAAATGAAGCTCTCTACTCAAAACTATTCAAACTTACTGAAAAACCAAACAAACTTTGCCCTCAGACATGACACACAAGCCCTCAGAAACACACACTACAACATAGTCTTACACATTAATAAGATCAGTTCATAACACTGTTGCAAAAACATTCTTTTGGCAATCAGGTATCATTTTACAGCTCAATGTCTATTACAGTATACAACAAAATTAGAGCAGATACATGTTACAAGAAATATAGCAGATACAGTGAAATTCAACAATAAGCTTTACAGTAAGAAAAGATTATTTTCATTACACTGCTGTAAAGAGATCTTACTGTACAGTAGATATACCATAGTAGATAAGGTCAAATAACAAATAATTGCATATGAACACATAAAAGAATATAGAATAATCTTTTACTGTAGTTCTGCAAAAATACAGTACACGTAAGAAGTACAAATCAGTTCAGCAATTACAGTATGAGTTTGAGGGTGTACAACTTGTGCTTCAGTATTTACAGTACATATATATAAAGTAAAAGTTCTCTCATCTGAAGTACTGCTACTGTCATCATATTTTATCTGTAAGTAGTACTGAAAGCCTGTAGATGAGCCTGTATGCCAGCTGTCCTCGTGCACAAGAACATGATCAACTACAGGGCTGTGTATTTCATCAGGAATACATGAACTTTTACCCTGTCCCCTTCATTTTTCTTTTCCCCTCCTCTTCCTCTTGGTCTCCCACTAGTAGGATGCATTTTCCAAATCACATAATCATCCTGAGATTCTGACTGGTGTGTCATCAGTTTTGCTACTTAGTTTTTTTTCAACTGCTGACATATTTTTTTTTTAACTTAACACACAAATCCAAGAATTGCACACACAAAATGCCTCACATCTCTTGCAAAATGACACACTGCATTCAAAAGATCACAAACACATCTCAAAAGCAAACATCTGTCATACGTTGCAAACACTTTTGCCATAATATATTTTTGGATATGTCATATACACACAGTAATTCAAAACCTAAAGCTCTTCTTTCATTAGCTCCTATAGATCATTTCTTTACAAGATCGAAAGTAATTGTCAGAGAGATTTTGAAAAATTTACAGTAAACATGAAAGCAAGATTGAAACCAAACTATTTTTTGTTTTTACTGTAAGCATTTGTGGTTGTGAATACAGTACTAGAGAAAAGAAAAGAAATACAACAATGTGTAGTTGGACAGAATCCAAACATAATTTTGAAAAGATTATTCCAATGGAATTTTGTGCATGTGCGTGTGTGTGTGTGTGATGGTTGGGTGCGTCTAGGCTCAATCCCTCCTCCGGGTTTGGTCAGGACACAATACTTCATCCACGTCACATGCTATGTTCTCTCTTGCCAGACACCGTGGAAAGAACCTCCTTGTATGGCATATCCAACTTTGGATGGAGGCAGCATCAATGTCTCCACATGCCTCCTCCATTGCCTGGAAAAGTGTCATGTTGACATAGGGATGACGATCATACAATTTCCAGCGTCATGTGGAGAAAAATTCCTCTATAGGGTTTAGAAATGGTGAATGTGGAGGCAGATAGACAATAGGAAAAATGGGGATGAGTAACAAACCAGTTTTGGACCTGATGGTTGCGATGAAAGCTGACATTATCCCAGATGATAAATCTTGCCTGGTCTTCATTCTGCAGACCTTGAACAAGCATATCATGAACAGTATCCAGAAAATGTATGATGTGATCAGTGTTATAGGGGCCAAGACTGGCATGATGGTGCAGGACACCATTCTGTGTAATTGCAGCACACATTGTAATGTTTCCGCTACGTTGTCCAGGGATATTGACAATGGCCCTTTATCCAATCTTCCCCTTCTTCTGGTTTTGCTGAGATTGAAGCCCACCTCATCCACATAAATGTATTCATGGATGATAGGATGGGCATCCATCTCAAATTCTCTGTAAAAGATAAAATAACATATAGATCAGTATATGCACAACCCAATAGCTTGACTTGGTAGGTGCAAGTCTGATATTTTGGAGAAAGTGTTTTATGCATACCTCCACAAAGTCATCTCGAAGGTTGTTGACTCTGTCACAGTTCCTTTCAAATGGGACCTTATACAGCTGTTTCATTCTCAGTTGATTTATCTGGAGGACATGATGTATTGTTGTGGGGCTCACAGCATTTATGTTAGCAAACATTGTGGCATCATTAAGGATATGATTGCATATTTCACAAATTCTTATAGCAATGATTGGCCTAAACCAAATTCACAACAGTCATCTCTTGCTCTTCAGTGAACTTCAGTGAACTCGCCCACCATGAAACCTTTTGCCTTGCTACTCTGTAGAAGATTCAAGAATAGTGTGTTTGTGCCATAAACTGTAACATAATACATACTATTTTATACAATATAGTCAGAATGTCTTCTTACATTGAGCTGTACTGTTGGCAGTATGATAACCCACCAGACTGTGCACCAATTGTGTAGTGTACTACAGTAAATGGATGCATGGGTGCTAAAATATATGCATTATAGTATACCGTATGTTATGCTGAAATAGCTATTATGTGTACATTAGAACATGTACATTACAGTAAATTTTTTACATACCTGTTATCATTTCTAAAGGTTCGAATTCACCACTGTAAATCGACTCATTGTTAGACCATGGTTGATCACATGATCAATGATAGTAGCCCTAATATCATCAGAGACCACTCTTCTTGTTTCTGGTCTTTGTCCTCCTCCTCTTCCCTGTCCGACTCGTCCTCTTCCTCCTCTTCTTCCACTTGCTCCTCTTCCAACTCCTCCTCTTGGTCCTTTTTGATCTCCTCCTCCTCCTCCAACTCGAACTCTGCCTCGTCCTCTGGCTCTCCCTCCAACTCGCCTTACTCCGTCTGCATTTTTTGGATCCATTGTTCAAAACCTATAACTTGACCTTTGGCCTATTCTAAATCCATGATTGGTTGGTGTTAAGTAAAGCAATGAGTGTTTGCACATGTGAGGAGTTAGTGTGAGGCACTGATAAATTAGTGTGACATTTTGATTGGTTATGTTTGAAAAAGGAAATCAAGATACATCCTGTTAGATATTTGTGTGTTACATAGAGAATTGGGTGTTGTGTTTTGCAAAAAGTGTTTTATGAAATTTAAAACTGAGTCAAAGGCCAAAAATTAGCGTATCGTTTTGCAGATTTGGTGTGTGGTTCTGCTGTTTCAGGTGTCACATTTCAGAAATTGTGTGACAAGTAAAGATTTAGTGTGTAAGCAGTTTAAAGAAAACTGTAATGTTCAAACATGCATAAATGTTGAATTCATTTTGTGTTTTTTGAGGTGGTTATATTGTGTGTTGGTGTTTTCTAAATGAGAACATGGTTAAACCTGTGCAAAATGATGGCGTTTTGGTGTGTAGAGTTTTGCAGAAAACACTGAGCAAATTGAAATGTGTGTGCAAACAGGTGAAATGTGTTTTGAGAAACGTGTCTTTGTTTCAAGAACTGTATGAATGGTTTGAAAAATTGAGCCAAATGAATCAGTTATAGTGTGTTAGCAATCGAGAAAATCTGTAATGCTACAAATCTGTAAAGCACAAAACTCGGAAGAGACCTTTGTAGTTTGTTGCTATATCTTTTCTAACTGATCATACTTACAGTAAATAATTATAAAAATTTTCCCATAGACTTGCATTGGCTGGGCAAAAATGCCCCCTCTTAAGGACAACTGCAGTCCACTAGAGAGAGCCACAGGATAAGAAATCTTTCAACGGGCCTCATGTACTTTAGTTTTCATCTCCTTTATGCTGCCAAAGAAAGCTTACATATTTGATCGTTACCAGGTCAGGTAATGACTGTCTGATGGCCAGAGGCCAGTGTGAAAGATGCTCGGGACAGATGACTGATCTGTCACAGCTCTGATCAGCTGCATTACTTGTCCTCATGAAAGTTCATCACATGGCTGTCCTTAGAGCGGTGCAACTGCAACTGCTTGCACTCAGGGGCGTCTAGAGCATTTAACAGTTTTTTCTTCAATTGCTAACAAGCAATACTTGTTATACTTAGCTATACTTAAATTACTTTTTCTAAACTCTTAACACAGCAAAACACCTACATCCCGCAATTAGCCGAAAAGTAAATTTTCAGGGCAAAACCACATTTTGTTAAATAAATGCAAACTCTACATTTCAAAATGTTGATTACCTTTTTCTACACATACTAACTCTATCAAAACACAGCAAAACAGATTCAAAATGGAGTCATTCAGTCAAAACATTAGCAATACTTTTCTATCCAACATGAACATATAGTCAATCACAGCACAGTGACTGTGAAAATACTAACAACTGATGGATTTTACAAAAACTGCATTACTTGTCATGTTTCACTTCTACCTGCATATAGACAATATAAAAATCCATTGTTTTTTGTAATTTAGTTACCTTCAAATGAAATCCATTTTTCATTTTTAAGTGTTCTTGGTAACAAACTGTTTAAAACTGAATAAGTTATTACTTTATAGAATATACAATAGAAAAAAAATAGGGTCCCCTATGCAGAAATTTAGTTGCTCTTTTGCTGTTGAGCAGGTGGGAATATGGACGGGGGGGGGGGGGGGGGGATTCATAGTGAGCCGATCCGTCCCCCTCACTGTCTCAATGAAAGGCTCTATTGGTAAACAGAGGATTAATCAGGGTTTCCACTATGTACATTAGCCTAAGTAGCGCCGAACCTGCCTGCCATTCTTTAAACGTGTACTAAGCGATTTAAGCAGTTTCGGCCCAGATCCGGCCCACATCTGGACTGCATGGATTTCACGCGGGCCAGATATGGGCCAGATCTGGGCCGAAACTGCTTGCTGTCTGGGACGCTTTTGACTGCAGTGTCTGACCGAGTCCCAAAACACACCCCAGATAGCAAAATTTGTCTGGCCCACCTCTGGGCCGTATCCTTGCTCTGGTTCTGGCCCAGTTCTGGCTATCCCCTGCCCAAAACTGGCCCATTCACTGAAAGCATGCATAAACAGTTTCCTCTGGCCCAGAAGCGGCCCACACCCTGTAAAAAGACTTAGTGTTTTATGTGGCCCAGGTCTGGCCCAAATACTTTAAGACAGTTCTGGCTGAGAGTCGGCTTGGTCCCCAGGCCAAATGTGGCCCAGAAACTGCCAAACATACTTCAATTTAGCAGGAAAACACAAATACAACCATTTACATTTTTTAAGGGATTTTATTAAAATAATGAACAAATACATTAACATATTTTAGAAAATATTAATTAACAAATGCAAAACAAATGCAGAAACTCTTTCATGCCCATCCACCCCTCAACACAGACAGAGACACAAGCGCACTTTAGACAGCTGGCTTCTCCAAAAGCCGTCTCTTGCGCCCGCCCTCTCGATCAGCTGCCAGCTGGAGCCACCTCCTTATCGTCCCCTCAACCTCCATTTCAGCTGCATTAGCAGTGATGGGGTTTCCCCCGAACTGCAGCTTTTGAAATAAAGAAATACATGTTGTAAGGTCTCTATGAAATTTTAAATCCCTAGGAACCATTTCTCAATACTTTGGTTATCATTGCTCTTTTATATATAGATCTTTTATATGACTAGATCAGATTTTTTTTTTTCTCTTTCACTCAGATGTAATCACCTCCAAACATCTATGCAAATACAGACCAATTTGCATATTTACATACTTTAAAAAAAAAAAAAAAGATATTTTTTTTTTAAAGAAAATTTTTTAAATTTGAATACAATATTATAAAACTGAATAAAACATTAATTTGCTATTTCTACAAGTATACCATTCAGAAATATATTGAATTTATGAATTTCAATTTCATTACCATTTATACAAGCTTAGTAATAATATTGTACTGTAATGTATGTAAACATGGAAAATGTAACATACATCTACTGCAGTAAATTCTAATCAGTAGGGAGTTTCATTCTTGTTTTATAAATAAATTTTATAAAATAAAAAATTGTGTTATGCTTCTCATTGCTCTATGAGTAATGCACTTTTCATTCTATTGACTTCCATTAACATGCATACAAATGTGGGAAACGGTAAACGCAAGCTCAACAAATTTTTTTGCATTCTAAATTTACAGTTTGATGATCTCTATGTGATGAACGTGTGACCAAAATCAGTATGCCAAACTTGGACCTCTAAGCTGAATTAAAGAACAGAAACTTTAAATCTGCAGCACTGCAATAAAGTGGAGTAGACTGCATATATTTATATTTTTATTAGCATGTTTTTGTTTTAGCTACTTCTCTCTGTTGATGTCTATGATGAATTACGCAGGTACCGGGCTCCTCCACATCGGGACCTACCCGCTTCAGTATAAATAGTCTGAATATAAACAAATATTATAGGTGTACCATAGTGATTCAGGACAAGCCAAAAACACGGTTTGGAAAATGGATTCATGGTGTTACACATGGTTATTATATAAATTTTGAACACACAAAAAAGTTATGGACTGCAGTTTTAATATTTTGATCAGTATAATTACAACAGCAAAATAAGCTAATATGTATGGCAGTAATGACAATTCTTTACATTTGTTTAATTTTATAATTTATATTATATATTTTACATTATTAATATAATATTAAGATTGATAAAATAATTTCATATTAATATTAAGCATAATTTTGATATTTTGATCAGTATAATAATAATAATAATACTTAATAATACAGTAAAATTACAAAACTAATATTTATGTTAGTAATGGCAATTATTTATTTTAAAATTAATTAATATTTATATTACTTGAATTTATTTTATATATTATTTTACATTATTAATAATTACTATAATATTCAGATTTGATTAAATCATCTACTATTGATATGAAATATAATTTTAATATTTTTATTATTATTATTATTATTATTATTATTATTATTATTATTGTTGTTATTACAACAGTAAAACTACAAAGCTAATATTTATGGCAGTAATAAAAATTCTTTACTTATTTGTTTAATTTTATAAATACTTATATTATTTTACATTATAATTCATAATTAATATAATATTAAGATTTATTAAATAAGCTACTAATAATATTAAATATCATTTTAATAGTTTAATCAGTACAATGATGATGATGATGATGATAATGATAATAATAATAATAATAATAATACAGTAAAATGGCAAAACTATGGTAGTAATTTATGGTAGTAATGACTTCTTATTTGTTTACTTTTAGAATTAATTAATAATTATATTACTTTAATTTATTTTATACATTATTTTACATTATTATTTATAACATTCAGAGTAATTAAATAATCTTATTAAATATTATTTTTATTATTACTGTAAAAATACAAAACTAATATTTATGACAGTAATTAAGTTTACTGCTAATTAATAATATATTATTTTAAATTATTGTAAGTAATTGTTATAATATTCAGATTGATTAAAAATAATTATAGAAAAAAAAAATATAATAACAACTGCAAATGTCTTAGCAAGTAAACTGTAATTTAGGTTTGATGGTTTTTGCGTCTGAGAGAGGAAATAATTCATATAAATTAAAGTAAAAATAAAAAGCATATTGTCTCAAAGTAATGAAAAATGATCCTCAGTTTAGCCATGCTGTTGTTGTGCATACTGTGTAACATGATTTGATTAAGTGACCTAAATAATGATAATGTGTATTACAGATTGTAAAGAACTGTATTTACTCGTAGCCACTACAGAAATAGCTAACTTTGTAAACAGATATAGGCCTGGTTTCACAGACAGGGCTTAGACTAAGCCAGGATTAGTCAATAGTTCAATAAGGACATCTAAGTAATTTAAAGATCAGTCAGTGCAAGTTTCTTTCAGTTGAAATAGCTCAGAATTACATTTTAGTCCGGGACTAGGCCTAAGCCTTGTATGTGAAATCGGGGGATACTGTTTTCTTACCAATCACAACCTCTCTGAGTTGAAGAGTGGCCACTGAAGTCTTTCCATTGACTCCTCTCCAATTAAGGTTCTTCGCCAGAGAGTTGGCAATCAACCTCTTTAATATGCGCCAGGTGCAGTCCGCCCCACCAATAAGCCCCAACCAGTTTATCTGAAACAGAATTAAAAAAGAAAAACAAACTGTCAATAAAACATTTTTGTATATCCACTGTTTAAATATGTATATTTCAACAATGAATTAAAGTACAAAAAAATATAATTAAAGAAAGGTTGTTATAAAAACGGTCCCGAAATTATCCAAAGATATTTGAAATTGGACAAAGATGTTTGTTTTGCTGTTTCCACCCCCTTTCTCTTACTACAAGTGCCATTCCTGAAGGCACAGAGGTGCTGACAGTGATCAAGTCCTGTGTCAACATGTGTACACATCGATGGTCTTCTGATTTTCACCTTTTGCACAGTGGGTGAAGCTGTAATCTGCTCATTAGTCAGTTTGAATGTCTCAAATTTGGTTTTTATACACATGGTCAAAGAAGGGATAAAAGAAGATTGTAACTGTTGCTCTGTCACTTTCCTTTGCTGCCTCTTTTCTTTGCTGGAGCTGTTCTTGGGGCTCTGCTCTCTCTCCCTCTTTTTCTCCCTCTCTAACTAGTTTTGATTCAAGGTTAATAGTGAAGTTGCAATACAATATAGTCCCTCAACGCTCTCACAGTTGAAATTCAGTTTTATACCATTGTGCTGATAACGCTTCTTAGTCCTTTGGCAATCCTACAGCCTGAACCACTGTAGAGAAACCACCCTTACAGCCTGGGTCCTGGAGGGCCAGTGTCCTTGAGGGTTTAGCTCCAACCCTGATCAAACACATCTGAATGCACTAATCAGTGTCTTCAGGATTACTGGAAGGCTATAGGTAGGTGAGATCTATTAGGGTTGGAGCTAAACTCTGCAGGGATATCGGCCCTCCAGGACCGAGTTTGCCCATACCTGGTATGGTTATAAACATGGTCAATTGCATATATATCATAACAATTCGGCACCCAAGAATTATGACAAGATTGATTCCAGAGAGCGTATCATCACAGCCCTAATTTGTGTCACAGTTTAAAAAAAAAATCAGTACCTGTGTAATTGTGCAAACAATTGTAAAAAAAAAAAAACCAAAGAAAACATCTTACTAGTTTTTGCTTGTAATCTGGGCTCTGCTGAATCCTTTGCTCAAGGCTGAGCAGTTGTGGAAGGTCTTGCAGGGGCAGCAAACCTTCCTCAATGTTCAAAAGCTGTCCCTGGTCTTCCCGCAGCTGCAACAATCTGAGGATGGTGGATTGCTGGTCCAGCACCATCTCTAATTTTGTTAGAACCTCCCTCAGCAGGGCTATGTTAAAGACATTTACAATATTTTACAATTACAATACACACTACAAAACTGTACAATGTCATCCTTAGTCTTATTAAAAAACCGATAAACTTAAAAGTAAGATGACCGAGTGGAAATCACTGCAGGACCAACCTGGTTCTGATGATTGCTGGGGGGCAATTCGGAACGTCTGACAATTCCGCAGCGCTATAAAAGAACACTGTTTAAGTGAATTGAGGAAAAAGTCCTACAAATGAAATACAAAAGAAAGTCATACCAAAAGCGAAGGAATACACTCACGTGGCACATCGTCCATCGGCTGTCAATTTTGCAGCATCTCTGTATATGTCCCTTGTGGTGGTGCTGCTGCTGCTGGCAATGTGGTGATGGGAACAGGGGTGAAAGTTGTGTTTGGGATGACTACAGGGAGGTTTACAGTGGGGGCAGGTGGAAGAAGTTGCTTGGGGGGTGGGCCAGACTCCTCCTCTGAGTCCAGTAAGCAACCTCCAGGTGGGCCAATTCGAACATTCTTCCTATTTTAAACAAAAATTTTATTTATCAAAATGAAATGGAAACTTCTAAATCGGCAACTTCTTGCTAATTCTAAAAAAAATCTGGAAAACAGGTCTTTAAATACAGCCTGGATGCATCAAGAAATAGCACCAGTGACATGCTGAACAAATATCTGTACATTTTACGCCTTGGTGGTTTCTGTCCAGACATTTCTGCGTCTGACTGGAGGTCTGACCAGGTCTCTGCCTCTTTAGCCTTCCTTCTGCCCTCTTCATAGCTGTCTGCAAAATTCAGTTGAAGCTAACATTTCCAAAATTTCTTCAAGATCACTCAATTAGATAAAAACTTAGTACTTCACTAGGCTAATCTTACGAATTACACATGCAACATAGGAAATACAGTGCTGAGCCTAATAATGGTCTGTTAGACTGCTGAGTGGACAATATAATCTAATAATGGACTACAGAATTCTGTGATCCCACATTACATGACAATTAACTTATGATCAAGAATGAATAAAGTTATAATAATGTGGAAGAAAAAGTGAAACCTAGCATGAAAATGTCAAATTTACCTGTTGAAAACATTGTTCGGACTTCCCAACTTCCCCAGTCACAGTTAGGAGGTGTCTTGTTTTTAATGGCCAGGTGAAGGGCCATACCCCTCAGTGAATTAGGCCAATAGCACTGGCCATTCTCCACCCAAATGGCTGGAACCAGCTCCACCTCATGTGTCTCAACAAATTCGACAATTTTAAACATGTCTGTTTGGAACCAAAATAAAAAAAAAAAAAAAAAAAAAACAAGTGTAGTATTTACAAGTATATACACAGGTATAAACTTTTTTTGGCACACATACACTATATTGCCAAAAGTATTCGCTCACCCCCTTCCAGTGAACAGGTTTGACTACTTTAGTAATATCCATGAGTACAAATCTTAATGTTAAAGCATATAATGATATTCTAGGGAATTGTGTGCTTCTAATTTTGTAGCAACAGTTTGGACAGGACCCTTTTCTATTCTAACATGTCAATGCCTCGGTGTATGAGGCAAGGATAAAAAAATATATATTGATTGAGTCAGTGTGGAAGAACTTGACTGGTCTGCATAAATCCAACTACTAATCCCAGCTGAACACCTCTGGTGTGACTTTAAATGCAGTCCTTGAGCTAAAAACTCATAAAAACTCACTGTATGTGTTTTTGATTTTTCTGCCCTGACACCTAGATAGTTTAACAGATAGTTAATCAAAAATGTAAATTTTCTGTTACTTTTTTCTTGAGCAAAACATTAAAGACGATTTTTAGCTGAAGATTTTTGTGTTCCTTGGTTATTCACACAATGAAAGTCAATGAATAACATCCATTTTAGAATCAAAATAAAATGTCCCTTAAAAGCACAAGTCCACTTCCAGAATAAAAATTTGAAGTCCACCACTGAAGTCCACTATACAGAGAAAAATACTGGAATGTTTTCCTATAAAAATTTAATTTCTTTGCAACTGAAAACAACTAGGCTGCACAACATTGCCAACCAGACAGGTCTTAATATCATTACCACCAAGACCCAAGTTATGTATGTGCATCAATCCAATTGGATCACAGTTGATGGTAGCCCACTTGTGATGGTAGAGGAATTCACCTACCTGGAAAGTTAATTTGGCACTGACAATGCAGTTGGCAAGATATTAATGCACATCTTGGGAAGGCTCATAGCACCTTTGCTAGACTCTGGCCCACCTGGAAGTTAAAACATTACAGCCTACGAACAAAGATTAGACTGTATGACAGCAATGCAAAGTCAATCTTGAGTGATGCATAGCGATATGTGAAAGATGGATGCCTTCCAAAACTCCTGCTTGTGAAAAATTTGGTATTTTTTGGCCAGAGAGAATTTCAAATGTACTGTAGAGCTCTACAGAAGAACAGTGTGGTGGTTGAGATCAAACGCAGATGGTTGAGATGGCTTGGGCATTTATTAAGAATGGACCAGCACCGCATCCCGAACGTGGCACTTGGTAAGAGAAGACAAGGAAGACCAAAGATCACCTAGAGGAGGACAGTGACATCAGAGCTGGAAGAAATGCATCTCACCTGGAGCGAGCCACAATATGAGGTCAGATGATAGTGGCCTTATGTCCCATTGGGGATAAAGAGGATTAAGTAAGTAATGTTATTTGCTGTACCACACCACCAAAGATGCAGATGAGTTTGTTTCTTCATGGGAATAGATTTGGAAAAATGTAGCTTCACATCACTTGCTCATCAATGGATCCCATGCAGAGAAACAAAGGATAAAAACATCAAAATAATCCACACCACTCCAGTCCAGTCCACCAATTAATATTTTGTGAAGCCAAAAGCGGCACGTTAGGAAACAAATCCATCAAGATATTTTTAACTTAAAACTGTTACTTTTGGATTAAAATACGAGTCCATAATGAAAAGTCAGGAGAGAAATCTGCACAAATCAAGCACTGTTTACAAGCAGAAACAGTCTAAAACAGTGGACTTTATGACTGTTGGAAGCGTGCAACCTTTTTCTTCTCCAGATGTTAACTGATGCACTGGATTGGTGTGGACTACTTGTGGATTATTGTGATGTTTTTATTAGCTGTTTGGACTCTCATTCTGATGGCACCCATTCACTGCAGGACATCCATTGCTGAGACACTGATGCAGAGACACATTTCTCCAAATCCGTTCCCATGAAGAAACAAACTCATTTACATTTTAGATAGGCCAAGGGTGAGTACAATTTCAGGAAGGTGCTTAAAAAATATAGAACAAGTAAAGCATGAAACACATTAGAAGTAGATGTGATTATGAACAAAGCTTGATGAAAATGAAGTGAACTTTGTTCAGTTCAAATGAACTTTGCAAAGCCCTTTTAAGAAAAGGGGAGAGCACAGCTAAAAAAAAAAAGCTGCACAAAAAGAAATGGCTAAATGAAATCAGTGGCACAAGTGCAGCAATGGCACTGCAACAAATTTGTCTTGATTTGGCAACCTCACATACTTCTCAACATGGTCAAATAACTCAATGGTTTTCAGCCTCGATGAGATTTTTCCAACAATGCCCAAATCACATGAACTCAGAGGATACTCAAAAAATGGTTCCATTAATTCATATTCTCTGAAGACAATATATATTTTGTCCTGACACTGAAGGATATTGTCAATCAAAGCAATGCAGCCACCAATCTTAACACATCTGTCTCCCTCGCTTGATGCATCAATTTTGGTACCACCTATGACAAGCTCCTGGAACTGAAGTACAGATATGTTCATCATAGAGGGTGGAAGTGGGCCAGAATCATGCTCCTTCTGCAACCTTCTCTTTCCATGTGAAGCTTCATCATTTCCTGTAAAAGGATCCATTTCAGAGATTCGCAGAATAATCTGGGCTAGTGGATGATGCGGGGTTCTTATCATCTTTTTCATCTTACCTAGCTAATCCTCAAATGGAAATCCAGATATTAGGTCCAGATTTCCATGTATTCGAACATCTTTAGAAAGATGGGTTAGCCCGTGAAGATTGTAAGTGACAAATTCTGGACCATACAGTTTACCAAAATGTGTCACAAATAACACAAGTAATGTGTGTGCAAAGTCATGAATATCTGCAGACAATGAAGGACTTGCAAGGATGAAAATGGCAATTGATAACAACATGAAATTGTTGAAGACTGAACCCGACAGCACATTTTGGAGAACCACTGGCCCTGTGTACAACAAGAACTGTCGCAACTCTGTGGCTTTCCACCGGAGTCTTTCTAAAAGCCCTCTTGGTTTACGAGCGAAGTCCATAGGAATGAAACCTCTTAAGCCTACGAGTGCACTAGAGATAAGTTTCATCTGATGAGAAGACACGCGGGATAGCAAAGGCCCTGATGCAATCCATAAATCCAACAGTCTCCGTACTACCCCAAGACAGACAAGGTGCATGTAATCATGAGGAAAGCATGACACCATGCCTATACCTACATCAGTTAATGGTGACTTTGTCACGTGATGGTCTTTATCGTAAATCATTTTGAATGACAGATCTGTCCGGAGTGCGCTGTTGACTTCTGGAAAAGTCATTCTGTGTTTAAGATAAACACCTGTTTGGACACACTTGTCACAACCTGAGTAACCAGTATGACTTTTTGTTCCTTTAATGAAAGCTCTTGCTGGCGCATCACAGATGACAGAATTGACCTTCAAGAAGCACTGTTTCCCTTTGATGAAGAATCCTTTGCTTAGTTCTTGCAACTCACTGACAAGATCTTGTAAATATGCAACCAGACAATTTGGCTTTGAGACACCACAAAACAGAGCAATGACAACTGGCTTTTTCACAACACCCTGTAGCAAGCCAAGGATTGGCCAAAACTGTACTGAGGTACTCTTAAACAGAGGTAGTCCATCTACGTTCAGCTGCAATTTAAATTCATGCCTGTTTGGAATGTGAGACCAGATGTGATCCATGCTTTTTGCAAAAGCTTTCAGAATGCCGACATAGTGGTAAGTACCACCAGCAACAACTTGGATGCTGTAGGAGGTAGTGGTATGTAGAAGAGTTCTGGCATCCTTTGGAAGGAAAGGATGATGAACTCTCAAGATGGCCAGAAGTGCAGTCAAAGTTACTAAAGACACCCTGAAATTAACTGCCCGGTTCTGGCCGGAACTGACTCAGTTAGTGATGTACTGACATTTACTATGTCATCATCACTCTGCGAATCATCTTCACTGTCAAATATATGTGATGCCTGACCCTGATCACCCTGATTCTGGTCCTCCTCTGTGATATTCACAGTGGCATTCTCTGCAGCTCCAGTTATCTGCATCTCATCAGGAAAGGAAGAAAATAAAGAACTCACCCTTTTCACTGCTCGTTTTCTAAGACTACGTCTATCCATGTTTTT
Source organism: Cyprinus carpio (assembly GCF_018340385.1). Taxonomy (NCBI): domain Eukaryota; kingdom Metazoa; phylum Chordata; class Actinopteri; order Cypriniformes; family Cyprinidae; genus Cyprinus; species Cyprinus carpio. Next base: position 251,411 of record NW_024879139.1, read on the forward strand.
ACCTTTTTTTCTCCAACCTAAGGAAAAATACAAGTGAGAAATAAACATTAATCAACATTGACATTAACTAAATCATGCACTTGTTTTAAAAACACTTATTTTTTCACTGTGTATTGTAAATATATTAAACCAGTGGTGCAACCAGTGTAAAGGTATATGCAAGCTCTATTATACTCAAATATTATGTGGAAGCTGATTACATCAACATATTTACATTTATGCCTACATTTAATCATAACAGACACTTTTATCCAAACCAAGTTACAAATGAGCACAATAGAACCACAACATGAACAATATGTTAAGTGCTATGATATTTAAGTCAGGTAGCCTAGTTAATATTTAATGAAAAAAAAAGTTATATTTATATATATATATATATATATATATATATATATATATATATATATATATATATATATATATATATATAATTTATATATATAAATTGCAAAGGTAAAATGTAAAATTGTACTTTTACTGTAGCCTGCTGTAATATCATTTTCAACACATTTATGTTACTCTATTTTATGCAGTGAATAAAGATACTATTTATACAGGTCCTTCTTAAAAAATTAGCATATTGTGAAAAAGTTCATTATTTTCCGTAATGTAATAATAAAAATTAAACTTTCATATATTTTAGATTCATTGCACACCAACTGAAATATTTCAGGTCTTTTATTGTTTTAATACTGATGATTTTGGCATACAGCTCATGAAAACCCAAAATTCCTGTCTCAAAAAAATTAGCATATTTCATCCGACCAATAAAAAGAAAAGTGGTTTTTAATACAAAAAAAGTCAACCTTCAAATAATTATGTTCGCACTCAATACTTGGTCGGGAATCCTTTTGCAGAAATGACGGCGTGGCATGGAGGCAATCAGCCTGTGGCACTGCTGAGGTGTTATGGAGGCCCAGGACGCTTCGATAGCGGCCTTAAGCTCATCCAGAGTGTTGGGTCTTGCGTCTCTCAACTTTCTCTTTACAATATCCCACAGATTCTCTATGGGGTTCAGGTCAGGAGAGTTGGCAGGCCAATTGAGCACAGTAATACCATGGTCAATAAACCATTTACCAGTGGTTTTGGCACTGTGAGCAGGTGCCAGGTCGTGCTGAAAAACGAAATCTTCATCTCCATAAAGCTTTTCAGCAAATGGAAGCATGAAGTGCTCCAAAATCTCCTGATAGCTAGCTGCATTGACCCTGCCCTTGATAAAAAAACACAGTGGACCAACACCAGCAGCTGACATGGCACCCCAGACCATCACTGACTGTGGGTACTTGACACTGGACTTCAGGCATTTTGGCATTTCCTTCTCCCCAGTCTTCCTCCAGACTCTGGCACCTTGATTTCCGAATGACATGCAAAATTTGCTTTCATCCGAAAAATCCACAATCTTCCTCAGGGTCCGGTCACCTCTTCTCGTTGTGCAGCGTTTTTTGCCACACTTTTTCCTTCCCACAGACTTCCCACTGAGGTGCCTTGATACAGCACTCTGGGAACAGCCTATTCGTTCAGAAATTTCTTTCTGTGTCTTACCCTCTCGCTTGAGGGTGTCAATGATGGCCTACTGGACAGCAGTCAGGTCGGCAGTCTTACCCATGATTGCGGTTTTGAGTAATGAACCAGGCTGGGAGTTTTTAAAAGCCTCAGGAATCTTTTGCAGGTGTTTAGAGTTAATTAGTTGATTCAGATGATTAGGTTAATAGCTCGTTTAGAGAACTTTTTCATGATATGATAATTTTTTGAGATAGGAATTTTGTGTTTTCATGAGCTGTATGCCAAAATCATCAGTATTAAAACAATAAAAGACCTGAAATATTTCAGTTGGTGTGCAATGAATCTAAAATATATGAAAGTTTAATTTTTATCATTACATTATGGAAAATAATGAACTTTTTCACAATATGCTAATTTTTGAGAAGGACCTGTATTCTGAACAATGGACGGTATCAACTATCATATTCATAAAATAATATTCATAAACATTCTTAAATCATCTATCATTCACGTGACTTTGCACACTTATTTGAATGTCCACCTGGAGAGAAGGTGCCTTCAATGACACAGTTACATTAAAAGACCAAATTCAGTATACACCTCATTGCTAATGCGTATTATGGGTATGCTGTGAAAAGCTTTAAAATAACGTGAACCGATCATCTTTTCATATTTACTTAAAGAACATCAGAAAGTGATTTTTTTTTACAACCTTGGAAAGGCTTCAATACACACCATTTTTCAAGTTCAATTCCACCCATGTTAACTTTCCTGTCTGGTTTGTACGTCCGACAAAATGACGGATTCAAAATAATTTACGATTGGTCAGACCGCCTGTTAATCATACTACCTGAGAAGGGTCAACAGCACATTACGCATAACAGTTCCTAATGGTTTACTGCATTAAGATATTAAGGGCTCATCTGCTTGCCTGCATCACCAATGGAAATATAGCTACAACATTTGGTCTTTTAATATCAGTCTTTAATGCGTTCAGATCAAGTGCTGTTGTTTTTTAGTTATTAAAATGCTGTGACGGGTGCTGTAAACTTGCAGTTTGTTCACATAATTTTCTTTTAACGTTCGTGCTGCAGGTCTATGCCCTCCACCGCTTCGCACCAGTTAGCGTTGAAAACTATATCATGTACACTTATGCAGTCAAAGTTCATTAAATCACTCAAGTAAGTTAATATTAAACCATAAATACTTCTAAGCCAACACATATGTTTATTGTTGGCTTAAATCTGGTCGCTAAGTTAAATTATGCCTATATCTGGCCTATCTTTTTTTTTTTTTTTTTTTTTTTTTTTTTTTTTTTTTACATCCAACGTAGCTAGGCTAACGTAAATAACTGTACTAGACGGAGTACAAAATACAGAAAAAATATACTTACCAAGGTGTGTATTCCTTTCCTCTTAATATTTTATTTCTATGTCAAAAGATATTTAAGAATTCCTGCGCTAAAATGTGTTGACTAATTAACCTTACGTTACCTAGAATAACAAATTGGAGAGTTCCGGTTTAGCTAACAATTCGTTGACAGATTTATTAACCGTTTTGATTGTGCTATGTATATTCAAAGACTAAAGAATACCCTTAATAGTCTTAAAGAGACTTTGGTATATTTCACATCTTACAAAATTAAATAATGCTCCACTTACCAGTTTATGGCGTCAAAAGTGAGGTCCCTTTTCCCGCTCTGTGGCATTAGAATTGATGACGAAAGTCGTCTTGTGGCCGTTTCAAAGCAAGTGGGCCGACTGCCGCTCCACAGAATCGGGCCGTGTGCTTGATAGATATCCGTATGCCGCATAATATTTATAAATGGCGCCAAACAGCGTGACGGCTGGTCTGTGTCAGTTGCAATCGGGCAGCGTGCATGTTTATGTACTATTTATTAATCGTTTTTGTTGTTTCTGTAATATTACTTTTATTAGGTTATGTTATTATAATATTTAATAATATGTAATAATAATAATAATAATTATTATTTTATCATGATTTTATCATTATCATCATGAAAAATCAACTGGGTAAAAATGGACATTACAAGCATTATAGGCCAGTTTTTGTTGTTGTTATCATCATCATCATCATTAATTACCGAGTCATTGGACCAAACAGCTCAGTCACACTTAAGCCGTAATAGGGCCAGATACAATGCAATGTATTTAATACGACTACAAGACGCCAGACTTGGTGCGACGACGTAAGAAAGTACTTCAGCCGACCCGGACTCCAGCCGATTGGAGAGGCATCCAGCTGCAGCCCCGCAGACTCCAAGTACTCTTTTTTTTTTTTTTTATTAAATTCAAAAATTAGGACATACAGCAGGAAAACAACATCTTCTGTACATCAATAAAGTCTATGGACAAAATACAAATAAGCCAGGGAGGTCAAGGGGTTATCAAAATCAAAGTATAATGAAAACAAAGGCAAAGAAGGAAAAAAAATTAAATAAATATCTTGTAAAGCTTACAGAGGTCATATGATCTAACAGCTTTTTTGTTTGTACACTCAGATATTGAGAGAACATAGTGCTTAATATTAGCAGCAAGTTCCAGCAAGCTTGGTTTCTTTTTAAAGAATTTTGACTTGTGCAAATAAAATCTGGATAAAATAATAATTAAATTTATCACATAATACTCTGAACATAGACTTTTGTCATGTTGAGTAAAACCAAACAAAACATTTTCCCACCGCAATGCAAATTGAGGGTAAATATGGACAACAATAAATTTAGATATTTTGCTCCAAAGTTTCTTGGTATGTGGGCAAGACCAAAATAAATGCACCAGTGTTTCATTTAGCTCTTCACAGAAAGTACAGCTGATATCCAAGTCTTTTTTCATTTTTTTCAGGTAATAGTTAGTGGGGTAAAACCTGTGAAGCATTTTGAATGAGATCTCTTTGACTTTGTTGGTTAAAAAAAACTTGTGTGGCAAAAGCCAAACTTTTTCCCAACAAATATCTCCAACAAATGAGGACCAATAAGATACAGCAGTGGGTGTATTCCTAGTATCCTGTTAAAAAGTTGACAAACTGCCTTATTCTTGCTTTTAGGTTGCAGTGAAAAACAGATATTCCCAACAGTTGTTTCCTTCACATCCACCAGTGTAGGGGAATCAACAAGACCATTAACACCTTTAAAAAGTGAGATGACAGCTGAAGGTATTGCATCGAAGACGATAGAGAAGTCCTTTGGTGAAATAGGGATACCAAAGTGATGAATAAATTCAGTGTAGTTATAAAGTTGACCACGTTGATTGAATAATTGATTTACAAGCAAAATATTATTGTCATACCACTTTTGAAAGAAAATTGGATTTGTTTTTGTACAAAATATATCTGTTGTTCCAAATATAAAATCTATGAGGAGTGAAGTTGTGCTTGTAAATTAGAGACCAAGCCAGTAGCATTTGTTTATGAAACGAAGACAGTTTAACAGGAATTTTTTCAATATTATAAGTGCATACCAACAAGAACTGTAGCCCGCCAACTGAAGAAAAGACGTAATGGGGAATAAAATTCCACAGATTGGTTGGGCACTCTAAATACCGCTTAATCCAATTAATCTTGAAAGTGTAATTTAAAGTAGAAAAGTCTAGAAAACTAAGGCCACCTTTACTGTATACTCATTCATTAAAACAGACTTTTTCAGATAATGATTACGATTTTTCCATACAAAATCATAAAGGATTTTATCTATGGGTTGATCTATACATAAAGATAGAGCAGCGTATGTTACCCTTGATATTCCTTCTGCCTTCGAGAGTAAAATCCTGCCTTTCAAAGATAAATCACGTAATAGCCACAGGTTAAATTTCTTCTTCATTTTTTCAACCATGGGAGTGAGGTTATTCTTGCATCTTTGGGGTTCATTTTTATCAATCATAATACCTAAGTAATTAACAGAGCTTTTCACAGGAATATTAGCAATTAACTCAACATTACAGTCCTTAAGAGCCAGCAATTCACATTTTTTAAGGTTTAAGCGGAGACCAGAGGCTTTACTGAAAGCTTCTATTATGTCAATAGCAAGAGGAACCTGGGAGCTGTCTTTTAAAAACAGAGTTGTATCATCTGCCAGCTGACTAATAATAACTGTTTTCTCAGCAATGGAAATGCCCTGCAAATTACTGTTTTTAATATGCTCACACAAAAGTTGGGCTGCAAGTAAAAAAAGATAGGGAGAAATAGGGCATCCCTGTCGAATTCCTCGTCTGATTTCAAATCTGGGTGAGGACCCATTTTTAAGCTTAATTGAGCCACTTGCATTATTATACAAAGTTTGGATTGCATCACAGAAGAAATCCCCAAAGCCAAACTTCTTAAGTGAAAGATAAAGGAAATTATGTTCGACTGTATCAAAAGCTTTAAAAAAGTCTAAGAAAAATATGAAGCTGTCATCTGAAATTAAATATGAATAGTCAATTAAATCTAAGACTAACCTAATGTTGTTGGAGATATGCCTCTTAGGCATAAAACCTGATTGCGTTCCATCAATTATAGAATCTAATACTTTTTTTTATTCTTCTAGCAAATATTAAGGCCAAAATTTTATAATCATTGTTTAATAGGCTAATTGGACGCCAATTATCAATATATAGCAAATCTTTGCATGGTTTAGGGAGTAAAGTAATCAAACCTTGAGTCATACTCCATGGTAAGGTTTTGGCTTTTATACTTTCATTAAATACCTGTAGTAAGAAGGGCGCCATCTGCTGAGAAAACAATTTATAAAACTCAGATGATAGGCCATCTGTCCCAGGTGACTTGTTGTCTTTTAACAGTTCTAAACACTGAGTGACTTCAGCCAGGGATAACGGAAGGTCACAAAAATCCCTTTCTGAGTTGTCGAGCTTAGGAGTATTATGTAAAGAGTTAATGAATATCGAAGAATTATTGTCAGTATATTCTGAGGTATATAGCTTTTTATAAAATGAGGAACAAAAATCAGATATTACACGTTCGTCATCACTTACAGAGTTGCCAATTTTTAATTCATTAATAGTATTCATTTTTGTGTGATACTTCTCCAGTTTGAAGAAGTATGCTGAATTTTGTTCCCCTTCTTCTAACCACCGTTTCCGAGACCTTATAAAAGCTCCTTCTGCCTTCTTTTTATATATATTATCCAGGCTCTCTTGTAAATTAAGCATTTCTATTTTTTCATCCTCTGTTAAGGTGTCTGGTGAAATTTGAGACATTACCGAGATGCCTGTGATAACTCTCTGTTCTTCCAATTTCCTAATTTTAGCAAGTTTGCTACCAAGCTTCCTAAAGTATTTTGCTGATTCATATTAAAATAACTCCCAATTAAGGCTAAAAGAATTTTCCACCACAGCTTTGTTGAAAAAATGTTTAATCAACTGTGGGATTTTCTGATTAACCTCCTCCACTTTAAGAAGAGAGTTATTAAGTTTCCAGTAATTGGCTTTGTAATCATTATCTGAAAATAATTTAATAGAAATGAATACTGCTTTATGATCACTTAAAGGACAGGGAAGAATGTTAACTGAGATATCCTGCTCTTTAATACTTTTTGAAACTAACCAAAAGTCTATGCGAGAAAGTCTAGTGTTGTCTTTGTTACTCCAGGTGAACGAAACTTCATCTGGGAATTTAACTCTCCATATGTCAATTAAATCATATCTGTCCATAAAAAGCTTAAAATATGCATTTCTATTATTATCAAGTGTAGGTTGTATTTTTTAATTTTAAGAATTTAGAGTAATATTAAAGTCTCCTCCAAGTAAAATGTGAGAATTTGGAAATTTGTTTAGCCAATACTTGAGTCTGTTTTCTATATTAGCAAATAACTGGATGTTTTCTAAACTAGAATTGTACCCGTAAATGTTGAATATGATTAAGACAATTTTGTTATAATAATCAACCACTTGGCAGATAAAATGCCCTTTTGAATCTGTATCTGTGTGTAAAATGTCACCACTATATTTATGCTTCAAAGTTAAGACTCCAGCTGATCTTTCTGAACAGTGAGAAAACCATAAATCGTTCCCCCACTGAGATCTCCAAAAATTCTCATCCTTAGAGTTTGAGTGAGATTCCTGACAAAACGAAAATTCTGTGTTCAGCTGTTTAACAAATAAAAATAACGCTTTACGTTTAGTTATATTTCTTAACCCCCTGGCGTTTAAAGAAACTATAGACAATGAAATTCTCAAGAAAATAAAAGACTTATATTACTATGGCTTAATTACAACAGAACAATTAACAAAGATATACTGAAGTGGTGGAAATTTAAGACCATATTTTTTTTGCATCCCATGGAAAAGAAAGAAGATCAACGTGTTTATCAAAAAATAAATGTCTTTTAAATTGTTGTTCAGTAAGTATGATCTTCCAGGGAACATATTAGGCTACATCCCACATAAACGATCTTCAAGAATTAAAACTAAGGATCAGGCTTCAGAACAAGGTAGTTTAAAAGAAAAAAAAAAAAACACACAAAACAAGAGCCTGGAAATTAAATAATATTTTACCCCAAGAAATGGGGATCTAAGAGGTCGTCTCATGTAGCCTACATTATTCCAGAGATTTCGGGCCAATGTCAGTTCAGATATTCAAGTGATTTCCTTCCCATTGACAAAAGCCTGTGCTGCAACGAAGTAAGCAGATTTACCTTCACTACGCGCCTTATTCACCAAAGGCCACATCTTCATCCCAGCCTCCTTGACAGGTTGCGGGAGATCTTCAACAAAGCGGAGTTTGTTATCACGCATGACGGGGTGATCAGGCGGCCATCAACATTCTTAACTCTCTGCTGTGCTTCTTTAACTTCACTACATACAAAGTCCACCATTTTCTTTAGCCCTTCAATTTTCAATGCGTTTCCATCAATTTTCTTGGAGTTTTCACTCACCAGAATTTTTATGGAGTCAGCCTGCTCCTTAATAAGCTGGGAAAGAGTAGTAATGACGATGTTGTCTTGGGATGTGGGCTCGTGTTTTGCATTATAGAGAGCCTTTTTTGCCGCTGGGGAATCACATGGAGTCACAGGTAGCGGGGGAAAGTTTTCCTCCGACATGGAGACCTCTATTGTCGGCATGGTGCTAGCATAATCGTGACATGAGGCTATCAGAGCGTTATTTGGCTGTGTATCATGGATGAGGTTCTTCTTGTTCTTGTGCATTCTTTTCCTCTCAGGCGGTGACATTAGGTCGTTCTTAAAATCATAAGAAATAGTCCAATATCTGAGGAATGCAGTTTTTCTTGAAATACCACCAAACTAGAACTTTTGTGCGGGAGCTCAGCAGTAACAGACTTACTCAGTCGCCATCTTGGCACCGGAAATCGACTCCAAGTACTCCTCGCTGCAGACTGTAGCGCGGTGTGAGTCCGATTGAGATGGCGGTCCGTGCAGTCGCATCTCACTGAGCTCCTCGAGAAGTCCCGATGTTAAAGTTAACAAAAAAAAAAATCCACTATTAACTGCCATTTGTCCAGTTCTCAGCACGAAAATGAAGAAAAACAACAGCGTTAAGTCTCCGGCGCAAAAAAATCTCCCATTTGAAAGCTGTGTGAAGACGAGTGAACACGGCTATGCAGATATGGCTAATGTTAGCAAGAACAAACGAGGGCCGACAACCCCAACGGAAACCCCCGAAAAAACACACCTGGAGAAGAAAACGAAAGGTATGTCTCAAGAAGAAACAAACACCGAGACCATACTGAATGCTATCAACTCTCTCGGTCAACGTGTAGATGACCGCATGGAAGAATTTAGTACGCAGTTGCAACAGCATAGCTCCATGCTAGCTTCTATTGCTAAATCGGTGCAGTTCAATGCAGAAGAGCTAAAAGAGTGTAAAACGAAAATAAAACACCTGGAAAAGAAAGTGGAGACACTAACTAAAGAAAATGAAGACATGAGGGGTCGGGTATTGAACAATGACAGAAACAAAAGACGGTGGTGCCTGCGCATCAAAGGGAAAAAAGAAACGGCCAATGAAAACATAAGAGCGGAGGTGGTGAAGCTTCTTCGCAGGATTGCACCGGACCTGGCGGTAAAGATGGATGAAGCGGTCGACGTTGTCCACAGAGTGGGAAGATTGATGGCCAACCGGCAACGACAAATAATCATTTTATTTGTGAGACGAGCAGTGAGAGATGACATCTGGAGGCGAACAAAAACTTCTCCAATCTGCAAAGAAGAGGGGATTCCCTTTACTGAAGATCTGACTCTAGAGGATTGGCGTTCCAGACAGGCTCTCTGGCCCAAAATCGACCAGGCTAGAAAGGAAGGAAAGGCTGCAGGCTTCAGGGGCCCGTTTGGATTCATCGAAGGCAAGCGTATTATGGAGGACACTTAAGTTAGGGGCTGAGACTAGAGCTTAAATGAATACATAGTGGATCAGATCAGGTGATGGGGACTTCTATCTCAACGTTTTTACTCCACCTCCCTACATTTTTTTTTTCTTCACAAAAAGTTCATTTGTTCATGTGTTCTGTATTTCAGTTAAATACTGACTTTTCTTTTATTTCCTTCAATACAAGGGGACTTAAAGACTCAGTTAAGCGAAAAGCTGTCTTTTTGTTTTGCAAAGGGCAACAAGCACATTGCACCTTTCTTCAAGAGACTCACTCTGATATATCTGATGTTAAGTTTTGGTCACAACAATGGGGAGATAAAATTCTCTTCAGTCATGGGACAAATCGGTCGGCTGGAGTTGCCATATGTTTCAACAGATGCCCTGGTAAGATTCTGGGTGAAAAAGCAGACAAGGATGGACACTGGGTAGCCTGTGTTTTGGAAATTGATGCTAATCTTATTATTCTGATTAACATATATGGTTATAACAATGATAACAAAAATAAAAATCTGTTACATCAGATATCAGAAGTTATCATAGAACTAAAAGCAAAATTCCCCACAGATCATATTATTGTTGGAGGGGATTTCAATTTAGCTCCTGATGAGTGGATGGATAGATGGCCTTCCAAGTTATTGAGAGAACATAGAAACACAATTTTGGAAACTCTTGCTAATAATAACCAATTGATAGACATCTGGAGAAGTTTACATAGTGGGGTGAAACAGTTTACTTGGCATAAACCTAATGGTCAAAACAAATCACGAATTGATTATTGGCTGATATCAAACTCAATATCAGATCATGTCACAGAAATATAAATTGCTAACTGTCCTTTAAGTGATCATTGTATTATTAACCTGAAAATTGGAAACCGTAATAAAAATAACAAACCAAAAGATTATTGGAAATTTAACTCTCAGTTACTAAAAAACTCAGAGTTTTGTCATTCCATTAAAAAAATTATTTTTGATATAAAAAATGACAATACACTAGACACATCTATACTAAAATGGGAATTTCTGAAATTTAGTATTAGAAAGCATTCAATAACGTTTGGTAAAAAAGTGAATAAAGAAAAGAAAGCACAAGAAGCAACAGTGGTTAAAGAACTCATGACACTTTATAGTAGAAGAAATAAGTCGAGCGACAGAGAAGGACAGCAGTTTGTAAGTGTTTTTGCCTCGTTTTCTCATTAGAGTACTGCGTGATTATCGTTGCTAGGGAAACTTTGCTTTAATCACTGTGTGTCTTACGTGTGAATTGTGGCGTTTGGTTTTGCGTTTGCCTATCGCGGGGACTGGACAGTTTCGGTCTGTTAAATAGAGAGGCGTGACAAGCTGACTTCAATCACAGGTAATCAGGCAAATATATAAGTGGTAGGTGTCACCGCGGCAGCAGCGGTCGCGGCAGCCCTCGTGTGAAGCCTCCTAGTGTGAAGACCATCGACTCTACCTGCGCGACTCCACCGAGCAAGGACACCGACAGGGCACTTGAGTATTGCTTTTCTCCCCTTCAATTTTTTGTACAGCTCTTCCGCAAATACTTATTTTGGTCACTTGTAGTCACTATGTGCTTTCAGATCTCTACTATCACTACTAACACTCGGAGAGCACGCTATGTACGTCGAAGGAAGGCCTGCCTGACAAATCTAAGGCCTGTCCCTCTGACCTCTACTCCGACGCTCTCTATTCCACTTGGTCTCTGGAACTGCCAGTCCGCTGTTAACAAAGCAGACTTCATTTCTTCTATTGCTACTCATTCTGGTCTCAGCCTCATGGCACTGACTGAGACCTGGATCAAACCTGAGGACACTGCCACTCCCGCAGCCCTCTCCACTCATTTCACTTGTTCCCACACCCCTCGTACGACTGGGAGGGTTGGAGGTACTGGTCTCCTTATATCGAAAGATTGGAAATTTGCTCTTCAACCACCACCTACAGGTCACGGTTCATTTGAATCACATGCTGTTACTGTAACCCACCCTGTTCAAATCCACTTTGTGGTCATTATCGTCCCCCAGGTCAATTGGGAAACTTCTTGGAGGAGTTGGACGTGCTGCTATCAAATTATCCTGAAGATGGTACTCCTCTGGTACTGCTTGGTGACTTCAACATCCACCCTAGATAAACCCCAGGCTGCTGACTTCAACACTCTGCTCGCCTCATTTGATCTCAAGCGAGTCTCTACTACAGCCACTCACAAATCGGGCAACCAACTGGACCTCATCTACATGCGCTGTTGCTCAGTGGACAACACTTTAGTTACTCCACTGCACACCTCAGACCACTTCCTCATTACTGCTAATCTAACACTTACTCCTGAAGCGGCACACGCTCCAACGCGGGTCACCTTTCGACGGAACCTACGCTCACTCTCTCCATCTCGCCTATCCTCTGTGGTTGCATCCTCACTTCCTTCACTCTCGCAGTTTTCAGCTCTGGACACGAACAGTGCTACGGACACTTTTTGTTCCACTCTGACCTCCTGCTTGGGACAACTTTTGCCCACTGTCGTCTAGACCAGCACGCACCACCCCATCTGCCCCCTGGCTGTCCGATGTACTCCGTGAACATCGCTCTAAACTCAGGGCTGCAGAGAGGAAATGGCTTAAATCAAGAAACTCTACCGACCTCAGTGTGTATTAGTCTCTCCTCTCTTCTCTCTCTGCAAACGTCTTCACTGCTAAAACATCATATTACCACGACAAGATTAACAACTGTTGTGACGCTCGGACACTCTTCAAAACCTTCTCTTCTCTTCTTAATCCGCCTCCACCTCCTCCTCAATCGACTCTTACAGCTGATGACTTTGCAGTTTTTCTTCACAAATAAGACAAGAACCATCAGTGACCAATTCTCCACGCCGCAGACTGAGGATAACTTCACAACGACTAATGCTCACTCGTTCTCCTCCTTCTCTCCACTCTCAGAGACGGACGTTTCAAAACTTATCCTGTCCAGTCATCCTACTACTTGCCCTCTGGATCCGATCCCCACTCACCTCCTTCAAGCGATTTCTTCTTCAGTCATACCTTCACTTACTCACTTATCAACTCCTCTCTTCACTCTGGAACATTTCCCTCAGCATTTAAGCAGGCTCGGGTAAGCCCACTGCTGAAGAAACCATCTCTAAATCCAGCACTTCTAGAAAACTACAGACCGGTATCCCTTCTTCCATTCATTGCAAAGACACTCGAACGAGCTGTGTTCAACCAGCTCTCTATGTTTCTTGTACAGAACAACCTCCTGGACAGCAATCAATCTGGCTTCAAAAGTGGCCACTCAACTGAGACTGCCCTGCTCTCGGTTACTGAAGCCCTGCGACTGGCAAGAGCAGCTTCAAATCCTCAGTACTCATTTTGCTGGACCTGTCTGCTGCTTTTTGACACTGTTAATCACCAGATTCTCCTGTCCACCCTCAGAAAGATGGGCATCTCTGGAACCGCACTCCAGTGGCTTAACTCCTACCTGTCTGATAGATCCTTCATGGTGTCTTGGAGGGGTGAAGTTTCTAAGTCACAACAACTTGCTACTGGGGTTCCTCAAGGCTCAGTACTTGGACCGCTTCTCTTCTCCATCTACATGACGTCATTAGGATCTGTCATTCAGAAGCATGGCTTTTCCTATCACTGCTACGCTGATGACACTCAACTCTACTTCTCATTCCAACCAGATGACCCGACGGTAGTTGCTCGCATTTCAGCCTGTCTGAGTGACATTTCTAGCTGGATGAATGACCATCACCTTCAGCTCAACCTTACTAAGACTGAACTGCTGGTGGTTCCAGCTAACCCATCGTTTCATCACAACTTCTCTATACAGCTGGGTTCGTCAACCATAACTCCTTCCAGGACAGCCAGAAACCTAGGAGTTGTGATGGATCATCAGTTAAGCTTCACAGACCATATTGCTACAACGACCCGGCTCCTGTAGATTTGCCTTATTCAACATTAGGAAGATTAGATCCTTTCTGTCAGAGCAATCCACCCAACTTCTTGTCCAAGCTCTTGTTCTCTCCAGACTGGATTATTGCAATGCTCTCCTGGCGGGCCTTCCTGCATGTACTATCAAGCCTCTACAAACTGATCCAGAATGCAGCAGCGAGGGTTGTCTTCAATGAGCCAAAAACAGCCCATGTTACTCTATCTCTCCTCATCAGGTTACACTGGCTACCAGTAGCCGCTCGCATCAAATTCAAGGTACTGATGCTTGCCTACAAAACGACCACTGGCACGGCGCCAACTTACCTAAACTCACTAGTTCAATCTTATGCACCCTCCAGAAGTTTGCGCTCTGCAAAGTGAACGACGCCTTGTGTTGCCATCCCAAAGAGGTTCAAAATCACTCTCACGGACTTTTTTCCTGGACTGCTCCCAGCTGGTGGAAATGACCTCCTGATCTCAATTCGAACAGCTGAGTCTTTACTCATTTTCAAAAAACATCTAAAGACTCATCTTTTTCGCCTGCAACTTAACGAACTAATACTAGTACTTACCTTTTTTCTTTTCTATCAATTCCCAAAAAAAAAAAAAAAAAAAAAACCCTGGCTACGTGTTCTGTACTACACTAACTGAGACTTGTCATAGCACTTGTATACCGTTGTTGTTCTCGTTGATCTGATTGTTTCTACTGTTCTCATTTGTAAGTCGCTTTGGATAAAAGCGTCTGCTAAATGATTAAATGTAAAATGTAAATGTAAATCAGATTGGAGTGAAGAGGACAAAGAAAAAATAAGTAATTTGCAATCCAAATTGGATAGAATGTATATAGATAAAGCTAAAGGTGCATATATTAGATCCAGGGCCCGGTGGATTGAAGGAGAAAAGAATACTGCATACTTCTGCAAATTAGAAAAACGCAGACAAGAATATAATTTGATTTGTAGTCTAACAGTTGATGGAGAGGAATGTACAGAACCCAAACGCATTGAAAAAGAAGTTTTCAGTTTTTATAGGAATCTTTATAAATCTTCCTACTCAGAACAAGATGCCTTATCTTTTTTTGATAAAATTAACAAATTGATTCCTGTTATTGATGAAAATTTTAAAGAAGTTTGTGATGAGGAACTAAGTGGAACATTTATTTATTGTTAACACCCTGAGACACTTTGGCTTTGGAAATAAGTTTCTTGATATGATCACTATGTTACATACAGATATTAATAGCTGTGTTTCCCTCTCAGAAGGTACATGTCCTAGATTTAAGGTTGAACGAGGAATAAGACAGGGCTGTAGTATTTCTCCTCTTTTATTCATTGCAGTGACTGAACTACTAGCAATTGCGGTAAAAAATTTGAATATTAAAGGTTTAGAGATAAACAATCATAAGTTACTCATAAGTCAGCTCGCTGACGATACAACTCTGTTTTTACAAAATAAGGAACAAATACCAGTGGCTGTAAAGGTAATAGAGCGGTTTTCACAAGCATCGGGCCTATATCTGAATCTGAGTAAATGTGAACTGATGAGCATTCATAACTGCGCTGAATTCTCACTATATAATATACCAGTCAAAAATGACATTAGATATCTAGGTATTTGGATTACCAAATCATCAGATACAAGTGAAAAAAAGAATATCCAAGATAATATTGATAAATGTGGAAAAACATTAAACAGTTGGCTACAAAGAGATTTAACATTATTTGGAAGAACGATGTTGACCAAGATTGAATCTATTTCCAGACTGATATATCCATCCTACTCTCTTGCTATTTCTCCAAAGTTAATTAAAGAAATTAATAGAATCAAGTTTAATTTTATTTGGAAAAATAAACATCACTATATTAGAAAAGGGGATCTGTTGAAAAATTATGAGGAAGGTGGTATAAAGGCAATCGACTTTGAAATTATGAATGGAATATTGAAAATTAAATGGCTCCAATCTTTTTTGAGGAACGGTGAAGAGATATGGTTCTCCTTACCGGCATATATCTTTGATAGAGTGGGAGGTATTAAATTTTTAATAACATGTGACTTTGAAATATCTAAATTGCCTATAAAACTTTCAACTTTTCATCAGCAGGTTTTGTTACAGTGGAAACTGATGTTTAAACATAACTTCAGTCCCCACAATGTTCCATTATGGAACAACAGAGTTATATTGTGTAGAAGGAAATCTATGTTTCTGAAAGACTGGTGGGAAAAACAAATATGGTCAATTGTTCATATATTGGATGAAAATGGTAATATTCTTGAATTGGAGGAATTTAATTCTAAATATAATATTAACTGCTCAGTTGTGGATTACAACAAAGTAATACAGAACATTCCAAAGGTCCTTATTCAAGCAATAAAGAATAATTTTTTGAACAATGCATCACCAAGACTACACAAAATTAAAATCAATTATGTGGACCTGGTAGATACAAAATGTAATAATAAATTCCTTAAGCAAACTCTTGTTAACATTTTGTACCCGGGTAGAACAAGAAGCACTCTTTTCTTTCTTGGTTATAACAAATCTGCTAAAATATCCAATTCCTCCTAAACTATAAATAATATATATCCCTCTAATGAATTTGTAAAGAAAAGATTCAATTTTGAGGTAGCCAATTGTCATATCTGCAACATTAATGTTGAAACAACAGAACACCTGTTTTATGAATGTCAACTGGCTCAGAATTTATGGAAATCTCTTCACAACCTGTTGTCCTCCAGATCTATAAACATAGATTTCTTTTCATATCAAAACATTCAGATGGGTGTAATTCTACAAAATAAAAATGATGAATTTTTGGTCAATAATCTAATTATAGCAACAAAATATTATATACATAAATGTCGATTTGCTAAGTCCTCCCCCACATGGTCTGCACTTAAAAATGAACTTTTGCTGTTCCAAAACTGTCTCATAAAGGTTGAGAATGACCAGGCTAAAAAACTGCATAAACATTTAATAACACTTCAGATATGCTGAGTAAATTTTTATTTTGTTTTTTTTATTTTGTTTATTTAAGGTTGAGAATGTCTTTATTGTTGTTTTTTTTTTTTCAATCTAGTTTGTTCTCCCTTGTCATGTGAACAGTATAGAAAATGTCTTCTCATATGATTTGCTGGAGGTGTGACTCTTAGTTTATGATACAATAAGATTTATATCGTACATTTTGAGGATGTAATATTTTTTTTCTTCTTTTTGTCAGATATTTTCATTGTTTATTGTGATAAGAAAAAAACAATAAAAAAGACTGTAGCGCGGTGACGTCACGTATGTGTTTACCGCGCATGCGCAAAGTGACGTAAGGTATGCCTATAAAACGCATGCGCAGTAACGTGGTGACGTCACGTTTATGTATTTACCATAAATGTATTTACTTTTTTTTTTTAATTTATTTATTTATTGATTTTTTTTTTGGATTCAGTTTACTGCCCAGCAAACATTTGGACGTTTTTTTTTTTTTTTTTTTTAAACTTCAAACCATACAAAACAAAAAGACATACCACATAACAAACGACTATCTCACATTACATCTTCTTACAAAAAACCTGCGAAGGAAAAATCCTCCCTAACCAAAATGTAGTAAGCACCAATTATTTAAACAAAATAGTTAGACCTTATCAGCTATAATGTATTTAAATTAATAAGTACATAAAACAAAAACAACTTAACCAAGGAAATATAACTAAAAATAAATAAACTTAAGAACAATTCAAATTCCCTAACATAGGGGTTTATATCAACTGATATTCTGATATAAGTGAGAAGAAGTTGATAGCAGGGACTGTATCAATTTTCTTTAAGGATTTACAAAATAAAGAAAAGTAATTTTTTAATGCATTCACCTTTGGAAGAGATTTTGAGAAACAACATTTGTGGATATAGAATTTAACAAATAGTATTATATTATTTATCAAATATTCAACTTTTTTATTCTTCATTAAAAGTCCATATTTGATCCCATTCCAGGAAAAAAAATCTATTTGAATAGAATTAGATATTTGATAGTTATGTATTTCCTTCCACAAATTATGTACAATCTCACACTCAAAAAAAAACATGTTCTGTTGATTCCGACAATGATTTACAAAAATAACAATTCTCCGTTTCAATTCTGAATATTTTTTGAATAAATTCTTGTGAAGGATAAATTTCGTTTATCATTTTAAAATGGATTTCTTTAAATTTAGGAGGAATAGGAAATTTCAAAAACTTAGTTCTAATTGATCTAATTTCTTGTCTGTTTAGGTTTTTTAAATAATATGTTCTTTTAGAGGACCCAGGATAGATCTCATCAATTAGAAATTTTCTCAGCAACCGGTTATTGCATTTTTTGTCATCAAAATTTATACCATTGATCTGTGCTTTATGTAATTTCGGGTTTAGGGACTGATCCAAATTATTCCTTATTATATTAATCATAGCCATTGGAATGTAATCAACAACATTTCTGTAGTCCTCCAGCGTACAAATTATTTTATATTTATTACTAAATTCCTCACATTTTAATAGATTTTCTTCTTCATTCATCAAATGAAGAATGGACCAAATTTGTTTTTCCAACCATACTTCCAAGAATATTGATTTCTTCCTTCTTAAAATCACCCTATTATTCCAAATCGGGACGTTATGTGGACTAAAGTTATGCTTGTAAACCATTTTCCAGTAGAGCAGCACTTGTTGGTGGAAGGCAGAGAGTGCGCGCCATACTGACTGGCATTAATGCGCATATCCAGGTTCATTCCCTTCCGGATGTTTGTAAGGTATGGTGGATTTTGAGATTCGGTGGCAGTAAAGTCAAAAAACATTTAATTACTTTTGTTTTCTTAAAAAATGTGAGTTTGTGTTAATGGCTTTTAATTGTAAGGATGCTTTGGTCATAATCATAGAGCGTGTCATTGCAAATGTGTGCGATTTCAAACATTTATGATATGTTTTGTGAAATATTATTCGAAGTGACAGGGATTCTGCTGCTCTTCAAAGGGTCTTTAAAAGTCTTATTTCGCCTAAAATGAGCCTTAAAGATGTCTTAAAATAGAGCAGAAAGACTTTATTAATGTAAGTTATGCCACTGATGGTTGCTTGCATTTCAAAAAAAAAAAAAAAAAAAATAATTATTAATAAAAAAATTTTTTTTTATATTTTTTGTATTTATCATTAACTAACATTATCAAAGATTACTGTAACAAATATATTGTTCATTGTTAGTTCATGTTAATTAATACATTAACTAGTGTTTACCAATGAAACCTTATTGTAAAGTGTTACCTCTTAAATTTACCTTCATGTGACTTCATATGACTTTTTAGGGACACTGTCAGTGAGAAAAAATTCAGAGAAGAGCCCCACTTCATGTGGCTAGATAGTTCTTTAACTCCTTACCATGTAGTGAGTACTGTAAAAAGTATTTGAGTGTCTGTGTCTTTTCATCTCTCTGTCTGTCTCCTCTCAACTATCTGTTTTTGTTTTTCTCTGATAGACTGTATCAGAGGCTCACAGGCTCACCAGCATCTCTTCTTCCTCGGGACGCTGAAGAAGAACCAGCTGTCTTCAGCCATCCTGGTGAACTTTTACCGGTGTGCGATCGAGAGCATCCTGACCAGTTGTATCACAGTCTGGTATGGAAACTGCTCAGTTGCTGACCGCAAGGCACTGCAGAGGGTGGTGAAAACTGCCCAAACGCATCACAGGGACAACACTTCCTGCTATTGAGGACATCCAGAGAAAACGCTGTCTACGTCGAGCTCGCAGCATTCTTAAGGACTCCTCTCACCCTGACCATGGACTGTTTAATCTCCTGCTCTCTCGGAGGCGATTCAGGAGCCTCCGGACAAGGACCAGCAGATCCAGGAACAGCTTTTTCCCTACAGCTGTCTCCTTACTGAATTCTGCCCTCTGACACCCCCCCCCACACACATCAAACACACACACTAAACACACACACTCCTCACCCCTCCTCATCACTACATCTGATTTACAAACAAACAAAAAACAGTAAACTTGCTATTACTTGCACTACTGTCTGTTCATCCAGAAACACTGAATAATCCATTTGCACACTGGAATATTTTCTATGCACTTTACTGTCCATTGCACTAGTGTAAATTATGTTCATATGTTCATAGTTCTGCGTATAGTGTACATACACTTTTACATAATCCATCTGTATAGTATGTTCATAGTACACCTATCTGGGTCGATTGCATCAAATTGTAAACAACACACGTTTCACCAGCTGCACCACTGGAGCTGACGACTGATTTTCATCTGTTTTACTCTTGAATATCTCAATAAGACGTATATGAGGTGCGATTAAAGTGTAATATTACAATATACATAGTGAAGTAAAGTGCAACAGTATGTTAATATATTGTAAATGAAATACTATAACAGAATAAACTCTGTAATTCCGTATAATTTTACCTCAGATGAAACATAGTTAAAATAATGGATATGTGCTGTTTGCTGTACTATATTTTACTGTTGTTTTTCCCGTCTTTTTTACACCTTAATGTTTTTTAATACTTTAACATTTTATTAGAGTATTCTTTTAATGCGCATGCATTTTAATGCGAAAACAACTAACGTCATCACGCAATGCAAATTACATACGCATGCGCTGTCACCACGTTAATGAGCATGCGCAGGCATGCGCGCTATAGACATACCTTACGTCACTTTGCGCATGCGCGGTAAACACATACATGACGTACGTACGTGACGTCACCGCGCTACAGTCTGCAGCGAGGGGTGTCTCGCAGACTCACCTCCGGTTAGACCACTGGCTGGACACCAGTGGATAGACAGCCTACGTCATTTCCATTTTCTCCGTCATTTCCGTTTCGCCGCTAATTTCCATTTTCACCGCTGGATTGAGATATATTTATTTTATATTTTCACCTCTGGATAGACAGCATATTTAGTTCTCACCTCTGGATGGACAGAATATTTATTTTATATTTTCACCTCTTGATAGACAGCATATTTAGTTCTCACCTCTGGATGGACAGAATATTTATTTTATATTTTCACCTCTGGATAGACAGCATATTTAGTTCTCACCTCTGGATGGACAGAATATTTATTTTATATTTTCACCTCTGGATAGACATTTATTTATTTTATATTTTCACCTATGGATAGACAGCATATTTATTTTCTGTTTTCACCAGTGGATAGAAAGCATTCTTTCTTTGCAGGCTTAATTGCACACGTCTTTTCCGTATTGTCATTTTACTTTTATGAAATGACGTCTGCTGTCCATCCACTGGTGTCCAGCCACTGGTGTCTAGCAAGAAGTGAGTCTGCGGGGCTGCAGCTGGATGCTATTGGCCGATTGTGCCGACAATCAGTCAGAATCGGGCCGACTATGCTTGCTATCTGGGACTTGTAGCCAATCAGCAGTAAGGGGGCGTGTCTTGTCCTGGTAGCGAGAAGAGAGCGCTCAATTTGAGTGCACAGAACGCATATTACATTACATTTACATTTATTAATTTAGCAGACGCTTTTATTCAGCGTATTAGCAGATCGACTGTAGATTGAGAGAGATGGCAGATGAAAAAGAGGAAAATATGAGAGAAACAAAACATTAAAAAGAAGGGTTACAATCAGGCAAGAGGTAGGACCCACGTAAATATCGGAACAAATACAGAAACGAGCTGCAATAACTCAACACAAACAAAATTACCTTAACAAAACGAAAATTAACCAAGGTTTTTTTTTTTTTTTTTTTTTTTTTTGCCGTATTTGTATAACCACAGTTGTACAAATACCATGGTTAAACTATGGTTAGAGTATTAAATCCATGGTTTGTTAATGATTACAGTAACCATTTTTTGTTTGCTTTTTTAATATGATAAATGTATTATCATGTCATAAATCTCGTTTCCTGTCAATTTCCTTTCTACCCAATTTTTTCTTTAGCTCGGGCTTTTGCGCACGCGCTGTGGCAGTATAGCGTGCTATGATGGCCCATAAGGAAGTTGTAAATGATCGACCTCTCTTAATTTTTATAATCTGTATTGTATTTATACATTTGCTTATCTGTCCTTACACCAAAGTTGAGGAAAGTTTTAACTTACAAGCAATTCATGATGTTCTGTATCACAGATGTGATTTTGATTTTAGCGCGTTTAATTATTTAAATTATAACATGTTCTCTTTGTAAAGTCTGTGTTTTAGCGAGTTAAACCTGTAAGAAATTTGTAATCTCTGATTAAATTTTCTAAGACCGCTGCAGCCTTGACGTCAAAACCAGGAAAATAATTACTCCCATTGTGAATTAAAAACGGCTGCAGCACACTGTTGTAGTACTACTGTGGTGCTCTATTGTTGTATAGCACTGCGATAACTAAACCCACACGAATTTTTGAGTCCTTGTTATTCCTCTTTGTTCAGTATGACCATCATGAGTTTCCTGGTGTGGCTCCACGTACGTTTCTCGGACCCCTGTTCATATCAGCACTCAGTGCACCAATGACGTGTCTGCTTGCCCTCTTTCACACACCAAAGTTTTACACTCAGATCCTAGGTATGTCTGGGATCACATATGTAGCTTTATATTAAACTAATTTTATTTATTTCAGTTTCATCTTCTTTATGTTCTTTGTTCCACAGTGAGAGGAGTTCTTGGACTATGTGTGATTCTGTCACTATGGCAGATACAGAGAGAGGTCCGGAGGCAGTTTGAGTCAATGGTGGCCAGTCTATTTTATCTGCATCACACAGTTCCATTTGATGTTTTACAGTACCAGAACCCTCCCAAATGTGTTTGCTTTGCCTTTAGGTACAGACTATATAAAGTACAAAGTATACTCTGACATTTCTTAGAAGCAATACTTACATTTTTAATGAACCATTTTGATATTTTTTTTTAGCAAACAAAGCTAAAGCAATGTGACTTTATATAATATATTTGTTTACTGCTATGTGATTGTCATACCTTAGGCTTTGAGTGGTTTGGATCACAATATTTATAGTATGAGAGGTAAATAAGTTCACGTTCATGAGTAATGTTTGGATAATTGTTGTTAAGTTAATCTACTGAGTTTATTGATTAATTTCAGTTGCAAATTTGAGCATATGGCAACAACACTGCTTATACAATCATCTAAACATTTATTTACTTCACTGTGGCAAAAATAACAAGAATCAACGATAAGAATCATATTAATAAAATGTCATTGTAAGGCCATCTTTTTCTATTAATACTAGAGCATTATTTGTCTAACTAATTGTGTTTTATTTTATAGTTTTGGTGGCATTCACATCTTGGCTGGCCCAGAGACATGGTGTCTTCATTTGGCTCTCCGCTTTGGCCATTATTGTGTTTTGCTCTGAATTGTGTCTCTTCTTTGGCCTGATGTTGTTGCTGTCCCTTCTGAGCAGTGAACTCCATTTTCTACAGTTTCTTTACCATGCGATACCTGCTGGTGTCTTATTTTTGGGTCAGTGATGCACAAGTGCTTGTTTTCTCTGTTTTATCTTAGTATTTTTTTTAGCATATACCCATATTGTCTAAAGCTAAATGTAGACTTTTCCATCTGTTCAGATGTTTTGCTTCTCATAATGCACAGATAGACCTTCACAGACTGAAATGTGTTTGCTGTCTTTTGTAGGTCTCACTGTGATGGTTGACACTGTTTTCTGGAATAAGCTGCTCTGGCCTGAGGGTCAGGTACTATGGTACAACACTGTCTTGAATAAAAGCTCCAATTGGGGAATATCCTTTTGCAAAATTCTTTTAAAATGATTGTAGTTTAAATTAACATATTAGTCAAAATAAAATGTTTTGTCATTGTCTCTCATGACAATCCAAACCCATATCATTTTTGTGGAGCACAAAAGGAGGAACTGGTTGCTCTTTTCCAGTTACAATGAATGTACGCCAGAGATGTCAAGATTTAAAAATGACACAAAAATATTATAAGAGTATTTAATAGGACTACTAGTCCATAGGACTAACAGGTTTGTGAGGAGTGTGCATTTGTGTGGGATAATGTAAGTAATGGAAAGGGTTGAGAAAGCTGCTTACTGTATGTACACGCTAGTTAATAAAACTGCTAACACAGTGCATATAAACACAAATGCCATTTTCTTGAGCAAATTTCTAGCAAAAGTTTTTATTGTGTAGATTGTAAACAATTACTCAGTATTTCGGGCTCAGTGGCTCTCAAGTAAACAGCTGAGGCTTTAACAGCTGAACTACTTAAAGTTTTTTCTTCACGTCACATTAATCCATTGTATAACATCTAAAATGTGGATGAAATACTTGTATACTGCTTCTGCATTCTTTTTGATGCTCTATTCATTGTGATCACGAGTAAGAGTGACCAGTAAACAGTTGTATTCCAAAGAAGAAAGAGAAATACAGATTTTTTTTAAGCAACATGAAATTGATTAAATGATGACAGAATTTTTAATTTTTGTGCCAACTAAACATTTAAAAACTATGTTTATGCATTACTATTATCATAAAAAAATGCATTCTTTCATGATTCTGTCTCCTGTAAAAAATTTAGCATCCTTCCTTGACTTGTTCTGTGCCTCAAACTTCCCCTTTTCTTTGGTACTTCTACTCTCCTCTCCCTCAAGCTCTTGACAGCACAATATTGGCCTGCTGGATAGACAAACAAGAAAACTGCTCATTGTAACATAGGCTTCATTCTGCTGTACTCCTTTCTGCCCCACAAGGAGCTCCGTTTCATCATTTACACCTTTTCTATGTTCAACATGATTGCCTGCCTGCAGCTGTTCCGTTATGTCCTTTACATATTTTGATAGAAAATAATGTTTAGAATTTTCCTGCATGAAACCAATTTTAATTCCATAATGTGATGTATTTCAGAGTTAAACAGAATAGTGAATGAAAAAATGTATGATGAGATTTTATTTTATCCATTTGAGAATTTTGATTGGAAGATAAAAATTGGGTGTACCTAATTAGGGCTAGACTGAATGAGAATTTGCTGAAACAAAGCTTAAGTAACGTGTTGTTAGCATTTCATAGCTTAATTGGCCTAAGTGACGAGCATAAAAGGAAATAAATGTAAAAAGAAATGTACAACAGTCCCTTAGTAGCAAGCCATACACAACACTGTCAGTACATAACACTGAAAGGGCAAAATACCTATGATTTTTAAATAGACGAGGAAGAAACATTATTACAATACAAAACTCACCTGGAAAGCCTCATCATTGACACAAGAAGTCCTGTTAGCTGAAAATGTAAGAGCACTGGAAATTTAGTTTATTTTTTGATTTACAAAAAAGATTAAAGGGCTAATGAACAGGTTTTTTTTTTTTTTTTAAATGTTTTCTGAAATGTACTCAGGGCTTGAACTTCAGTGCAGAATTTTAAATTTTGCACTTCATTTTCTTTCCTGTATATTCCATGCATCAAATATGATCAAACAGATAAAATATGTAATTTATAAATATTTTATAATATATATTATAATTTTATAATATAAATTCACAAACAATTTGCAACAACAAACTTTGCAAACTTTATAAGCTAGCCTCTAGAAACCTAATCTGAAATGGAATTTCATGGCCATCATGACCTGTGATCGGTGTCATATTCAGATGTTCTTTTAGGCAAAATGGTTTACTGCTTTTATGCATTGACAAATTGAGCCAGTGACTAAATGTTCAACTACACACAGTTCCTGTTAGTTGTAAGTCTATCAGTCTGAATTTACACTCCAAGATCTATTTTGACATCAGATTATTTGTCCCATTTGTTGCTATGGTATAACTTACACAGTGAAAACAGGTAATTAGAAATTTGTTGAGTGGTATAACCTGTCTAGTTGATTTTAATGAGAGTTTTGGTGAAAATGCAGAATTCATATTACTGATAGACTTGCGCTGCTCCAGTGATTATAAAGGCTATAAATGATTTCTGTATATAAATAATCACAATATAGTTAACAGATGGTTTCATGAAATTATGTTTCAAGATGTGCAGGATTGCCAAATGACTCGATAAATGTTAATGCTATAAAACTATGCATTTCTCATATATTACCACCCTGTTAATGATACGAACAGTTAAATTTTTCTAAGAAAAGCAAAATATATGAGAAAGGATAGCTTGAATGTGACTATTATATAAGTAGCATTTAAATGTTGAAAAGATTTATGAAAAAAAATAATATAGAAAGGAAGACAGAAAGATAAAAGAAAGAAATTTTAAAAGATAAGAGAGAGAGAGAGAGAGAGAGAGAGAGAGAGAGAGAGAGAGAGATGCCATTGAGGACTTTGAGATGCCATTGAGGACTTTGGTTGGGTTCATGGACTTAAAACATTTGCCCAGGAAGGCAGAACTCTGGTAGAGGAAGAGGAGCAGAGAACACTGAAAAGAGACCAGAGCTCCATGTGGCTAACAACAAATCTGATACATTTAAACAATCAGCAGATTAAAGCTGTACTAAATGTGTTACAGTTTGCATACTCTCTGTTTTGGTATAGAACAGGTGGTTTAAACAGGAAAACAATTATCTTTGTTAATTTTTCAACCCTAGACTATTTCATGTTAACAGGTATTTTTAGATACAGTTTTATTTTTCTCTTTTGTTTTGTTACAGTTTGAAGAATTACCACGAGTCACAGATGTATAAAATTGGCTCCATAGTTGTGGTAGGACATTTGATGTTAAATGGAGCATACACAAGTATTTCTCTTTATATGTCCCATCACAACTACCCAGGAGGGAAAGCAATGCAGGAGCTACATAGATTAATTCCAGCAACAGCAGGTATATTGATTTTGATTGTTGGTTTAGTATTGAATTATTACTGAAAAATAAACAATCTTATTAAGCTGATGAACTTCTCACACAGACATGTCTTTACACTTTGATGTACTTGCTGCACAGACGGGAGTCTCATGTTTTCTGGAGCTAAATACTAACCGGAGGTGTGTGATCAATCGTTAAAGACAATGCTTTACTTTTTCAATTCTGGTGATTTCTCTGAATGTTTTTCTTTATTTTCATAGATGCATGAATGATGATATAACTGCGGTTTTAAACTTTAATGGCACGTAGAGTCATTTATGTTTTTCCAAAACTGTATGACTTTCTTTAGCAGAAGACCAAACTATTTTGTTGAGCACTGACATGAATGGACAAAAATTATGATGTTCCACATTAGAATGAATGTCACACAATTTTGGAATGACATAAGGGATTAAATTTTATACCATCCCTTTAATCATATGTACAAAAAAGTCAATCCAGCATTTTTTACCAAACAGCTTGTGCTATGTAGAGTCATCTCAACATTTTTGGCTGAAGGCAGAGGAACACTCTGGAGAGATGTCCTGTCCATCACATCCTTTTTTTTCAGTACTGCAATCATTATACTAAAGTTCAGCATAACATCATCTTAGTCTTTTTATAGATCTTACAGTGCAAGTGAGTTTCAGTCCCAGCTCACTGTCCTTCCCAAATTCAGTGCTTTCTATTTTTCCTGTTTCCTCCAATACATCCCTGAATATATATATATATATATATATATATATATATATATATATATATATATATATATATATATATATATATATATATACACACATATATATACACATATATATATAAAACAGTTCAGCTAGTCCTATTAATATCTAAACCTCTTTCCACACATTTTCTCAGTTTGGATTAGAATTAGATATAGCAAGATAATCCAGATTTGGAAAATATATAATCCATAAGGTGACAATAATCAAAGAAAAATCACAAGACCAAGACCTGAAACTTTAACAAATTTAAAAGCAAATTTTATTTACCAAATTACCACATAAAGAGGAAAAAAAAAACAACAAACAAAAAAAATAAATAATAATTTTTCCTGTCTGAATTATTCCTCTATCAAATTGTATTTTGGAAATTATTTATAAAATGTACAGTACGTTTCATTAACGTCCCATAATTTAGTCCTTTAGATTAAAAAAACAAAAACAAAAATGTGCTTGACAAATTTTCAAAACAGATTTTAACCTGAAAGTACAGCATTATGTACATTTTTAACAGATACAAACAAAACAATCATCAGCAAAAGGGTTAAAAATAACCATAATTCTAACAGTACCATGAACCACAAAAATCACAGAATTAAATAAAATGCATTTAAAACATCTC
Source organism: Cyprinus carpio (assembly GCF_018340385.1). NCBI lineage: Eukaryota > Metazoa > Chordata > Actinopteri > Cypriniformes > Cyprinidae > Cyprinus > Cyprinus carpio. Next base: position 279,334 of record NW_024879139.1, read on the forward strand.
TCAGTCACAGCATTTATTTTGGGCCATGTATTTATATAAAAACAGTATTCAACGTAGTATCAATTTTATAAAATCATTTAAATCAGAAGACTATGACTTGCTTTGCACATCAGTTAATATTTACAGCATGTTGACCTGAAGTAGTTTGTATAAGGCACAAGGAGACAGAAAACAAAGATAAAATAAATTTTATAAAAGGAATTAAAGTACAGCAAAAAACAATAACTACCCCTATAGCTAGCTACCCCTCCCTCCCTGAAAACACTTTTCACCAGAAATAAGACTCTAGTTATCAAGTGTACTCAACAGTAGTACTCAAGCAATCTTTTAAATCAATTAAATATCATCCAAATGCTCCATGTATTGAAGAATATGAAACTCAGTAAAATGAATTGTTTAGTTAGGCCTTCTCAGAAAAGTTACTTGAGTGGTCCTAGGTTTAGGTTCATGAGATTCTATGAAACAGCCTTGCAAATATAAATATGCAATCATCAGTACTGAAAATATATCAAAGGAAGGTTGACCTTTAAAAATAGAAGTCCTTCAATATTTTCTAGCAATGGCCAGGACTGATTCAGAGCACAGTTCAGACTTGATGTGCTAAAAAGTGTGTCTGCTGGTACAATACTGGGTGGACAGCCCACATAGCGTACAGCTACTTTGGCAAGTTCTGGCCACAGTAACTTCTTTAGGTTCCAATAATCCAGAGGATCACAACTCTGGTCAAGAATGTCTTCCTCCAAATACTCCAGCACTGCAAGCTCCAGTGATTTTGGTCTCTCCTCCTGCTTGATTTTCTGTCTAATGTCATCCATAAGAGCCCAGAGGTTTTCTTTGCTTGAGGCCAAGCGGTTTGATGAAGCTGGAATTTCACTGCATCCATTTGACAGTGGTGGTTTAGTCTCCGCAGAGTTAGATGTAGACACCTCAAGCTCTTGTATGAGGTCATGCTTACACTGCTCTGCTTCTTCCTCAGTAAAAAGGGAGGTTTTATACCTCGGGTCCAACATGGTTGCCCATATGTACCTGGGGTCATGAAGAGTAGGGGACATTTTAGCCACCATTGCTTCCTTTAAAGACTTGAGCATATTATCAATACCCATGGTCTCGTCAAATAGCATATCTATTTTTCGGTTGAGTATGTGAATGAGTGGAATGACCTGACCTAGTGTTGCTGTGCGATTGCTCATCTCTCTGCAGGCTACCTCAAAAGGCTTAAGAGCATTGCAGACTGACTGCATGACTTCCCACTGGTCACAGCTTATCAGTTCCCTGAAATTGCACTCTATTGACATCTCATCAATGGCTTTCTTTTGCTCTACTAAGCGCTCAAGCATAAAATACGATGTTTTCCACTTAGAGGGAACATCCTGAACCAGCTGGTTTTCAGGTAACAGATAAGCTTTTTGCAGCTCTGCCAACTTCTCCTTTGCTTTAGCAGAACGATGCACTCTCTCACAGATTTTTCTAGCCATACTAAGCAAGTTCTGAACCATTCTCTGATTTTTTATAGCTTCATTAACAATGAGGTCTATACTATAAACAAAACACTGCATGGTGGTGTGATCACTGCTCTCTAGTATGCTTCGAATAGTTTGATTATCTGTTACAGTAAATCCAATTTTAAGGCCTGAGGAACCAATCCAGGTGTCCCAAAGATATTCAAGCTGCTTTTGTATGTTCAGCACATTGTAGTCACAGTCAATTGAAGAAACACCAAGGAGGGCTGAGCAGTGGAAGTCTTGCCCCTGAGGCAGAACTTGAGACTCAAACGTTACCCAGTGGGCTGTAAGAATCAAGTACTCTTGAGTTTGGTTGCTCACCCAAACACTTGTCGTGAAATGGATGATTCCACCTTCAGCCTCCTTGAGGTGGGTCAGAACTACTTCTTTCACACTTCCACACATTTCTGGTATTGCAGTGCTGGTAAAGTAGGATGAGGAAGGTAGAGAATACTGTGGCTGGAGGTATTCCAGTAATCTGTTCAGGCCAACATTTTCCACTACAGTTGATGGCTGAAGATCCAGTGCAAGCATTTCTGCAATGAGTTTGGTGATTTTTTTGGCAGCTGGGTGGCATTCACTGAACTTCTCTGCATTCTCCTCATAAGAAGAAATGTCCATGAGCTCCTGCTTAATTTGAATTTCAGCAGATGACACATCACCTGAGATATTACTATTATTTTCAAGCACATTCCCATGAAATCTCTGCATGTGCCTAAATAAGCAACTAGTGCCTAAATTGGTTGTCTTTTTGCCTCTGCTAATTGTGCGGCTACAGTGCAAACAGACCACCTTTGTTGGGTCCGCAGAGGAAATAGAAAAGTGATTCCATAGCTTTGAAGTCTTTTTGCTGAAAACAGGCAGGGTGTGGTGTTTATTTTCAGCAGCAGGGCTGTCCGTTGCATTTGTTGCCATGTTGTCCTCTGCAGCAGGAGTACAATGGGGAGACTGAGGTGAGGAAACTTTGTCATTTGTGCTTTTTTGGGTTTTGAGAACATCAGGATGCCGTCGCATCAAATGTCTCATTAAACAGCTTGTGCCAAAGTCCCCTCGTTTACCACGGCTTATGACACAGGGACAATACCGACACAAAGCTTTGAGTTGGTCAACAGGAGAGACGATGAAATGATGCCATACTTCTGATTTCACCCGTTTCATTATTTTCTTGTTTTGTTGAAAAACTGAGCTCTGATCTTGGGATATGCTGTGCCCCTCAGTGTGTTCGTCTGGTGAGGATGACAGAGGTATATTTTCTCCTTTCAGTCTAAAAGATGCATCAAGTGAGGACTCTTGTCCAGACCGATATGTAGCATCAGTTGCCTCATCCTCAAGAGTCATGTGCTCACTGTCATAATTGGGCACATCATCTGATATGGCATCAGAGTGATGGGAGGTACAGAGGAATTCCTTTTTGACCTCTGCGAAGTCTTGTGTGCGAGAGAGCAATGTTGGTGGAGTGGTGTAAGGCGGAGGAATACTTGAGCCCTGTCCATTTTCTTCAATGACTATGTCTCGATGGGCCCGCCACATGTGGCGAATAAGGCAGCTCGTCCCCAAGTCTTTCCCATTTTTGCCACGACTGAACTCATTCATGCAGTGAATACACACTGCTTTCGAGCTGTCAGCAGGGGATAAATAAAAGTGTTTCCACACTGCTGAGCGGCGCCGGGAACTTGAGCTCTTAGGGGCTGATCCAGGACATTCACCCAAGTCAGTGGCATCATCATTATGGTTGTTTAAGGAATGTGGGGATGGAACCACACTAGAGTCACTATTGACGCTTTTTTCTGCTTTTGGTTTGAACTTTTTTAAAGAGTCTTTGGACACTATGTCTGTGGCCTCGGCTAGAATGGAGGACAGCGGAGAATGGTTGTCTGTAGGGGGCTTGATGCTTACAGACAAGTCTCCATTGTTTGGTGATATATTGGGAGGTATTAAAGATGAATTATTGGACAAATTACTTAACGAGTCACTGTCTTGCAGAAGAACAGTGGGGTGAGCCCTTCGCACATGCCTCATTAAACAACTAGTACTGAGATCTTTCTCATTTTTACCCCGGCTGAACTCTTTCATACAGTACATACAGATTGCTTTGGTACTATCACGTGGTGAAATGAAAAAATGGTTCCAAGCAGGGGATTTTTTTCTAGGGTTTAGGGGACTTCTTATGGATGATAGAAGGCTTTGTGTGACAGCATCCATTGCGACATCATACAGAGTACTGGAGTACCCACTGAACAAGCTTCCATAATCATCGTCATAACTTCTGGTGGCAAAGGGGCCAAAGGCCCCATCAAATGACAATTTTTCATCATCCTGAGCGATTTCACCTGTTTCATTTGGTTCTGCTTTGATACATACACTTGTTTCAGTTTCGGAATTATTTATTTCAATGTTCTGGCTCCTATTTGAAATAGTTGGAGATGTCTGAGAGTCATGTTTTTCACAACTTTCTGCTGTTGAATCCCCTGTTGAAAGCCCATCGACCTCAGATCCATCTTCCTCTGTGCCCTCAAATGACAAAGACACCAAAGAGGAACCTTTTGCCAGTGTCTCAGGGGGACAAGTATGTGGTTCTGCTTCCAATACCTCTTGAGGAGTAATTCTGTATGATTTAAACACATAACCATCTTTCCCTTCAATTTTTAAACAGGTTCCTTTGGCCTCTATTCTCTTGTTATCTTTGGAACCATTATGCACGTGACTTAAATCCTCAGTCTTCTGTGAGAGGCTGTCATCCCCGTCCATAATTGCAGAAAGAATTTCTGCAGGGAAAAAAACTCTCTCTATTCAAAGCAGCTTTTTAAGTGTTCAAGTGTCATGGATGTGGCTCTTTCTTCCATCCAGATGTTTACTTTAACATGTTATATCTGAGCCCAGATGCAACAGATATATTGATCTCCATTTAGGATAGTGTAAATCGCATGTGTTCATTTGTAGAATCTGAAAAATTAGATGGGACATAGAAGAACATTAAATAAATAAAAATACAATTAACAGTATAAAGGACTCAAAGTTCATTGCAACAGGATGTGATTAAAAATGTTATATACCCAATGACAAAAAAAAATATAACAAGCCACTTTTTATTATTAGTTAAGACATTATTGTTATTTATTAGTAATTAAATTATTATTATTATGGTCTGTCTGTTTGGATCAGTCTGATGATTTAACAATGAAATCACTGACTGACCTGAACTGCAAGTTATCATTACTTTCAGTGATATCAATCTTGAAAAGTAGTTTTGTGTATTCAAGGTTTGTGAAACTCACTGTCTGTTTTTGTGTAACTCACTCTTTGTCAAGCCCTGCCGTCATGCTTTTATATCAGCCACAATCAAAAAAGGTTTTCGTAATACCATGGGACACTATCCAAAATGTAAACCAGAACATCTTTATTTACTGGATATCTCACTAGTTAGATCATGGAAAATTATATTGTATTTATACATTTATTTTATTTAAACCATAACAGCCAAAACAGACAGTTATTGAGCTCTCCCATTACATCATATATAAGCATAATGACCTTATTTGTGGCCAGCATTACAATTTTTGCATTTATACTTGGAATCAATAGCCATGATCAATCATATACATATCATACATTTATATATTACTAAATTACAATACAGCTCATTAATTCATGTGAACATGACAAAAAAGACCCTCATTTGCCCATAAGAAACATGAAAGGAGGATTCGTTGCAGAGAGTCTGACAAAATTAATGTCTTGTATTGTAGAATGCACGCTCAGCACCGCCGAGAGTTCGCACGGTAGTTAAATCGAAACCGGAAGTAAAACACGCACGTGCATTCAAAAGCAATTTTAATACCCTGCGTTTTGAGAGCGACTCCCCGATGCGCGCAAATTAGGTTACATAACATAACTAGGCTGTTAGTAGTATGTAAGCTATAATAGGTTGTGTAGTTGTCTCTATAGCTATGCAGCATGCTTGAAAAATTTGGTCTCTATTTGCTCTTTGACAGAGAGAGCACTTATTGTTCGCACTTAATATGACTAAGAAAGAGCAGTTGTTTATTTATACTGTATTATGGGTGGGACGGTTCGCGCAAAAAATTGAACCGTTTGGTTCTCCACACACGGTTCGGCACGCGCTAGGACCGCGGTTTAACTTAAATCTGACAACTCATCTGTAATATGGTTTCTTATAAATAACACGTGAAAAAAACAGGGTTTGGCTAATGTATGTTTCTGTTGATGGATGCGCATTCTGGCTTCCCAGTACATTACAACAACAGCGATGAGAAAGACAGAAGAAAAAAAAACCCGGACAAATCATTCACTCTTGTTCAATGCGAATGTTGGAATATGAGCATAATTTCTTTGTCACCCGCCAGGCACACGTTGATTTCTTTGTTGAAACTAAACTCATTTAAGTTTTGCCAGTTTAAACATTTAAGAGCCAGAGAACGCAAGCTCGCGCGAGCAGTGAGTAGATTTGTGCACGCGCTCATCCAATGCGCGCCAACCCGCGTCCCGGAACACGCGCAAATATTAAGCTCTCTTTGAAGTATTGTGTTTGAATAGACAAATTCACACAAAAATTATGTCAAAATGTCCGTCTTGGTAAGTATCTTATAGCAGACATAGCCGGCTGAACGTACTGTATCAGTGCATTTTTAATATTAATCAAACAGCAACAACAAATAAATAATTTACTGATTGGATTTGATTTTGATTGGATAGCTTTTGTGACTTGGATAAAGATTATTTTTTAATTTATACAGTCAAATATGCAATGCTGTATTACATTTGATTACTTTATTCAATTTCTGTGCCTTAAAATTAATGCTAGACCTACCTAAAAAAAACCCTGAAAATCATTGTTTATTTTATTTGTATCTTTACTTTTTTGTATTTATTTGTGCTGTTAGATAGAATAATCTCTTTTTTTTTTTGTTGAAAGTATAGTTTTTCCACAAACACAGCACATACCGAACCATACCGAAACCGTCACTCAAATCACTGTGATACAAACCGAACCGTGAAAGTTGAACCGTTCCACCCCTATACTGTATAAATTATTTATACTATCCATTTCTATGTTCAATTTGTGAAAATGAGTTCAGTTAGGAGGTCAAACATTCTAGCAGCTCATAATTCATGTACAGTTCTAAGGTCTGAAGAGACTCACATGAAGTCATACAAGAGAGAAGCTAGTCAGTTGAACAAAACCTTTAACAGTGCTTGAGTGTTGTTGTGATTACTGCATATGATAGTTCATACTCAGAAAGTAGACCTGAAATCACATTTATTACAATATTATTAGTTAAATAATTTTTTTTCCAGTCATGGATTTGGTCATTGAGAATTTAGGAAAAAAAAAAAACGTGTAAAAGTCTCGTCTCGTGTCAGCATTAATGATAATCAAACAACAAAAGACTCTTGACAGAATGGCATTTGTAGCTTTTATAAGAATTTATATAGTGTAAATTGTTCCCTACCATCACATTCACATCTATGCAAACAATAAATTATTACTACTAAGAAAGAGCACATATTTCTTAATTGATCTAGTCACTTGATTCTGCTCTCAAAATGCACCAGATTTATGCATTTAAATTTAAAATGAACAAAATTTTATTTTACCCGCAGAATATATACATATATACACATACACACACACACATTATGCATTTAAATTTAAAATGAATATATATATATATATATATATATATATATATATAATTAAACCACACCATGCCGTTTTCGTCTGGACAGGGGAACCGCCCCTGACTGAGCCTGGTTTCTCCTAAGAATTTATTTATTTATTTTTCCCATTTGTGTCACCGATAGAGTTTTGGTTCACTTAGTTGGGGACACAATTTCTGGCAACATTGTTGACTTGAAAGCACAGACACGAGAACTGAACTGAGCTGAGCTGGATGATGACATCACTGAATCCACAATGAACTGACTTTAACTGATAAACGAACTTTTCTATTGTCCTCTTGCATTATCAACACATTTTTCATTTTAACACTGTAAAGGCGCTCTGTACAATCTGTATTGTATAAAGCTCTATATAAATAAAGACGACTTGATTTTCCTCCATAGTAACTATTACTATTTTAATCTTTTTTTATTCATTTATTTTTCTTCGAAATACCTCCACAATTAACAATAAAATAAAGTCATATAGCCCTATCCTGGTTTTCAACTATTTATAACGGAACATAGCGATAGAGCTAAATTAAACAAAACGTCGGTTTTTGTTGCCATCAATGCCAATTTGGCCTATCACAGCCATTAATAGGAAAAACAAAATATACATTATACATGTCAAACTATGCTAAAATATTTGGTGTAAAGAATATATTAAATAACGTCTAATTTTTTGTCAGTTGTCACGATATATTAATAAAGCATTAAAAAATACAATAAGTAGCCTACTACTATAATAATGACCGTATGCCGTTGTATGTTCATGTAGTATGAATTAAATTTTGTACAATGTCTCCGATTTGTTCCTAGTAAGGAAGTCTGGGTGCTGCTTGAGCTACTCACCTCAACGCTCTCGCGACCTCACTAGACGTAGGCGCTAGCTTGAGCGACACATGCTAGCGGCTAGTGCATTAGCTCGCAGACAAAACAACAGGAAAACACTTCACGCTTCTTTCATGCCATATGGACATAAAACTCGAGTTACTCGTTTGTAATTTATTATTCTTGAATTTATAAAAACGATTACTTGGGAATTTAAAATGCCTAGGTGGAATCATTTAATTACGCAGAAAGAGCGTATTTGACTTGGTGACAACTCAATGGTGTGGTTACGTTAGGCCACACAGGACATAACCTGATGAGGCAGAACCGGATCCTGGTAGCACAAAACAGAGAAGCTCGTCGAACTAGCCGGGTCTCTGGATCTAAACCAAAATCATGCATGTGTCTTCCCGAGACAATGTAAAACAATCGAATAAAGGCACAAGTATAGCTTACCTTCGTGTCCTGAGGTTAACTTAAGTGAGTTTCGGCTGTGAAATGGTTAAATAAAGCGTACGATTGATCCAGTGTTGGAATTGAGTTGGTTGCTTTGTCTCCTGTGCCGTAAACAGTGCGCTGTAGTAGCGCCACCCGGCGTCAGACGGAAGAAGCATGGCTCTATGGCGTCATAGAGGCTTTCGATAGTGGGTGGGGTTAATAAAACAAAACTACAGTCATTCTATCCCATAGCCGATAAAAGTTTATAATCATGTAAATAAATTTTCGAAGCAATTGATTCTACACTTTGCATAATTATGTATAGAACCACAGGGGTTAAAACAACAACAACGAGGGTCTACTAAAGCAAACACACGGGGTTTCTTGACCCAAGGGTCTCTCTCAGGGGCTGTCAGGCAACAAAATGGGTGGGGCAAAACACGCAGGCCCTTTGATGTTTAAATGTGTTTTTAGGCCAATTTAAAGCATGTGGTATTTTTCTGTTTTCTTGCTGTTTAAGAGATACTATAGCCTATTGTCCTAAACCAGCTTTCTATTTATTTGTATTTCCTGTTTGCAATTAAATGAAAAATATGTTCGTAGAGGTTCATGCAACAGTGAAATTGTAAATGTATGAGATTTTGAGTTGAAAATGGAAATTATTATTATTATTATTACTATTATTTTGTATTGTTGTACTCAGAATCATTAAGCTTGTGTGTGTATGTATCAAGTACAATAAAAACATTTTTCTTTAGGAAATATCATGATCATAACAATGAAATAACATTGTCTAGCCTGTGTAACCATATGAGCGATCTAGGTACGTCATGACGCCGTGCGTTGCGGGTGGGACGTCTTTTCTAAGTGAACCATCCGCATTGTTGGTTGCAGGCGAAGAATCGTGTCGCCGCTCGTTGATGAAAAGGAAACGACGCTTTCTTTGAATGGCAATCGAACCAAGCATTTTCGTAGTGATGCTTAGTTCATTATTATAGTCCTGGCAACCTCTGTGGTTAAGCGTTTGCAGCATTCCAGATTTATCCATGCAGATTTAAATTGGTGTTCCTTGAATGAGAACATTGTGTACGGAAGAATAACTGCAGGCCATCTCGCCATCGCTTTAGAAAGCTGCTCCTTTCTTTATCCATCAGATCAGAGGTAATATGATCGATCCTAAAATAACCGTTATTGTTTTGCGATTTGCAGGAGTGCACCTGTTTTATAATGCATGGGAATGTAAAGCGATAAGATGTGCATCTTCATGGTGTCTCAAAACAGCGACCTGCCTACATAGACAGTATTTTAGGGGATCATAGACGACCCCCAAAACGCTGCCGTGATGTTGAAAAAATGTTTCGATTCGAATGTTTGGAATGCACATAAAATGCCCCAAATTGTTTTGAATCATACATTCGAATGGTGTCTCTGACCTCGCCTGTGATGCCCGAAAATACTTCGATTTGAAAACCGTCCTAATTGCGCAAATCAGCCAGTATGAGGAGATTAAGCCAGATTAAGGATTAATTTTATCCTCAACTCTTATTTTATAATGAGAATCTTATTACATGTGAAAGAACTGATAATGTCAACCGATTTATTGATATTTTGGAAAAAAAAACACAGATTATGTTGTTCCAAATAATTATGTGGAAGGCACTTTGAAAACATTCAATGGGTTATAACTAACTCAAAACATAAATCTGTCATATCTGCTGCATGGACAGATAATTTTTCCAAACAACAACAACAAAAAAACTATTTACAGTTCAAGTTTCATATCAATATATGCACCCGTCTTGGAGATGACTAACAATTCTCTCATCCATTGAACTTGTATGTCCATGTATAGTTTCTGTCAGTATTTCATTTGAGGATGCCAGTATCGCCTCCCAGTGCTGTTGTTTGGAGCTATACTGCCGCACACCCTCATAGATCTTCATTTTAAGCATGCTTCACAGGTTCACAGGTTGAGGTCAGGGGATGATGGTGGCCACACCATGATTTTTTTTCTCTTTTTATGCCCATAGCAATCAAGGAATCAATGGTGTTTTTTGCCGCATGGGATGGTGGTGCATTATCCTGCATGAAAATCATTTTATTTTGGAAGGCACGATTCTTCCTATACCATAGCCGAAAATGGTCCGTTAGGAACTCCACATATATCTTGCAGAGGTCATTTTGACACTGTCAGGGACCCTAAAGGGACCTGCCATCTCACTTCCCAATATTCTAGCCCAAATCATCACTCCACCACCTTGCTGACGTCTTAGTCTTGCTGGAACAGGGTGGCCATTCGCCAACCATCCAGAATTCCATCCATCTGGACCATCAAGTGTAGCATGGCATTTGTCAGTGAATAAAACTGTTTGAAAATTAATCTTCATGTAATTCTGAGCCCATTGCAAATGTTTCTCTTTGTGAGTTTTGGTTAGGGGTGGTCAAAATGCAGCTTTGTGTACAACTACCAGCCTCTGAAGGATCCTGCTTCGAGAGGTCCTTGGGACTCCAGAGATGCCAGCAGCTTCAAATACCTGTTTGCTGCTCAACAGTGGCTTTTTTTTTATAGCTGCCTTTTTAATAATATTAATTTGTCTCACAGAAACCTTTCTTAATAAGCCTTTATCTGATCAAATTCTTCTGTGCTGCGAATCATTCACAAATCTTTTGACAGTTCGATGATCTCTTTTCAGTTTTTGTGATATATCAATTGTTTTCATGCCTTTTGCAAGACATTGCACTATTTTATTTATTTTTTTTTTATTTTTTGTAATTTATTAGTCCCCATTTTGCATGAGAACTGTGACCTAATAATGTGGAACAACCTCTTTAATTAGGTTTCCCTTTAACTAAGATTACCTGGCAACCTAGTTAGCTAACCTGTCTGAAGCCCGATTCGGACGGTAATTGTTTCTCATGTGGATGTCTGTAAAAATAAATTTACATATCACCTCAGTGATAAAACTTATGGATTCAGATGGCGATCTGTTCACATAGGAGGAGTGAGTTCTGTGATCCTATGAACCTGGGAACGCGCTGCTCACGTGACTAGTCACATAATTGTCTGCCGTAAATAAAATGAATTTTATTTACAAAATATATTCTTATTGTTGTGTAAAATGCATTTAAAAATACTTATTTAAAATATATTCTTATTATTACAAGCATATTTTATAATATACAATCCTATTTATTATTTGATTATTTAAATCTCCTGTTTAAAAAGTATATAGTTGTATATAATTATACGTGATATAGTTGTGTAGCCTATATATCCATTTTAATACACATTTTAAAACTGTTTTGCATACCTGCTGCCATAATAAAAACCCATTTAGAATGTTTGCGTGCTTTTCTTCTCTTTCTGCTCCCAGTCGATGTGAGCAGTGATGAAGTATTGTTCTTTTAAATACTTTCCAGCATTTCAGAAATAAATATGTATGCAAATTACACTGACGTTCAACAGTTAACATACCTTGCGGTGTTCGGGAGTGCTCAAAAAGGGTTTAAGCACTGAATTTTGAATCGATTTCTTCTTTTAAACTCAGATATGTGGATTTAGACAGCAATTAAATTACCACACGACCTTGGTGTTTGTCAAAAAACGGTAGAGAAAAACACAGACATCCTGGATTCGAACGGCAATTAAATCACCGACTACCCCCTGTAAATTGTGAAAATCACTTACATCCCCCTGAGAAACAATTACCGTCCGAATAGGGCTTAAGACTGAAACCAGTTATCGGTTAACAAACAAACACTTTTTTTAAAAAACAACAACAACAACAGCAACAAAAATATTTATTTTAATGAAATCTTACTGATATGTTACTTGCATAATAATTTGGAACACGGTGTACATCTAATTTAGATGCACTGTTGCATTAGGAATAATACTGGTTCTGTTCTCTCTTTTCAGCTTTGTAAGGATCCCCAATGAAAAGAAAATCTCCAGCTCACAAAGTATCCACCCCTCAGCGGCTGCCTTCCCCTATCAAACTTTCCCCCAACAATGAGACGCTGACTTACGCCCAGGCCCAGAGAATGGTCGAACTAGAAGTTGATGGCCGGTTGCACCGGATCAGCATCTTTGACAAGCTCAACATCATCACAGATGATGATCCCATGGCACAGGAAATTATGGAGTGTACCAGCAATAAGGAGAATGCTGAGAAACACCAGCAGGTTTTGGTACGTTCTGCACGCCTCAGAAACAACCAGCAGAAAAAGAACGCTGCTGTCACAGCACAAAATACTTTAGTGCAAGGCAGCACACTACCTGAGCCCAAATTCCGCACAGTGGATTACAATCTCTCAGCTATCCCATGCAGACCTTCTGCATACTACAAGTATGAGGAGAAAACTTTAGAAGAGATGAATGAGGAGGTGGAATATGATATGGATGAAGAGGACTATGCTTGGCTAGAGCTGGTCAATGAGAAAAGAAAGAATGAAGGTCTTAACCCAGTTTCACATAATGCCTTTGAGTTCCTTCTTGACCGTTTTGAAAAAGAATCATTTTTAGAGAGTCAGGGCCAACAGATTCCCCAGTCCTTAATTGATGAAGATGCTGTTTGCTGTATATGCATGGATGGAGATTGCATGGACAGCAATGCCATCCTCTTCTGCGATATGTGCAATCTAGCCGTTCATCAGGATTGTTATGGTGTTCCGTATATTCCAGAGGGCCAGTGGCTTTGCCGACATTGTCTGCAGTCTCCGACACAACCCGCTAACTGCATCCTCTGCCCTAACAAGGGAGGAGCAGTCAAAAAGACAGAAGATGACCAATGGGGTCATGTTGTTTGTGCTTTATGGGTTCCGGAGGTTGGGTTTTCCAACACGGTCTTTATTGAGCCTATTGATGGTGTCTCAAACATTCCGCCAGCTCGATGGAAGCTTACCTGCTACCTCTGTAAAGAAAAAGGTGTTGGGGTTTGTATCCAGTGCCACAAAGCGAACTGCTACACTGCTTTCCATGTCAGCTGTGCACAGAAGGCTGGTCTCTTTATGAAGATGGAGCCTATTAAAGAGTTGACTGACTCAGGTGTACCCACTTTCTCTGTAAAAAAGACAGCTTACTGTGGGGCCCATACCCCAAATGGCTCCATTAAAAGACCGCTTACAATTTATAATGAAACTAAGACAAATTACAGACTTTGTCAGTTGTTGGACAAAAAGGGCAGCAGGACGAGATTAAAAAAACAGAAGAGACTTATAAACAATGTGGTGGAAGTTGTAGCCCCAGTTCCATATGCATCTGTACCCAGTTTTTCACCTGAAAGGTTTGTTTGAATCTTTGATTTTACAAAAGCTGGTGAAATACTGGACCCTTTTAATCCATATCAGTGCAAATATCAGGATATATATATATATATATATATATATATATATATTCGTAAATCATCAAAAGGCTCAAAACAAAAACAACAAAACAGTTTTTAATCCATTCTGGCACATCATATTATTTCACAATGATCATGCAAAATTAAAACCATTTCATAAGCTTAAGCCATAGCTGCAAGAATGTTTAAAACATTTAATTTCATTGTATGCTGTCATATTCTCCTACAGGTTAAACACAATCCTCAGTCAAGTTTCTCTACAGAAGAAGAAGGCATTTGGCGAACTTGTTTTGAATTATTGGATGCTTAAAAGACTATCAAGGAATGGAGTGCCACTCAACAGACGCCTCCAAACTAGCCTATATTCCCAGAAAAATGCACAGCCTGTAAGTATATCCTTATGAAGCATTCCAGGAATAAATCACCAAAATTGAGAATTTGCTGAACATTTACAGGCCAAGTAGATAGATGAGTTTGTTTCTTCATCGGAACAAATTTGGAAAGATTTAGCGTTACATCACTTGCTTACCAAGCGATCCTCTACAGTGAATGTTTACCATCTAAATGAGAGTTCAAACAGCTTATAAAAAACATCATAATAATTTTTAAAGTCATCCACACTACTCCAGTCCATCAATTAATATCTTGTGAAAAACTGCATGCTTTCAGTAAATTGATCATTAAGATGTGTTTAACTCTCTGTCCATAATATTGGTTTCTCCAGTGGAAAAAAAGTAGCCTCATCTGAATCAGGAAAAAAATCAAGCATAGTTTATAAGCAAAAAACATCCAAAAGAGTTCTGTATAAATATGTCTGTGGATTTTTATGTGCGAGGAAAACAGAGTACTTTTTCACTTAAGGAAGTGTTATTATGGATTATGGACTTATTTTGGCTAGAAGTAATGGTAAAACACCTTAATGGTTTTGTTTCTTACAAACAAACAGCTTTTCACTACATGAGACATTAATTGATCGATTGGAGTTTGGATTACTTGTGAATTATTGCAATGCTCTTAAAAGCTGTTTGGATAAAAGCTCTCATTCTGATGGCACCCATGCACTACAAAGGAACCACTGGTTGAGTAAGTGACGTGCTAAATTTGCTTAATCTAAATTTGCTAAAAAATGCCAAATTTCTCTAAATCTGTTCTAATGAATAAACAAAGTCATATACATCTTGGATGGTCTGAGAGGGAGTAAATTTTCAGCAAATGTTAATTTTTAGGTGAAATATTTCTTTAAGCAGCACTTCAGCATGGTCATGCACATTTTTGCATTTTAATAATATAGTTTACTTGAATTTGAAAACGTAACGACAGAAACAGACAGAAGAGGAGACTCAAGCATTGAAGGAGCAACTGAAGGAGTGGCAACGGCTGAGACATGACCTTGAGCGAGCAAGACTCCTGCTAGAGCAGATCCGGAAAAGAGAGAAACTCAAGAAAGAAGAGGTATGAGAACAATATGCTGCTTTTAATCAAGACAAGCATTTGTACCAGTAGCATATGCTAATGTTAACTGTTTGCATACTTATGTTCTTGGATGATGACTTGTGGTTATGTTGCAGATTATGCTTCAGCAGACATTAATGGAGGTCCATCTCACTCCTTTCACAGTCCTTCTAAGGGCTGTGCTGGATCAGTTACAGGAAAAAGACCAAGCACACATTTTTGCAGAGCCTGTCAGCATTAAAGAGGTTTGTCTGCAGTTTCCTTAACTTTGACTTTAAAAAATGTTGGAAGGCATTTTGGTATGGAAAGTGTCTATAAGCAAAAAGTATTTCATTTAAATGTCCAGTATCATTAGCAGGGTTTCCACTGTCGGGCCAAAAGCGAGAGTGCTAGTGCATGCCAGGGCCAGTCACGTTTCTACTGTCACTTCCGGGGTTTGATCATGCCTCATCGGGGCTTCCTCAGGGCCAAAGGCCAGGGATTTTCTGCCTGCCGAATACCTTTAGCCAAAGCAGGCCAAGTGGGGCTAGAGGAGTGGTCATGAGCAAAGGCGAAGTTTATCCAAGTTAGAGATGGTTGGCACCACTGTTCATTTACCATGTTTTCATATCAAGCAATCAACTAGCATCAACATTTAAGACATTTAAAACAATTTTAATGGCAAAACTCACTTTCAGACACCAGCGATTGTCTGAATTAACTTACTACTGTGACCCGATGGGAATTCTGATCACTGTATGAGTCAGAAATTTATTATATGCGATACTAAAGGCTGCATGCTGCTTACAATCCTATGATAAAAACACGTTATGCTTATGAAAATAGAAAAGACCGCTTAATGAACTTAGACAAATCATTCATGATTATAATCATGTATTTATTGGTTTAATATTTCTGCCTCTTCCACGTGTATTTGTTTATACCTGACTTCTACATCCACATATGTCATAAATTTCATATAGCCTACTCTGTGTAACGCCGATTTTCTGTCTGTGAGCTCCCTCTGTTGCTTTGGCTGAAAGGATAACGGGATAGTGGTCAATCCTCCTTAGATTACATGCATAGTGGAATATTAATATAAATGCTCATCCTTTCTAAAGAAATTTGACGGAAACATACAAGGGTTTGTCTGTATTTTTCTGTAGTGTTATATGTGTACGCATTTGGATTTAAAAGCCCTAATGGAGTTGTCTTGTGTATTGCTGTCATCACAAATAAACAGAGCTGCTGCGACTGAACAAGTATTTGTTCTCTTTTAATTTGAAGTAATGATAAATAGTTTAAGCATGCTCACACAAAATAATAAATGACTATTTTTATTTTAAATCATATAAAATATCGATGCTGAAGTCTTAAGTCTTTATGTAAGGACTAAATCTACTTTTCTGTTAAGTTCATTTTACAATATAGTTTTCATTAATTTTCCCCTCGCTGGTGAAATGCTGGGGTTGTGTGACATTTGCTTTAGAGAGGCATGTTAAGGGCAGGTTTTACAGTGGAAACGAGGCTTGATTTTGGGCTCGCGGCTTGAGGTGCTAGGCCATTGGCCCTGCCCAGCTCATTGTTAGCCCTGGCACGCACTGGCCTGACAGTGGAAAAGTGGCTGTTGTGTTAGATATGATTTAAACTGAACTGAGCTGCATGATGACTTCACTGAATTCAATGATGAACTGCCTTTAACTGTCATTTTGCATTATTGACACACTGTTTTCCTAATTAATGTTGTTCAGTTGCTTTTACAATCTTTTTTGTTTAAAGCGCTATATAAATAAAGGTGACTTGACTTGACTTAGACAACAAAATATATAAATAGGCAAAGTCAGGGTGCACAATATACTCTAACATTACAAAGTTTGTGATCAGTAAGATTTTTTATATTTTTAAAGAAGTCTGTTATGCTCATCAAAGGTGCATTTATTCGAGTAAGATACAGTAAAACAGCAATATTGAGAAACATTATTACAATTTAAAATAATGGTTTTCTATTTTAATGGACTTTAAATAAAACTATACTTTAAAATTTATTTTTGTGGTGATCCACAATGATCCATCAGAAATCATTCTAATGTGCTGATTTGTTATCAGTGTTAGAAACAGTTGTGCTGCTTAATATTTTTTGGAACCTGTTATACTTTTCTCAGAATTCTTTGATGAATAAAAAGTTAAAAAGAACAGCATTTATACAGTACACTACAACAACAATATACACTACTGTTCAGTGTTTGAGGTCAGTATGTTTTTTCCTTTTTTTTTAAAAGAAATTAATACTTTCATTCTGCAAGGATATGAGGAATTGTTAAAAAGTTATAGTAAACACTTTTATTGTTACAAAAAAATATATTTTGAATAAATGCTGTTCTTTTGAACTGTATTCTTATTCATCAAAGTATCCTGAAAAAAAAGTATCACAGGTTCCAATTAGAATATTAGACCGTTAAGAAGAATATTAAGAAGCACAACTGTTTCCAGCATTGATAATAAATCAGCATATTAGAATGATTTCTGAAGGATCATGTGACACAGAAGCCTGTAGTAATGACTGACAAAAATTCAGATTGTAATATTTCAAAATATTACTGTTTTTACTGTATATCAAATAAATACTGTAGATCAAATAAATGCAGCCTTGATGCGCATAAGAGACTTCTTTAAAAAATCTTTAACAAATTTCTGTAATTAATTACACTTAATCGCACCTAACATTAGAATTTGTAGTCATACAGTACAGGTCCTTCTCAAAAAATTAGCATATTGTGAAAAAGTTCATTATTTTCCATAATGTAATGATAAAAATTAAACTTTCATATATTTTAGATTCATTGCACACCAACTGAAATATTTCAGGTCTTTTATTGTTTTAATACTGATGATTTTGGCATACAGCTCATGAAAACCCAAAATTCCTATCTCAAAAAATTAGCATATTTCATCCGACCAATAAAAGAAAAGTGTTTTTAATACAAAAAAAAGTCAACCTTCAAATAATTATGTTCAGTTATGCACTCAATACTTGGTCGGGAATCCTTTTGCAGAAATGACTGCTTCAATGCGGCGTGGCATGGAGGCAATCAGCCTGTGGCACTGCTGAGGTGTTATGGAGGCCCAGGATGCTTCGATAGTGGCCTTAAGCTCATCCAGAGTGTTGGGTCTTGTGTCTCTCAACTTTCTCTTCACAATATCCCACAGATTCTCTATGGGGTTCAGGTCAGGAGAGTTGGCAGGCCAATTGAGCACAGTAATACCATGGTCAGTAAACCATTTACCAGTGGTTTTGGCACTGTGAGCAGGTGCCAGGTCGTGCTGAAAAACTAAATCTTCATCTCCATAAAGTTTTTCAGCAGATGGAAGCATGAAGTGCTCCAAAATCTCCTGATAGCTAGCTGCATTGACCCTGCCTTTGATAAAACACAGTGGACCAACACCAGCAGCTGACATGGCACCCCAGACCATCACTGACTGTGGGTACTTGACACTGGACTTCAGGCATTTTGGCATTTCCTTCTCTGGTTCAAAAGCACACGCCTGTGCACGGTGGCTGGATGTTTCTACTCCAGACTTAGTCCACTGCTTCCGCAGGTCCCCCAAGGTCTGGAATCGGTCCTTCTCCACAATCTTCCTCAGGGTCCGGTCACCTCTTCTTGTTGTGCAGCGTTTTTTTTGCCACACTTTTTCCTTCCCAGACTTCCCACTGAGGTGCCTTGATACAGCACTCTGGGAACAGCCTATTCGTTCAGAAATTTATTTCTGTGTCTTACCCTCTCGCTTGAGGGTGTCAATGATGGCCTTCTGGACAGCAGTCAGGTCGGCAGTGTTACCCATGATTGCGGTTTTGAGTAATGAACCAGGCTGGGAGTTTTTAAAAGCCTCAGGAATCTTTTGCAGGTGTTTAGAGTTAAATAGTTGATTCAGATGATTAGGTTAATAGCTTGTTTAGAGAACCTTTTCATGATATGCTAATTTTTTGAGATAGGAATTTTGGGTTTTCATGAGCTGTATGCCAAAATCATCAGTATTAAAACAATAAAAGACCTGAAATATTTCAGTTGGTGTGCAATGAATCTAAAATATATGAAAGTTAAATTTTTATCATTACATTATGGAAAATAATGAACTTTTTCACAATATGCTAATTTTTTGAGAAGGACCTATAAATATATAGGACTATGTTCTTCAAATTAATCTACATATAACATAAAGATAGTGTTTTAATTAGGGCTGCACGATTAATCGGATGCGATTGTCATGTGTGTCTCGTCAGTAAAGCTGGTTCTGTGATTAGTCCATCACCTGCTTTCAAATGGAGTGGCACTTACTACACAGAGCCGTAGTTCACTGACAAGCTACGCAATATCGCATCATAAACGCAGATGAATCGCATTCGGTTATGAACGCGATATTGTATAGCTTGTCAGCAGACTACAGCTCTGTGTAGTAAATGCCGCTTCATTTGAAAGCAGGTGATTGATATTTACTGCTAATCACAGAAACAACTTTTGAAAAAATGGAATCCAAGGCACATCTTCTGGTCCAAAAGTTAAAAAGCCTTTTCACATTCTGTTGCCATCTCAATATAGATATTAAAAATACCTAAAACTCTAAAACGACATTACAAGGGTGGGGGGTGTGGGGCGGGCATACAACCTTATTAGCAATTACAAAGTATAGAAAGAGAAAAGAAGAAGGAGAAGAAGAAGAAGAATGTATATATATATATACACACATACAGTAAGTACTGTGCAAAAGTCTTAGGCCATTAGTATTTTCACCAACAACAAAAAAATGGTTTTATTTCTGTATTTTGCTTTAGTGTGTCAGTAGGAAATAAAAGTTTACTTTTCCAAACATTCCTGTTGCCATTAATTGTAATAATACAGTGAAATTTTTGTATACACAGGAAGTCTGACAACAACCAGTGCTCCACCCAGAGATCTGATCTCATTATCATCCAGTCTGTCTGGGATTACATGAAGAAACAGGAAAAACTGAGACAGACTAAATCCATAGGAACCATGGCAATGTCTCCAAGATGCTTGAAGAAACCTACCTGCAAAGCTACCTGAAAAACTATGCACAAGTGTACCTAGGACAAAAGCTGTTTGAAATGCAAAATGTGGTTACACCAAATGTCTATTTGATTTAGTTAATTGATAAATAAAATCTATTTATGACATTATTTTTGAAAGCACCCTCACTTTACAGCATTTTTACACAAGTGCCTAAAACTTTTCACAGTACTGTAGCTTTGTAGGTGGGTTTCTTGTACCATCTTTGAGATGTTGCCACAGTTCCTCTGGATTTAGTCTGTCTCCATTTTTCCTGTTTCTTGTAATCCCAGACAGACTGGATGATGATGAGATCAGATCTCTGTGGAGCACTGGTTGTTGTCAGACTCCTTGCGCATACAAAAATCTCACTGGATTATTACAATTAATGGCAAAAGAATGTTTGGGAATGTTTGGTGTTGTTTACTGTTGTTTCATTATGGCAAAATATAGAGATAAATGTATTAAAACCATTTTTGTTTGGTCGGTGAAAATACTAATGGCCTAAGATTTTGCGGAGTACTGTATATATATATATATATATATATAGTATATATATATATATATATATATATATATATATATATATGTGTGTGTGTGTGTGTGTGTGTGTGTGTGTGTGTGTGTGTGTGTGTGTGTGTGTGTATGTATGTATGTATGTATGTATGTGTATACACACACAAGTCAGCAGTCTGTTCCCCTTCTGCCTGCCTTCTCATTCCCAGGCCTCTTTATGCTGTATCTCCATGCCAATTACTGGAACAAGGTGTTTGTCATTTGCATTTGACCCATTTACTCACCGCTCTTCTCCCAACTCTCTCTACCGCTGCAGACCTTGCTGAACCATGCACCCCTTGCCACAATAATTTTTTTATTTTCATTTATTTTTGTTATCTGTTAACTTGTAACACACTGATGTAATCTGATTTAATGCTGTAACCAAATCAGTGGTCCTTGAAATTTGATCACAAGTTGGACGTGCACCAATACCATTTTTTCTTCTACTGGTTTGATTCTGTTATCTTAATTTGGCATATCATATTGATATAGGAATTCAAAGGTTATTCAAAATACAAGAACATTTTTTTTTACATATTTATTTTTCTTGTTTCTTGTAATCCCAGATAGACTGGATGATGATGAGATCAGATCTCTGTGGAGCACTGGTTGTTGTCAGAATCCTTGCGCATACAAACATCTCACTGGATTATTACAATTATTAATGGCAAAAGGAATGTTTGGAAATGTATACTGTTATTTCCTACTGACATACTAAAGCAACATATAGAAATAACTGGCTTAAAACCATTTTTTTTTGGCTTTAGAGTCTGTATCACTGATCAGAATTTCATCCCTTTTTTGTGTCACAGGTGCCTGACTATCTGGACCACATCTTGAACCCTATGGATTTTTCCACAATGAGGAAACACATTAATGAACAAGGCTACAAGAATCTGGATGAATTTGAAGCTGACTTCAATCTTATTATTGAAAACTGCATGAAGTACAATGGCAAGGATACATTCTTCTACAGGGCAGCTGTTAGATTAAGAGACCAGGGTGGAGCTGTGCTAAGGAAAACTCGCCAAGATGTTCAGAAAATCGGCTTTGATTTTGAAACTGGCATGCACCTACTTGAACCACCTAAGATTGAGCCATCTGCACCTTTCTCCTGGGAAGATGGTAAATACACAAAAACTATACTGATCAGGGTACAAAATCTGTAGTCCCAATGGTATTGCATGTCTTTTTCTTTATATGATTTGTAAAAGGTAATTGCTTGTGGATATTAAGCAAACTACACTCAGTACACCCCCTGTGATGGTATGAGATCACTGAATATGTTTACATGTAAAAGAAAGTGAAAATCACGCACATATACCACTGTCTTTTTTTCATGTGTTCTTCTTAATATATCGAAACAAATGTATTGATTCAAGCATATCTTTGTGTCTAAGCAATGGCATTTATTGTCAATTGTCACTATGAGATGTACTGGTCAGTTTAGTGCTTCCTTGGACCTCCTTGAAAGAATCACTAATAGTGTAATAAGTGAATCAGTGAATCTGAATAGTTAAGTCAGATCAGAATGATCAATTCTTTTGTAGATCCTATCCTACATTTTAACAAATCAATCAAAAAATGTTGGCTTTTTACTCTTTCAGTGGACCGCTTATTGGTTCCAGCCAATCGAGAGCACATGTCATTGGAAGAGCAGCTGAGGGAGCTACTGGAAAAGTTGGATCTGACTACAGCAATGAAATCCAGCCTGTCACGGAGCAGACGACTAAAGCTGCTTAAGAAAATCATTAGTGATGTGAGGATGGAACTGAGTTTGAAGAAGTCTCTTCCTGCTGTTGAATTGGAGAATGCTGCAGAAGAAGAAGCCGGCCATATCCTTCAAAAAGGTTTGTTTGAAAAATGTTGGTGTAAATGTTTGTTTTTTAGATATTAACCTTTTTACACATCTGTCAAATCCTTTGTGGGTAACACTTTGACATAGCTCATTTACTGATTTTATTCACCTCCTCTCCTGTCTCTTCTTGCCTCTGCTCCGCTTTCCTGACCAATAAAATTAAATGCCCCAAAATACACATATTATAAACAAGCAAACAACAACTTCATTAAAGGGTTAGTTCAGCCAAAAATGAAAATTATGTCATTAATGACTCACCCTCATGTCGTTCTAAACCCGTAAGACCTCCGTTCATCTTCGGAACACAGTTTAAGATATTTTAGATTTAGTCCGAGAGCTTTCTGTCCCTCCATTGAAAATGTATGTACGGTATACTGTCCATGTCCAGAAAGGTAATAAAAACATCTTCAAAGTAGTCCATGTGACATCAGAGGGTCCGTTAGAATTTATTGAAGCATCGAAAATACATTTTGCTCCAAAAATAAAAAAAAATTACGACTTTATTCAGGATTGTCTTCTCTTCCGGGTCTGTTGTGAACGCGACTGCTGTGACTGTTGACGTACGATGCTGCTGACGTGTTTTCTGGTGCGCCCAATAACAAAGAAAACACGTCAGCAGCGCCGTACGTCAGTGGCGTCACTGCAGTGTTGTGAACGCGCTCACAACAGTCCCGGAAGAGAAGAAAATGCTTAATAAAGTCGTAATTTTTGTTATTTTTGCAGCAAAATGTATTTCGATGCTTCAACAAATTCTAACTGACCCTCTGATGTCACATGGACTACTTTGATGATGTTTTTATTACCTTTCTGGACATGGACAGTATAGCGTACATACATTTTTAATGGAGGGACAGAAAGCTCTCGGACTAAATCTAAAATATCTTAAACTGTGTTCCGAAGATGAACGGAGGTCTTACGGGTTTGGAACGACATGAGGGTGTCATTAATGACATAATTTTCATTTTTGGCTGAACTAACCCTTTAAAATTGCAGTTTGTGTATTTGGTATTGGCTAAGGTAAGCATCACTAATATTTTTGCTCATTTTAGGTAAGTGATTCGCACTGAAGATAAATACAGCAAATTCACAGGATGCATTATGTGTGGTATATAAGCATTCTGAGTGAACTTTTTTAATAATCTGAGCCTAGTGGAAAAGGAGAGGAAGAGGGGAGCTCAGGATGGATGAGGATAGATGTTTAGTCAAATGTTATTCTGTCCCTTTGCTTCATCGTCTCTAGTCCAGGTTTGTAGATTAATCATTTTATTGCATGGTGTTGCTGTGAAAGTTCAGTCAGGAAATCAAGCCATCCTTACAACCTGAATTGGGTGCATCAGGTAAGTGAGACAGTGGTCTAATGAGGTGAAAAATAAAATGGCGACATACAGACTTGTAACGCCTTAAGCAACCACCTAACAATACTGTAAAAACACGCTTTGGAATAGTATATTGGGGAAAATTGCTATTGCATGTTTTGTGTACTTTATCCAAACACATAGGCTGAAATTTAATTAAATAAATAAATGCACATCAGGTTTTAGATTGTAGCTTTGTGTTGGGTGTAAATGAACACAGTGCCATGCTTCACTCTGGGCGAAAACAAATTGAAAATGAAGAAATTAAGATAAATAATAGTTTTGATTTGTTATATGAAATAAAAAATATTTTTATTAAATATTTTATTATTATATGATGGTTCTTTTTTATAGTTTTATTTAATAATAATCATGATAAAATGTGTATAATATTTATTTTATAGTGACACAAAATAAGTCAAAAACATTTTTTCCCAAATCACTCAGCCTTAAAAGGATGGTTTGCACTATTTTTGTAAAAAACAAACAAACAAACAAACAAACAAACAAACAAACAAACAAACAAACAAAAAAACGCTCTTTTTATATAGTTTTTTATATAAATGCACTCCCCTACAATATCACTCCAGTCATTGTAGAATCATTAATTATTTCCAAATATTCAGATCATTCAAATCTATTCAAGCCATCTGGTGAAATATTCAGTATTTTTTTTTTTTTTTTTTTACAGCAACAAACAAACAAGCAATATCACAATGTCAGATTTTGCCAATATTGCGCAGCCCTGCTATGGAACATTCTTTGGAACATCTATGGAATCTTGCTGTATTGATGTAGCAACCACATAGTAAAACACTAGTAACCACCCAGAGCACTCTACTAGCACATGGTTCTTAAATGTTCTTCCTGATGTGCCACTGTCCTGTTTCAACCCTAATCAAACACACCTGAACAAGCTGAACTGTGTCTTCAGGATTACTAGTAAATTATAGGCAGATGAGTTTGATCAGGGTTGAAACTAAACTTTGCATGACAGTGGCCCTCCTGGAGCAGGATTGAAAAACCCTGCCTTAGCAACTGCATGGCATTGCACTGAAAACACACACTACCAGCTTGATAGCATTTTCCTGGCAACCATCCACAATACTGCTCACATTTTTCTGAGAAAATATAAAAACTCTAGTTTGTTCTTTCTGAGAAAATGTAAAAAATCTGCCACACACTGTTTTTTGTACAATATTTGACAGTATCTCCTTCTTTCATGGCAGGTGATAAATCAATCCCACCTAAGCTTGAGCCATCTGTTTCTGTGCTGCCCTTCATTAATGTGGGAAGTCACTCTGAGCCACCCAAACTGAAACCCATTGAACCCAGTCCAAACAAAAACCGTCACCACCAGGATAGAATTTCCCAGCCTCTCAATGAACACTCCTATCTGCAGTTAGAGGACAGCGATGTCAGTGTAGTAGCTACATCAACTTTGGCTGAGCCATCAAGCCCAGTAAACCGACGGACGTCTGTGCTTTTCCGCAAATCAAAAAGCACAAACCCTCATAAGCCCATGAGAGGTGGTGAAACTCCAAAGGGCAGTTCTCAGCTAGGCACAAAAACATTCTTGTCAGTCGTCATACCACGCCTAGAAACATTGCTTCACTCTAGGAAGAGACTACGGAGTGCCAACAGAGAAAGTGTCGAGGACGAATCGCCCATCAAACGCCTGGATACAGGTAGAAACTTTAGGAAATCAATCAATAGGGCAAGACAGATACAGTATGATTGATATAAATGCACATTAAATAATAAATGCACTTTTTTAACAGGCCAAAGTGCTTTTAAGGCTTTTTAGAATCAGGTCATTAGAATGGCATCATGGGAAAGTGTAATATCAGGTGATATCCTGGGTCAAAAAGTGGTCTTGCATACACAGTAATGCACATGTGCTGTGTGATTTGTCATGTGAACAACCAGTCTGTAATTAAAGTCTAACAAAGCTAAGTAGTTCAAGTAAGCACAGTTGTGGTTCTTTATTAGTTTCAACACTAGTTTCAATAGATTAAGTAGTAACTATTTATATCTCTCTATTCCCCTTTTCTTGTGTCGGTCAGGGTTGCCAAATGGTTTTGGTCTCAAGCCGGAGAAGGATTTGGATTCTAGCAGACAGTTGGAGCCTCGTCGGAGGTGCGCATCTGAATCCAGCATGTCCTCCAGCAACAGGTGGGTAGTTGTCATGAAGTACTTTTCAGAAAATGAAATGTACTGTGGTGTGACATGCTATACTTCATCGAAAATTATTTTTAACAGTATTTTGCTTACTTCATTTCTCAATTGTCATATTGTCCTATCATCAGCCTGTGAGATCACCGACACACGATATTATCATGCTAATTAATTTAATTATTTACTTAGTATAATGCTTAGATTTCATCTGTTATTCAAAAAGCAGCTACAGAAAACGAGCAAAGAACATTTACATTAACAAAGAACATCATCACTGACTTCAGTCTAGCGCGAGTCTATGCACTTTAAAAAACACACCCATTATGATTAGTGAAGCTATCTACACTGTATGGTGAATAAATCTCTTACCTCTTATTTACACTGCACATGTCTGTGGTGCGTTACGGCTCTGACACGGCTACCGGAGCTAATCGCGGCCACTCTAATCAATGCTTGTGTTTATACCAGCCGCGCCACATTTCATAAGCGTCCCAGAAGCGGCTCTCTGCACTACATCACTAAAGATAGGCGCCTAGCCCATTTTTGATGGACAATAATAATAATAATAATTGTCTTGCTATCGTCAAAGGCATCAGCAACAGGCGATATATCCAGCAATATCGTT
Organism: Cyprinus carpio; assembly: GCF_018340385.1. NCBI lineage: Eukaryota > Metazoa > Chordata > Actinopteri > Cypriniformes > Cyprinidae > Cyprinus > Cyprinus carpio. The sequence continues at coordinate 306,200 of NW_024879139.1, forward strand.
GATACACGATACAATCGTCTATATCGTCACAACCCTAGTCTCATGAAGACAAAGGAAATGGTGTCTAGAAAAGCTGCATGATTTGGGGCTGCTTGAGCTGCACACATTTTCAGATACAAATTGCTATTGTGATTAAACAAAAATAAATAAGTTTGTTGTGTTTATTTGTAGGGCTACACAATTTTGCCAAAATTTCTGATTATGTATCAATATGGCTGTAAAATTGAGTAGTATTTCATACTCAATTTTACAGCCATATTGATACATAATCAGAAATTTTGGCAAATCCACACTAAGAAAACTGCATTGGATTTTTTTACCATTTCTTTCATCCTTTGAGAATCAAAGGCCCTGGTTTAGGCATTGTTAGCACTGTGCTCAGTGGTTTGAGCTGCAGGAACACACATTGCATCCACAAGTACTCAAGCACTCAGCTGATTTATTTGTCATTTATCTGCACCATTCTGCAGGGTGATTGTTGTAAATCTCCCACACCACACCATCATCATTTCTTGTCTGTTTTTAGTAGCATTGCAATTAATCTACCGAAGTGTGGGAAGGGGAAGCCAGCCCTCATCCGGAGGAACACAGTGGAGGACAAGAATGATATTATTGCTTGCATCGAGAGTAGAAACTTTGCCAAGGCTGCTAGAATAGCTGCTGGTAGGTATCCACATCTATACACTTTTAACTGAACTGTAATTTTATCCAGTTTGACAGTTTGTCAAATGACAGTGGATGGGATATTTTTTAAGAAAGATTTTGCTGCTCTGCATTTCAGTTTAAGCAAATGAGGCTATGCTATATTGTTTTTTGGTTGGTTTATAAGTAGATTTGGCACATTGCCTTTAAATGGTGTTGTAAATGATATTTTGTCTGAACCTTTTTTAAATTACATTATTTTTAGTAGCCTAGTGGTTTTATTATCATGGCAGATTAGAGGACTGGAACTGTTTAATGAAAAACCATGTCCACATGTATGAAAACATGCCATAATAATTTTAAACATTTTATTGTTTTATTTTTTACATTAAACGTTATGAATCTAATTGTCCACTAGGGGTGTAACCTTACACGTATTTGTACTGAAAAAAGCTTTGTAAACAACACACCTCACAGTTTGTTCAGTAAACCACTGTATAATAAAAAAAAGAAGCAATTTTACGTTTAGTTTTCCTGTACTGAAGATGTACTGAACTGTGACTTTAAAACCGAGTTTAACTGAACCGTAAGTCTTTTTTTAAAATTTCATCCCTATTGTCTACTAATTAAAAATCAGATTTCAGTGCAAATAATTTCTACCCGAATTGTGTAAAATTATGGAGATTTTATTATTATTATTTGCTATATTAATATAGAAATATATATTATATGTCTGCACATCATAACATGGTTGTTGATATTCCTGCTTTTATAGAAGTTGGCAACAGCAGTATTTGGTTGCCTGCTAGTGCTGCTACAGTTTTGGAACCTCTCAAGCTAATTTGGGCTAAATGTAGTGGATACCCCTCCTACCCTGCCCTGGTGAGTATGAGTATGCATGTGTAGAAACCAGCCATTTCTACCGCTTTCTTTCTTTTATTTCCATTCTCATCCATGTAAAGGAGTGAATTAGAAAATGCAGTTTTCATTAGGTTCTTTGGGCTGGGGTCTGTTCAGTCCTGCTCATTGAGTACCACTTTACTACAAAATTAACAATTTAAACATGTTTAGCTGATGCTTATTTTGCTAAACCCCTTGGTGCTTGTGGCTTCAGTCTTGTGCATGAGCTGTGATGTCAGTTGTCACACTTTTAGGAGCCAGCCAAAAAATAAAATATTTGTGATGATAATTTTTCCTTGTAAAAAATATTTAATCAGAATACATAGAATGACTGTCAGTCAGGAAACCCAAAAATACAAATTTCCTGACCAAGAAATAATTGTTCAGTCTAAACTTAACTGGTCTATTTAGGTGGTTCTTCAGTCTCATCCTCTGTTATTATAAATTACCTTAAGCCAGGAGAACACAGTGCGATTTTTGCTGTGATATGAACTTGTACATCATTTTTCCCATTGGGAGATTTTGAGTGTTTTTTGTTTAGTATGATATTGTAGTTGCTCACATCGAGTGAGCATTGCATCGTGGAATTTACGAGCTGTGCATAGCACCTCATGAGCTCCCAATAATTTTTAAACATGTTAAAAAAATTTAGGGAGTCTGCCCGTTTTTGACCAGTGTATAGGCTCTCCAATATTACCAAATCAATTACAACCACATCACATACGCTTTATATATGTATATTATTATAGCTCAGAGGCTACTAGGCGATATCTTGCGCATACACCGAGTGCATGATGTAATTTTTGTCACAAGCACAATCCACTAATGTCCATGCAGGCTAATTTGTCTGTCCCCACAGAAAACTATGCATGTACGAGTGATTTAAACACTCAAACAGAAAGGTCAACAAGGTAGTGTGCATGTGCTGAACATGTCCATCCACACTGACAGTCAGTGGACTATACTTTGAAAGGCCTGACCGCTCAACTGTGGATGAGATAGAACGAGGAAAACTAAGAACAATCTTAAAAGTAAAGGTTGCTTATTTGCATTGTATGTTTCTACAAAGAACCTTTAACTTTGAAAACTTTCTTTGGGGAACACAGAATGGTTTTAAACTGTGTTCATAAAAAATAAATTTGAATCAGTGAGATGTCGACTCGAGAACAGCTGCAATCGGATAATTCTAATTTGTGAGTGAATTGTTTGGTGCAATTTGCGAACCGATTTAAAAGGTTCATTGAAAAGAATCAGTTCGTTTTCAGACACTGCTTCTGCGTGTTGGAGCATGTGATATATTATAAGGAGTAAGGATACGTTTTAAGTAAAAAGTATGATCTTATGCTGTGGAATGTAGTGAAGTAAAAGTTACTCACAATAAAAATACTCCAGTAAAGTATAGATACTTGGTGTAGTGAATGTAGTGAAGTAAAAAGTAGGATCTTATCCTTTGGAATGTAGTGAACTGTAGTACAGTAAAAAAAGTAAAGCTACTCCGTTCAGGTTTCAGGATTGTCCTCCTTTTCTGTAACCAGTTTTTGTTTTATTAAAGATAATAGACCCTCACATGCCACGAGTGGGATGCCAGCACAATGGAGTCTCTATCCCAGTGCCCCCACTGGACGTTCTACGGATTGGAGAACAGATGCAGTACAAGTCTGAAGAGAAACTTTACCTCGTTCTCTTCTTCGACAACAAACGTAGCTGGTGAGATTTACAGGCTAATTATTGGTGTTTGTCAAGTCAAACATCACTATTACTATTGCACATACTTAATTTGAGCAAACTAAGTATTGAACATCTGCAATTAACTTGTAACTTGTCCTTGTTTGTACAACAGACATGAATGATAACCATGTAACCTTGTATTCTAATAAGGTTTTGACACCAAAATGTTACGTTCCATTTAAAATTCACAATTCCAATTTTGATAACAGCAAAATTGAAAAGCCTTATTAATGTAAAATTCAAACATTGTTAAAGACAATTAAACAGTCAGTAATAAACAAATTACCAGCAACAGCACAAATACAACAGAACAAAGATACAAATGAAATTAACAGACTTTCAGGTAAGGATAACAGAAATATTTATGTATTGCCAAGCCCTGATACTGCATTGTCAACATCATAAATAAATAAGTTAATAAATAAAAGAAGCTATAGCCAGCTAAATGCATGCAGAAAAATTATCGCATGCACACTCAAGTCAGTTGATTAAATCACAAGAGCGCAATGACTAATGTTGTGAGAACTGAATAAAAAGAAAAGCAAAGAACGTAATACATGAACAACTTTGTGATGTATTTGTTTTTTTTCACCAGTGTAGCCCCAATGCATATGTCTAATGTAGTTGAAAGCAGATGAAGGAAACTCATTTGCATTTATTAAATAAAGTGACGTGACATAGAGCCAAGTATGGTGACCCATACTCAGAATTTGTGCTCTGCATTTAACCCATTCAAAGTGCATACACACACCAGTGAACACACACACCATGAACACACACCCGGAGCAGTGGGCACCTCAGTCGTGATATTGCCGGCCCGAGACTCGAACCCACAACCTTAGGTTTAGGAGTCAAACTCTCTAATTATTAGGCCACGACTTCCCCATATGGTCCAAACCCATAACAGACTACCTCTAAATGTGGTTTCAGTTATTTTAATACTATCAGATAACAGTGTGTCACAGTTTATAAACCTGGCTTTTAATGTGGTTGAGAAAACACTTGAAACACTTTGAAAATGCTATCATCACATGAATATACACAATCTGTACAATCTTCAAATGATTTTAAGAAAACCGTAATGAGTAATTTGATTATTATTATTTGTTTATTTTATTTATTTATTTATTTTGTAGAGAAATAGGGAAATAAAAATTTCATTATGGCGAGACACTAAAGGAAAATAGTTTTTTCATGCATCTGTCAATTTTGAGATTTTGGGCTTTTATATTGCTTTTCATTAAGTATTTTTTCAGACTAGTGGAAAGAGAACATCCAAAATACAAAATACTTTTGAGTGTTTATTACATACATATACATACATACATACATACATACATACATACATATATATTCACAAAGGCAGCCACCCTCTGCTTCGCATTGGGTGGTTCTTTGCCCCCACATCGTATAAATAAATCCTTTAATGCATGGCAAACTGCTTATTTCATGGTCATTTGACAAGTTATATACAAGTTAAAACTATTATTGCTCATTACAGCGCAATATTTGACTGATAAAAATTATGGGTATTTTCGTCAGTTACGGCTCGTTAGCTCTGGCATTCTGAACGCTTCAAATCAGACAGAGAAAAAATAGTGCAGTTAGATCACATTTATTTGAATGAATTATACCATTTATTTGAATGAAGTATCGATCGTTTGATCGAGAGAAGAGAATGATGACAGTTTTGTGTGTGAATTACCTGCATCTCTCTCAAACATTGAACTTGTGATTTTAGTTACTTAAACAGAGATTTTACCTGCTCATTGCTGAGGAATGTAATGCAGTGATCCAGTATCTAAGTGGTTTCATTAATAAAAGTCGGGGGGCAGCATTGACAAGTTTATGTTTTTAATTTATGGCCTATTTCTTTAATGGAATGGTAACAAGAGATATACAAATTACGGTCTTTATAACCTTTGACTCTAATATTTCAACAAAATGAAACAAGAATTTTGAACCTGATTTATACAATGTTCAGGATTTTTGTTCTAGAAATCCATGCAAATTAGTACATATTTAATTAGTTAACACTTTATTTTTAAATTTATTTTTAAATTTAAACTTAAAATTTCAGAAAACTTGTAATACCGAAAATGCAGTTCTTAATATATTGAATCAACTGGAGATGTATAGTGAAACCTGTTTTTTTAATTTTCTATTCATTCGATTGTGTCTGCTGTTATTGTTGTCTAGGCAGTGGCTTCCTAAATCCAAGATGGTTCCTCTTGGTATTGACAAAACCATCGACAAGATTAAAATGATGGAGGGCCGCACCTCAGCTGTCCGTAAGGCTGTTCAGACTGCCTTTAACCGTGCCATGAACCATCTGAGTCGAGTCCAAGATGAACCTATTGGTGACCTCAGTGATGTTGATTAAGATTGGCAAATGCAGGCACATTTTAAAGCCTAACTAATTGTCATTCCTGACTGGCACCTGCTGTTACTTCTGTATTTTGTTTTACTCCATACCTGCCTCTCCTTTCTCATTTACACAGAAGTCTTAAATCAATTCTGTAAATAATGTAAATCACTTAACACTAACTTATTCTTCAGATTTACTGTAATGGGTACTTTACATACATTTTATTTTTTATAGTATTTATACATTTTAGTGAATTATACCCAATACACTCATTGATGCTGGAACAAATGGACAAAATAAACTCTGTGAAACTAAAGCAAAAGAATACTGTAATCAGGGCTGGAACATAATGTGAGAGTTCTTGCTTTTTATGTTTAAATTATTAAAGTTTGTACACATAGGCTTTTATTTGGCATTGTTTTTATAACCTAAGAATGTTTTTACAACAATTTTAACCTATTTTGATGTATTTAAATAACTAAATATATAACTTTATATGTCTTTTAATATTAGAAACTCATGTTGTTATGAAAACCTCAAGTGCGTTATTCTGATATTCTAATGAAACCAAAAAAAAAAAAAAAAAAAAAATGCTTCCCAGACTTTTGTTTGTGTTGAGTGAATGGTTTTGTTTAAACTGTATGATACTTTGCTTGTTCTGGTGTTAATTTATTGTGGGTTGGGTGGTATGTTTATGAACCGGGGAAAGAGTTAAAAAAAAGTTTTTTTTACTTGACTTGAGATATTCTTGTTTTTTATGATTCTTAATTTTATATCAGATCCCCAGTGGCTATGTCTGTTTACAGTGACTTCCTTAGAATTACTCTGGGTTGCAAAAGGTAGATTTTGGAATACTTTTTTAAACCATACAGTATGTCAGTTGTTTCAGTTGATATCAGAAATGTTGACTGAATTGTCCTTTTTTTAAAAATTTTTTTTTAATAAATTCATAAGCTAGTTGTGTCTTGAGTTCATTAAAACAATTACTCTATATTAATATGTGCTTTATAGCACATTATATTATTTGCATAGCACTTTGAAGCAACTGTAAGTATTTTTTTTTAAATCTTGAAATATTAGTTTCAAAATCGGTTTCGGTTTCTAATTACAAGAAGTATGTTTATAACAGTAAAATCCTCACACTTAAATGTAGGGGGCTCCATACATACAATTGCTTGGTACTTATGTTCCATGGTTTTTCTATGCTACGCTTTCACTGTCAGAAAAAAAGGTACAAAAGTTGTCACTGGGGCGGTACCTTTTCAAAAGGCCTACCTTAGTACCTGGAGAGTACATATTGGTACCTTAAAGGTACATATTAGTACCTAAAGTTTACATATAGTACCTAAAATGTACAAAAGTGTACCTTTTGAAAAGGTACCGCCCCAGTGACAAGTTTTGTACCTTTTTTTCTGACAGTGTAGTATCATGTTTATTATGGACATGTACCATGATAGTAACATGGTGTTCTTGGAACTAAATAACATGGTTCATAATTACCACAGTATTAACATCTGATACCATCACTCTATCATGTCACTGCCAGTGCCATTTGTTTTTCTGAGGGCACACTCCAAGGTAATCCTTACAAGCACTACAGTGGCTATTGTTTTTTTAGTGTACTTATTTACTACCATTTTGTTACTATCTGGTACAATGTCATTGCCACAGTACATTGTTAGATATAATTATTAATTACTGATTACTAACAGATTAATTGATGCCTACAGTCATCTCATGGTCAGGTATTGCAAATGCTCCAAATCCTATTCTGTCACTAGAAGTCACTGTGATTCTGTGAAAGAAAAACAGAAAAAAGCAAGCAAGGCTGCATTTTCACTTAGACTATGTCATCAGGACACGCCTTCAGAAAGAGTGAATTTGAACTGTTCCTGATTCATGGGATTTTTCTGAGGGTATTAATGTGTCACTTATCTTTATATCAACCTGATTACATTGTCTGAGTTTTACATCTCTCAGAGCTTTTGAAACACCAAATAAGCAGTGCTTAGAGGAAACTGGTGAATTCAAACTCCTTTATGAAAAGGAAATTTGAAATTGACCTTGTTTAGAAAGCTGTTGATTACTCTGAAAGACTGACTGTGGTGTATTATCTTCAATTCAAATATGTTGCTGTCTCTGTTTGGTGTCTAATTGCTTTGGAAGCTAAACAGCACGCCCGAGTGGATGGCAAATGAGGTGAAGCATGAATATCAATCTCTCATAAATCTGTCATCAAATGACTTCTACAGAGTTGAAGTGCCCTAATTAGCTGCTGTCCCAGTGGCCCCAATCTGATGGCACAGCACAGGTCTCTGAGATGTACTGATCAGCAGGTGCACCTAGGTCTGAATAATTCATTATTCCGCACATGCAGTTTATTATTTGGTTCAGCATGGAGATTATGTTTTATGTAGGTCTTCTATGTCAAAAGCATAACAGTGACTATTTTCACTGAAATAATACCCCCGATTGCATGTTTTTTTTTTTTTCTGGTTATGTCTGGAATTACATACTTCTCTAACTCTAACTCTAACTATATGCAGTGTATATTAGAGTTTGCAAATGTGAAGTATGGATGTAAACTAGGATGACCTACTGCATTTGACATCTCCATCATACTGGCTTCCATTTTTGTAGCTCAAACAATAGTCAAGTCATATTTCTATAGCTCTTAAACAATACAAATTTCAAAGCAGCTTCACAGTGATAAACATCACTATCACAATAACAGAATAATTTATGGAATTTAAATATGGAGGCAATTCAAATTGTGGTAAGCAGATCTAAAAGACAATAGTGTCATTATTTAATTAAAGTCAGATCAGTGTTGGTTCAGTTCAATAACCATATCATATCAGTGTTACAAATGACCTGCTCTTATCATCCGATCATGGTTGTATTTCTCTATTATGCTCCTGGATTTTATCGCTGCATTTGACACTATCAACCACAACATTCTTTTGAGTAGACTAAAAAAATGTTGGCATTAGTGGAATTGCATTGTCATAATTCAAATCTTACTTATCTGACCATCATCAATTCGTAGCAGTGAATGGCGAGGTATCATATCGATCACAAGTACAATATAGAGTACCAGAATGCTCAGTACTAGGACCGTTGCTTTTCATGCTTTACATGTTACCCTTGGGAGATATCATCACGAAACCTGGTGTTAGCTTTCATTGTTATGCTGATGACTCGGCTCTATATTTCTTCATGTGATGAAACATACCAATACGCAAAACTAACAGAATGCATAGTTGATATAAAAAACTGGATGACTAGTAATTTCCTACTTTTAAATTCTGAAAAAAATGAGGTTTTATTTTATTGGATTAAAAACCTTCGCATTTAATAACCTAAAAAACTGTCTAAGACTTGATGGCTGCTCTGTTAATTCTTCGTCATCAGTTAGGAACCTAGGTGTGCTATTTGATAGCAATCTTTCCTTTGAAAACCACTATTTGTAAAACTGCATTTTTCCATCTTAAAAATATACATAAATTATGACATATGCTTTCAATGTCAAATCCAGAAATGTTAATTTATGTATTCATGACATCAAGTTTAGATTATTGTAATGCTTTATTGGGTGGTTGCTCTGCGTGCTTACAGTTTTTCTGAATTGCTAAAACACTAAACCCCAATCTCTGAACCAAATTCTCAATAGCTTAAACCAATTTGTGGAAAAAAAGCACTCTTTCTGCTAAACCTTAAACACGTTCAGGCAGTCAGGCTCTATTTGCAAATCTCATGTACTCTTTTTGCAAAAATCAAAACACATTCTCATTCACTTAAACACTGAACACATTGTGATGCATTTGTGCTGCAAAATGCTAAACATAAGCGGCAAATGTTAAACACAACTAAAGCACAGTTGTCATCGTTTACATGTTTTTTTCTCTTTGTCTAGCAAAAAAGACAACATTATTTTTGATGTGGACAAAGTCCTCAGGCCAGACTTAAGCACAAAGACATGATAGGACCTGTAGCACTGAGGCCAAAATCACTCTGCATTTCCACCGTCGGGCCAGAAGCTCAGCTATGCTTCACTAAAACCCGCCCTGGGGCATGTCAAGAACATTTAAATGTGAGGGGGGTGTTGGGGGGGGGGGTTTAATAAAATCAAATAAATTAGATGTTACCACATGAAAAATTTAGCATATTCAATGAAGAAAAACACTTAAAGGGACTTGAAGGCTTTCTCAAATGAAATGATCGTTTGTCCAAATGATTCTGTTTTTGGCACTTGTAAAATATTGTCACATTCTTTACTTGCAAATAATAATAAATAAATAAATAAAAGTGTGTATTTGTTAATGCAAGCTATTTGTAGTGCCAACTAAATAGCAGTCCATACTAGTACAAACTAGTACATTTTAAATAGTAGTGCATAATGGTTTTTGTGCAAATTACATAGCAGAATATGCTAATTGTTGCACGTTCTTGAAAGTAAAATATACAGGACTAGTAATACTAGTACACAAGTTGCAGTACTTAGAAGCAATGTGTATTTACTAAAGTAATGCAAGCTATTTGTAATGTTCACTGAATAGTAGTCCATAGTATGTACTAAATAGTAGACTATTCTATTGTTAGTACATTCTAAATAGAAGTGCATACTTGTTGTAGTCCATATTTGCGAATGGTAAATTCTAGCTACATATAGGACATACTTTCTGTTTTTATTTCTGTTAAATTATATAATTTGGTTGTTTTTGTCATTTCTATTAGATTTTATTTTCAAAAATGTCTACATTGTATTATATTTACACATATTAAATCAATGTTTATTATGGTTTTAGTTTTAGGCTGCATTTACACTGCAGGTCTTGATGCCCAAATCCGATTTTCTGACTATATCCAATTTTTTTGACGACCCGCTTTGATGGTCTTGGTTGCATTTTCAGTTTTTGTGTTTATTTCCAATTTCTTTTTTCTCTGCTGAAACTACCAAACGTAGACGTTCTGACTCGGAAAAGGAAGTAAAACAGCACGAAATACAATGGATGCAGATGCAAATAAAATTAAACAGTGTTTTGCTTTCCATAATATATTGAAAAGTCAACAAAAAAAAAATCAGCAAAAACATTGGTCTCGTACGGCGGAGAAAAAAAGCGCTTAAAACCGTGCCTCCCCATATCTCGTGAAATGTCTTCAAACTTATTTATTTCTGTAACAACCCTGCATTTTTTGCCTGCACTGTCTCTTCGCCCCAAAGACTTAAAAGACATGAAACCTCCGCATTGCTCCACTGTGTGTATCCTTCGTCCTCTATCACGCCTATAATAAGTCATGTGATCTCAGTTGGTGGTGTCCACCTGAGTTGACGTCACTTTTTTAAATGACGTACGACTCGCATTTACTGGGAATATCCGATTTGTCTGCTTACATGGCACACGCAAATGCACGTATCCGATTCATATCCGATTTATTACCACATATGAATGAGGCCTGAATCCGATCTGAGAAAATCGGAATCCATGCGGTTTTTTCCTGCTTACACGTTCACCGGTCATATCCGATCTGTGCCACATGAGAGGAAAAAATCGGAATTGGGTCACTTGAACCATGCAGTGTAAATGGGGCCTTAGTTAACTAATAACCATTCGTAGTAAATGCTTAGTAGTAGTAGTCTACATAGTTATATACAGCACATGGTAGATATTAGTACATACTAGTCATAATGCATACTACTAGGAAGCAAGCAAAGATACTAAAGTGTGCATTCAAAATGGTTTATGCAGTACAAGGATATTCTACTAAAGATGTGAATGTATGTTCTTTGACAGCTCCTAAATGGTTTGCAGTGCAGGAAACAGGAGTCAGTCTGCCCCCAACTCCTGCTGAAGACAGCCATCAGACACAACAGGATGATACTGCTTACAGTTGCCATGGAAATCCAAGTTAGTAGACCACATACCACAAGGTTCAGTGGCTCAAAAAATCTCAAATGAACTGATGTAACAATACACACAATTAATTCTCGCACTGCTTTCACCTGTTTGTTTTGTAAATGGATGCCTTCTATTTTAGTTCAGTTCCTGCTAGTTTATTGTGTACTTTTCTAAATTACTATTCCTGAGGCATACAGCTGCATCTTATGTCATCATACAGTTGCTAAGCTTAATCTTGGTTGCATACAGATGCTATTTTCAATGCTTATCATTGCAACTGTTATTTTTACACTGAGGTGTTAGTGTTCAGCTGATGAGGTGGTATGTAGATGCCGTAACTACACTTTATATCTCCACAGCCAATTCATAAAGTAGCCTTGCATTCTTACAATATTAAATATTTTACCCAGTAAACATATAAATCATAAATTCTTTATACTATAGTAGATGACACATATTTGATGTCACAGCTCAGGATAGTTTCTACTGAAGGGCTTGGGATGAGACTGAGATCAATGGGAATGTTATACTGTAGATTTCTCCAGGTTTTATTATAGAAGTTGGTGTCCTCAATGCACTGTTGTGCAAATATTTCAAACTCTGACCCCTAGTGGTGACTGTGATATAGGTGTAATGTTTGAAAGACAAACACAAGAGAGAAAGTTAACTTTACTGCTGTGAATTTGAATGCTCTAAAAGTCAAACCCTAAGACTATATTGCTTTTGGTGATCATTTGTTCTTTTTGGTTTGTTACCCTTTTTTTTCACACTCCATGCAATATTTTTGCACAGTGTAGTCAGGCATTAATTATTAGAGTGATCAAATGTTAGGGTGACCAGATTTAAAAAAATAAAATAAAAAAAATCATAGGACATTATTATTATTATTATTATTTTACAAATGCACTTTTGTATGTTTTTGTTAAATAATAACAACAACAACAACAATTATTATTATTATTATAATTATTATTATTAATTATGCCAAATGAAGATGTGCAAAGCTTGTTGCATCATACCCAAAAAGTCTTTAGACTGTAAAGGTACTTCAGCTAAGTAAGGGTATGAATATTTATACAAAGTATTTTAATTTAATTTAATTTAATTTGACCTTTTTAATAAATTTGCAAAGTTGTCATAATACTCGTGCAGCAGATGGGTGTTCTGTGCGCCGTTCAGTCTGAATTTCACACAGCGCAACGAGAAAGACAAAACAATATTAGTTAACCAATTAGTCAGGGGCAGGTCTACGTGGTGGCCAGGGGTTGCCACCATGTAGACCCCCTGAAATTTGGCTGGTCACCACAGGTGCCCCCCTACCAGATGTCTTGCGATATGCTTGTTTTTAGTAAATTTCTAACTGCATTTGGCAGTGGCGGATGTGTAGGCAGCTGCCTAGGACCACTTTCTTCTCCTCTTTATACTTAATTTTAGGCGGTTTCTATAGCATGATCTTAATGACAATGTTGAGAGCGCATAATATTATGTGATCCATGCAATGCGCAAGCATGAATCTCCACTTGCAAGTGGATTTCTGTTGTCCTCATAGGCAGAGCGTGTGTAAGGCTGGCCACAGGGTCTTGGGGCAAAAATGCCCCTGCACAAACAAATTAAATCTATTACGTTTGTTGCTAACAAAGTGTAAATGAATAGAAAGTGTCGACTGCGCATTAAATTAAGATTTGCTCATGTTGCACCTGTAAGGATAAAAGAAACTCAGATACTTTGATCTCCTGAGAAACAGACAATACAAACATACACAGGCATCTTCGAGACACCCCACAGAGTGGAAGTGCAGGAGACCTCCTTCCCTTCTGGCCATTTGTTTCTTTTTAAATCCCTTCACCCATGCTTCCTTCTACTTAATCTGCTCAAAATGATAACATGAAAATGTCAATGCAAGTGAACTAACAGTCATGTCTGGTATCATTTGAAATGTCTCAGTGCAACTGGTACAATGTCTCAGTCTTACAAAAGTAGACTAAAAGATAATACAGATCCTAAGAGTTAAGAGATATTTTGCTTACTGTAATGGAAGTGCCCTTTCCCAGGGTCCTCCATGTAAATTACCTTCTGTTCCCTTTGAGGTGTAAACTACCCCGGTCTGGGACCTGGGTTAATACAAATTCCAATTGTTTGTTCATGCCTCCATTTGGGGGATGTTTTATCTTGGTTTTGTATTTAAAGGATTGCAGCAAAAGGATCAGGGCGATTCTGTAGCCAGAAAGCCCATAGTGTGGTGTGTCTCTCTTCACTTCATACTATATATTTTCTAAGGTTAGGTCTGCATATTTTACTTTTAGATTCATCTTTGAGAATTTGATGTTTTGTGTTGATATGATTTGATATGTTTGAATTGGGTATGTAATTGGCAGAATACATATTTACCTGACTGATAATAAATTGTTACATTTGATTTTATTCTGTTTTACTCTGTAGTTATTGACTCTAGTAGATTACGTTGTATCCTTGTTAGCGACATGAGCACCCAAATTAATGAGTACAATAATATTAAAGAATAAATAGAATAATCAAATGTGAGAATAATAATAATTAGAGACAGACAAAAAAACAATTTGCTTTTCAACCTAAATTCGAGGTCATACTAAAATGGAGTCAGATTAGATCATTAAATGGAGTCAGATTTTAATTTAACCTAAATTGAATAACTCTACGCGCTGAAAAGACTGAACACAAAGGAGACCTTCAGCCAGCATCGGATACCTTCCTCGGACCGAGTGCGTGGACCTTACACACCGTATTTTATTTTAGGTGTTTTTACAGTGTTGCACATTATAACCAATCACACACGATTCTTTTCATCTTAGGAATGCAATGGCCAATCAGAGGCATTCAGATAAGTCATTGCTGAAACTCATAAGTTTTTTTGAATGCATGCAATTACCATGACTGAATGAATTCCACAAATTCTTTCATCATAAACAACAAGGCACAGATGTACGTACAAAGTAATCAAGGGATTCACTTCGCAGCGTAGACAGCTTCAGTGAATTTAATGATACTGTTTTTTTTGAGAGTGCGATAGATCAAAGTTAGTGATAATGTCATTTCTGTGGGCCACATATTTTATTCGCCGGAGTTGGTTCACCCTCCGCCTATGGTTCTCCTCTCATCACTGAAGACCAGAGGAGCTTTTTTTTTCTAATTCAGGTGAAGAGTAGGCTTTTCTCACTAAATGGAAACAAGCTGATTATAGTCAGCCTTCTCTAGTTATTTATTTTATTAATACTTATTTTAGTTAAGTGCTTAAATTGTAAATATGCATTTATTAAATAATTTTATTTAGTGCATTTGTATTTTATTGTTTTTGTATATAGTTATACAACAAAAGTGTAACAACCAGGTTCCAGAAATAATCACTGAGGGTGCTTCTGAAATTAGTGAGGGTCCTCTAGTCTTAATGCACATTTTCATATATTTTGTCCTGTCTATTGCTGCGGTTATATCACCATGTCAAACACTGCTACTTCGAGACAGAATCACGCATAAATATGCAGATGTCATTCCTGAAACTGAAAAACAAAGTTCTACATTTTAAATTGGATTCAAAATTTGATTTTAATTATTTCTAGGATTGCCTAGAAATAATAATAACTCATAATAACCACTAAAAAGCTGTCACTCTTTGTTCATCGTCATCTCACAAAGTTCTGTTACCAATGAATCTCACACTGCACAATTAATATATTATTCATTATTAACATCATGTCTTACACTCTGCCTCTACTTATATATATACACAACCTTTTTTTTAAAATCAGCATTACTTTGTCTTGTGCTTCTGCTCTTCTCTGGCTTTCTTAGCCAACTTTTTGGCTTGATAGAAGACTGTTACAGTATTTCACAATTGCTAAAACACTAAACCCCATTCTCTGAACCCAATGCTCAGTGGCCTAAACCCATTTGTCGAATCAGCCACTTTGTAGGCAAACAAGTTCAGGTAGTTAAGACACGGTTTGCAAATCTCATCCACTCTTTTTGCAAAACTCTAAACACATTCTTACACACTAAAACACATTTTGCACTGTGTTGCAAAATGGTAAATACATGTGGCAAAAGTTAAACACAACTACAACACAGCTGTCATCGTTTACACACAACAACTCAAAATTGTTCACACTTGTTTCTAATGATGTGATCAAATCAGTTGTCTAGAATATAAGCCAGTACAGGTGGCCCAGGTACGTTGAGTGTTGATACCACAATGGATGGAAACAATGTGAGAGGCAGAGGAGGAAGAGGAGGAAGAGTTCGTGTAAGAGGTGGTGGACGAGGAGGAAGAGTTCAAGGACAACGAAGAGCAAGACCAAGAATAGTAATTTCAGATCAAATTTCGGGCAACTGTGATAGACCATGTTCTTGTTCATGGAATGACAATGAGGGAAGCAGGACAAAGAGTACAACCCAATTTGTCCAGATTCTCTGTGGCCACCATAATCAGGACATTCAGAGAAGAGAACAGGTAAATGTACTGTATAGTTACTTATAAGTTTACTGTATACATTTGATATAGTAAATCAGTTTGTCAATAGAAAGGGGAGTGGGGAAAAAAGAAAAAAAGATTTACAATACATTTTACATGAATGTGATGTCCATTACTATTGTTTCTGTATGTATACATTTGTAAGAGCATTTTCCCTTTTGTAGAATTCCAAGACTACCAAATGAAGGTGGAAGGACTCCTTTGTTCTCCCAACAGCAAGAGGCTCTCATTGTTGATATGGTCCGTCAAAACAATGTCATCCGACTGCGTGAAATACAGCAAAGACTTGTAGAAGACAATGTAAACTTTGAAGGTATCCACAGTGTCAGCCTTTCTACCATTTCCCGTGTCCTCCATCGCAACAGGGTAAGCATGAAGCAAGTGTACAGAGTACCCTTTGAGCCCAATTCAGAAAGGGTCAAAGATCTACGATATCAGTATGTGCAAGTAAGTGTACACTTTCAGCACTGAGGCTCCACCGTCATGCAACCCTGGGGCCATATAACACTGACCATCTTCTTACATTTCTGGGTGGTCTTCGGGATGTTTTGTTTGAACGTGAGCAGCAGGATCATCAGCAGGGAGTGATTCGTGAATGTTTGCCTTCCACCATACAGCCCTTTCCTCAATCCAATAGAAGAGTTTTTCTCTGCGTGGCGATGGAAGGTCTATGACTGTAACCCATATACAAGGGTAAATCTTTTACAGGCAATGGAATTGGCCTGTGATGACATAGGTGTGGAGTGTTGTCAAGGCTGGAGCCGGCACACGAGAGGGTTTTTCCCCATTGCCTAGGAAGGGATAACATTGCATGTGATGTGGACGAAGTCCTCTGGCCGGACCCAGCACGAAGACGGGATGCTGAGGCAGAATGAGTCTCTCATTGACTTTGATTTTGCAATTGCACAATATTTTGTGTAATACGCTTTTCATTTAGAGTTGTCTTTGTTCTTTGGGCTTACTTTATTTTCATGCTGAAAATGCAGAAATTCAATACTGTATTACTTGCAGTACTTACAGTATGCAATATATTTGCTGTACTGAGTTGTGAATTATTTACTTTTATTTATGGCAAAATTATTTTCTATATGCAATAAAAAAAATTTCTCTGTAACTACATGCCCTGGATGCTGTGTTGTCATTTTTCTGATGTAGTGTCTAATGAATGCTGATGAGTGTTTATATATTGACTGGCTGTGTTTATGTTTTGAAAGTGTTACGTCCTCTGGACTTAATTGTTTATTATCTGTCTTTGTTGTGGTGATGTTTGTTGTGCAGTTTCCCTCCTTTCTCTCTCTATCTCTTTTCCTCTGCGCAGTGTTAATTGGATGCAGCTGCAGGTGATTATGTGGAGGATGGAGCATGCTTAAAAGCTGAGGAGGATGGCACTGAGGGAGGCGCGTCGGTCATTCGACGTGTGGGTTGTCGGTTGATGTGGTTCGGCGTTGTGAGCTCGCTGTGTATGCGCGTTGCAGAGCTCCACGGTATTGGCCGCTGCCGTTCTGCCCGCCGTCTCCTGCCCCAGACATTCATCGCACTGGTTGTCCTGATGGTGGTTGCCGTTCGAGTGAGAGTTCTTTGTTCTTATGTTTGCTTTAATGTAATCTTTTGTTTGTTTTGGAAGCCATAGGGAGGAGGTTGCCATTTGCTTTATGATCCCTTGTTTTCTCCTGTTTTTGGACAGCTAGGGAGTAAAGGGGTGACTGATGTATTTTGTTTTGGGTTTTGGTTTTGTTAGGTAAGTTAATGTTTAATCATGTCTTAGTTAGTTCCTCTTTTGTTTGTTATTTTGGCCATAACCCCTCCTGAAGATTCACGCTTCCTGTTATATGTTACTTTGTGAATTAAAAGCTTTCTCTCTTAAGTATACTCTCCCTCCGTTGTGTTTGTGTCAGCTGGGACAGGAGAGGGGCGGGCATAGTCTCTAAATTCTTTATTTGAACTTTGTCCGGAATCCCCGACCCTAGACTGGGGGGAGGACGTGACAAAAGCATTGTTTGATTTTGAGCACAGATCAAATGGTTTTGAGGCAAATGTTTGATTTTGCCAGAAGAGTCAGGGGTTTTGTGAATGTAGTTTAAAGACTGGGTTTTGTGTTTAAAGTTTTGAGAATATGGGCGACGGTTTCAAGAAATGTGTTTTAGCAATTGTGAAATACTGTAATACAGTTTTGAGTACAAGACAAAACACTGATTTTGGATACCAGAAAAACACTTGCTGTTAATGGGTTTTAGGTATTAAACTGAGTAGTTGTTCAGATGCCAGACAAAATCTATATTTTCTGAAAGGATCTGGTATCAGGGTCTGGATCAAATAAGCAATTTCTGGCATGGAGACTTGTACTAACAAAAGCTTGTGCAATGTTGATGCAATAATTTAGACCAGATTGCTTTAAATTTGTCCCTATAGATGCAGAGTCATTTCAGATGTTTTACTGACAGATCGAAAGTCATAGTAAAGGTATTATTTGTTATGACTTGGCTACTCCCATAGAGTTCTCTGCTTTTGATAATTTCAGTCCAGATGTAGGCCTGTAATGGGAAATTAAATTTGTGAAAAGACAACATGAAATCTCTTTGTGTGATTAGGGATTCCTCAATGGAATTTTAATAGTAACCAAAACAACAACAAAAACAAATCAAATCACACTGTGGAAAAGATTGTTTTGCATCCAAAAGCAATGCTTCTGTTTTCATGTTTAAATCCTGAAACTTTGATTCTGGGCAACTGAAGAAATATCTAAAATATTTCCCAATAAATAAAAAAAACACACACAAAAAAAAAACCAACAAAAAAAAAAAACACCTGATGATCTAAAAATATCCAACATATACACATTTCCTCATTACGCAGAGAGATGGGATTTCCTACCTGTTGATAATCCCCCTTATTATTTGCTATACATGCTCCACATAAATAAATAACTGGGTTACATACATAACCTGAGGTGTTCCCCTCTGAAGTGGAACTTTAATGCAGTCATGCTATTGACACTATGGAAATGACAATACCAATGTCACCATACAGAAGGTTGATGCCTGCCCGTCGAGCCAATGTGACACTGGCACTGATGCTTGTTGAACAGACAAGAACAAATCAACCTTGAAGGACCTTAGAGTATGTGGTTGAATCCATATCAAAGCTTTAAAATCTAAGGAATATGTGTGCAGACTGGAGACAAGAGATGCAGACTTTCTTGCTCCCGTGAACCCATGCGGTGGGAGAAAGAAAGCATTCTTGTTACATAATTACTATACTGTGAGTTATTAATGACATAGAATTTATCTTTATCTAAATCAATCATTTATTCAGTGCAGTATGGAGTACCTCAAGGCTCAGTACTAGGGCTGTTACTCTTCATGCTTTACATGTTACCCTTGGGAGATATCATCAGGAAACACGGTGTTAGCTTTCACTGTTATGCTGATGATACTCAGCTCTATATTTCTTCGCCCGGTGAAACATACCAATTTGAAAAACTAACGGAATGTATAGTCCATATAAAAAACTGGATGATGAGTAATTTCTTACTGCTAAATTCTGATAAAACAGGTGTTAATCATAGGACCTAAAAGCTCTGCATGTAATAACCTAGAACGCTGTCTAAGACTTGATGGCTGCTCTGTCAATTCTTCGTCATCAGTTAGGAATCTAGGTGTGCTATTTGATAGCAATCTTTCCTTAGAAAGACAGGTTTCTAGCATTTGAAAAACTGCATTTTTCCATCTCAAAAATATATCTAAATTACGGCCTATGCTCTCAATGTCAAATGCAGAAATGTTAATCCATGCGTTTATGACCTCAAGGTTAGATTATTGTAATGCTTTATTGGGCAGTTGTTCTGCACGCTTAGTAAACAAACTCCAGTTAGTCCAAAATGCAGCAGCTAGAGTTTTTACTAGAACCAGGAAGTATGACCATATTAGACTGGTCCTGTCAACACTGCACTGGCTCTACTAACACTACATAACACTAACATTGTTTGGGAGGCAGACACACTCTTGCAGTTTAAATCTAGATTAAAGACCCATCTCTTTAACCTAGCTTACACATAACACACTAATACGCTTCTAATATCCAAATCCATTAAAGGATTTTTAGGCTGCATTAATTAGGTAAACTGGAACCTGAAACACTTCCTACTTGCTACATCATTAGAAGAATGGCATCTATGCTAATATTAGTCTGTTTCTCTCTTATTCCGAGGTCACCGTATCCACCAGATCCAGTCTGTATCCAAGTCAGAGGGTCACTGCAGTCACCCAGATCCAGTACGTATCCAGACCAGATGGTGGATCAGCACCTAGAAAGGACCTCTACAGCCCTGAAAGACAGCGGAGACCAGGACAACTAGAGCTCCAGACACAGATCCCCTGTAAAGACCTTGTCTCAGACGACCACCGGGACAAGACCACAGGAAACTAGAGTGACCACCTGTCCTGCTTTACATTGTACTGTACAGCAATTTTACCCTTTGTCCCGCCTCATGCAAATTAAGCATCTGTCCCGCTTTTTCACACTGATACGTTCAAAGGCGTACTGTTAACTTATGTCCAATAGTTCAGAGGAGAGCAATAAAAGCGTTAGTCGATAGGCTGAGTCGTATGTCAATCAAGCTGTTGACTGGTGCACGAACGCCTCCTCAACATTGTCAACAATCTCAAATTGGAGAGCGCGCACACTGTTCGGTCAGGTTAAGCAGCCATGGCCAGTGTGGCCACGAAAAAGAGAAGATGCACTTTTAATAGCGAATGGACCGCAACATACTCTTGGTTAAGACCTGTAGAGAGAGCTTTTTGCATTTTATGCAAGAGCTGTTTTTCTGTGGGACATGGTGGAGAATACGACGTGAAGCGACATGGTGCATGTGAGTACCACAGAAAAAAAGCACATGTGATGAGCATTTATCATGCCATACATTACACACATTCATATCGCTCTACCGACTGCAGTAACAAGTTAGTCCCAGTAATTTTTCCAGATTCTGAAATAGCTAAGAAAATGTTGTGTGGCCGCACCAAAGCAACATCTATTTTAACAGATGTCCTTGCTCCGGTCTCAGTGGAAAAATGTATTCAAGAACTGACATCACCTATGCTTGCGGGTGGAACGCACACACCGTTTTTTTCAGTGGCGTCAGATGCTTCTAACCACGGCAGCACCAAGCTTTTCCCCCTGGCAGTGAGATACTGGACCCCAGAGCTTGGGTTAGAGAATAGAGTTGTTGATTTTTACGAGGATAGCGCAGAGACGTCAGAATCAATTCACCGCCAGATTACTAACAAACTGAAGGATAATGGCCTAAGACTGGAGATGATCTCTGCTTACACTGCTGATAACGCTAGTGTGAATTATGGAAAGTTCAAATCTGTTTATCAGAAGCTGAAGGCAGATAATGCTGGCATTATCAAGGCTAATTGTATGGCTCATGTCATGCATAATTGTGTGAAATATGCTGGAGACAAACTAGACATAGACATCGAATGTACAACTAACAAGATTTACAGTCACTTCTCATCATCTGCAAAGCGCACTGAAGAACTGAAATCATTGTTTGAATTTGTGGCTCAAGACTATCATGCTGTACTGAGGCATGTACCTACAAGATGGCTAAGTATATGGCCTGCTGTCTCAAGGCCTCATGTCAGCTGGCCTGCAGTGAAGGCCTACTTTCTGTCATTAGAAGAGGAACACTGTCCAAAGGTGCTATGGAAGCTTTTTAAAAAGGATCAACATGGTGATGGGCTCCCTCTTCAGTTACAGGCCTATCTGTCCTTCCTCCATAATGCACTGAAGACATTCCATGATGTTATACTGGTGTTGGAGGGAGACAATATAACTGTCTGTGAGTTATATGACATTCTCTCCACTCTTCTGAGAAAGCTCCAGCAGTGGCAGGCAGACTCCTTTTTTGGAGTTGAAACCAGTGCACTTCTCCAAAAGTTTCCAGACTGTGAAGCAACAGCAATCAAGCAGGACTTCTCTAATTTCTACAGTAATTCACTCAGCTACCTTGACAAATGGTATGACTTTTCAGACAGCAACTTTCACAAGCATGTGGCATTGTTAGGACTAAAGAGTGAATTCACATTCTCTCATCTCTGTGATGTGGTGGAGATCCTCCAGATGAGAGATAAACTAAACATGGATGAACTCTATGAAGAATACTGTGTGATTTTGCCACGCCAGCAGGAGGTTGTAAAGAGAACAGTTCCTGTTGTGGAGAAGTGGTCAACTTTGCTCCAAGGCACAAACACACCAAATTTGACTGTACTTGGATCCTTTCTCTTTAGCATCCCTGTGACAAATGCACATGTGGAAAGAGTGTTTTCACTGATGACTGCAGCATGGACTGACCAACGAAACCGGTGCTCTGTGGATCTTATCAAGAGTGAGATTCAAGTCAAGAGCAACTTTGGATATAGCTGCACAGAGTTCTACAGCTATGCATTAAAAGAGAAAACTATCCTTGATGCAGTACGGGCAGACAAAAAGTATAAATTCAAGAAGAACAATTAAGGTAAAATGAACATTCATTGTGTAAAATTTAGAATATATTTGTGGTCCTCTTGCTACACTATGTTGGTTTTTATTTGGTTGGTTTGCTGCTACCCATGTGTTTCAGAAAAGTGCTATCCATGGTACTGGGGAATACTGTTGGCCTGCTACCATCTGGATTGTGTTGACACATAGGCAAAATATGTGTCTGCTTGATGGGAGAATTTTTTCTTTTTTTATCTCATATAGCCATTCTTATCAAAAAAGATGTTGGTTTACCTTATTTGCACTGAAATAGTTAAACTTTCTATAGGCAAGCCCTAAATATTTTGCACTGTATAGGCTAGGCCTTATATTTTGTATATTTTGTATTTTAAGGTGAATTTGATTCACTGAGAGCATTTTTTTTAGTTTCGTAATGCCTGGTCCTTTGGATAGTTGACTAATTTGATAGTTCCAATAAACAGGGCCGGCGCTAGCCATTTGGGTGCCCTAAGCACAAATGCTTGGCGGTGCCCTCCCCTCCCCAACCAACCACCCACCCACCCACCAACCAAAGAAATAACTACCATTCAGAATTTCTTAGTTAGGTTCTCTTTACTTCCAAAATAACTGCTGCAAATGAATAATTGGAACGGAACAATGTAAACACAGAAAGTTAAAAGTGCAAAAAAAGTTTAGTGCAAATAACAGTATAAGTGTATGAATTTTATGAAGTATGAATTTTAAAGTGAACATTTTAAAATGCAAATAACCATGCAATTATACACAGTACACACACATATATCATGTAGACACAAACTTTTATTTTGGATGCGATTAATCGAGATTAATCTTTTCCCAGCCCTAATAATTTGACAACTCTGTGAATATGAAAATATACAAAAACTGAGATTGTGTTTTTTTTTTTTTTTTCTAATTGCAGTTTCACCAACAGATGTCGCCCTTGGCCGAACCTCTTGAAAATGACCGCATGCCATAGTACAACAACGAAAAATCTTTATCTAAGCGGTCTAATTTGGCAAAATCACATCACGTTCAGTTGCAGGGTTTTTCTAAAGTTCAGACTGAGGCAGATAGACATTGTATTGAAGTGAAGAAATTACAATAGGGAACGTTCTGCACTAATGCACACGTGACACATCTGTAACGTACGGGGAAAATTAGCTTTATTTGTCATTCAAATATGACGATGAGGACCCCAACGATTAGCCTTCCTTTCCTTCTCAAACAAACTGCATCTTCTTTAACAGCCCAAGTTTCACAATTTCCCCGGACCCCGTTAAAATAAAAGACTCAACATGCAGGGCTAAAAACCCCCGGATCTTTTGCTATTATAGTGTCGGGCGCGCCGACGCCCCTGGACATGCATACTACACGCAAGGGCTACAAAACTAACATTTTTATTTAAAACATTGTCTTACCTGCGAGCATCATCCCGCTGTCTCTTCTTTTTTCTTTTTTCCGCCCCCGACTCTTGGTGCCTTTTCGAGGCCATGTCTGAGGTCGGTGTCTGCCAAATTTGACATTTATTGAGGCATAATCGAACAGACCACTGGGAGGTGGGGAAGGGGGGCACCAGAGGGAGACTGGCACAGAGATTCACCTCTTTCTCGACTAATTTGGTCTAGGCCTATATTACTTTTGTATTGCTTTTGTATATTAACATGCTTTTAGAAATATTTTATTTGTTATTTATACTAGTAGCCTATTGTGATGATTTTTTCACGACCCAGATTTTTTGGTGCCCCCCCAAGCACTTGGTGCCCTACGCGCAGTGCGTGATGTGCGTGTGCGGAGCGCCAGCCCTGACAATAAAGACGAGATGTTGCAAAATTAAGCTGTAGAAACTTTGGGTGATATTTTGGGTCAGGTATTGTCTTAAACTCTTAGTCAGTGGGTTTAAAAAATGTTTCTTGGTAAATTAGACAATATATCTTAAGTTTAAAGTTATTAGGTCTGTCCCACATTGTCCCACTTTACCATGCTACTTGTCCCACATTTTGTCTGACTGGAGGTGGTCACCCTACAGGAAACAGATGATTCTTCTGCACAATCTGACTTTGCTGCAGCCTGGAATTGAACTGCTGGTTTCGTCTGGTCTGAGGAGAACTGGCCCCCCGACTGAGCCTGGTTTCTCCCAAGGTTTTTTTCTCCATTCTGTCAAGCCTCTGGCTTGCTTAGTTGGGGACACTTCATTTACAGTGATATCGTTGACTTGATTGCAAATTATTGCACAGATACTATTTAAACTGAACTGAGATGATGACATCACTGAATTCAATGATGAACTGCCTTTAACTGTCATTTTGCATTATTGACACTGTTTTCCTAATTAGTGTTGTTCAGTTGCTTTGACGCCATCTTTTTTGTTTAAAGCACTATATAAATAAAGGTGACTTGACTTGACTTGACATATTACTAAGGTTCCCATACACAGGGCCGTTTCTAGCCATTTTGATGCCCTAGGCAAAATCCTTATTGGCGCCCCCCCATCCAACTCAAAATAACATAAAACTGATTATGTAAATCTTAAATAGCAACAGCTATTTATTTTTGCTAAATGGCAATTTGAGGTTTTCACAAAAATTAGTTAATTAAGCCCTCATCTAGTGAGCCCAATGTTCCAAATAGGAATTAAACATCTAGTATCTTTATTTGTTGGTTTTCTGAGAGGAGTACCTTTTCTCCATATGCTTCCTTGTACTTACAGTCTTCCTAAGCACACGCATAATGATGACATCGATGACGCTCTATCCCTATACACATAAGCTATACACAGGTTTACAGTAGGGTAAATATATTTAAGTATTCACACAAATATAATCTGTAATATCTTAAGCGAACAATTGGGAAACTGTTGGGGAAAAACATCGGATGTGTAACATTATTAGATTTGTGCATTATATGTTAATATAGAATCAGAATCAGAATGAGATCTATTTCCAGGTATGTTTACACAAATGAGGAATTCATTTTCAAGACAGAAGCTTCCGCAGTGCAACAGAATGACAGCGACAGGACAAAAGCCCAGATTCAAAAAATATATAGTAAATATGGATGTGAGGGGTCCAGAGTGATTTTGCTAGCCCTTTTGCTCACTCTGGATGAGAATGATTCTTGGAGAGAAGGGAAGGGAGGGTTGTACCAGTGATTCGCTCAGCAGTCCGGACTATCCACTGTAGTCTTCTGAGGTCAGATTTGGTAGCTGAGCTGAACCAGACAGTTACTGAAGTGCAGAGGACAGATTCAATGATGGCGGAGTAGAACTGTTTCAGCAGGTCCTGTGGCAGGTTGATCTTCCTTAGCTGGCGAAGGAAGTACAACCTCTGCTGGTTTTTTTTCAAAATGGAGTCTATGTGATTGTCCCACTTCAGGTCCTGAGAGATAGTGCTGCCCAGTAACCTGAATGACTCCACTGCAGTCACAGTGGTGTTCATGATGGTGAGTGAGGTGAGTGCAGGGGGATGCAGGGGGGTTTCTCCTGAAGTCCACGATCATCTCCACAGTTTTGAGTGTGTTAAGCTCCAGGTTGTTAAGACTGCATTAGACAGCCAGCTCTTTAACCTCCTGTCTGTAGGCAGACTCATTGCCGTCTTGAATGAGACTGATGAGTGTGGTGTCATCTGCAAACTTTAGGAGCTTGACAGAGGGGTCTTTAGAGATGCAGTCGTTGGTGTATAGGGAGAAGAGCAGTGGGAAGAAAACACAACCCTGAAGAGATTATACGGGTGTTGGATGTGAGTTTTCCCAGCCTCACTAGCTGCTGCCTGTCTGACAGGAAGCTGTTGATCCACTGACAGACAGAGGTGGGCATGGAGAGCTGAGTTAGTTTGGGCAGGAGGAGGTTTGGGATGATAGTGTTGAAAGCTGAGCTGAAATCCACAAACAGGATCCTCACATAAGTCCCTGGTCTGTCTAGACGTTGCTGAACATAATGCAGTCCCATGTTGACTGCATCGTCCACAGACCTGTTTGCTCTGTAGGCAAAATGGAGGTTGTTGAGTATGGTTCTGTTAATGTCCTTCAGGTGGGCCAGCACCAGTTTTTCAAATGACTTCATGACCACAGACTTTAGAGCCACAGGCCTGTAATCAAAGTATTTCTTTGGGATGGGGATGATAGTGGAGCATTTGAAACATGAAGGGACTTTGCACAGCTCCAGTGATCTGTTGAAGATCTGTGTGAAGATGAGGGCCAGCTGGTCAGCACAGGATTTCAGACAGACTGGTGTAACACCATCTGGGCCTGGTGCTTTTTTTCCTTTTTTGCTTCCGGAAGAACTGATGCACCTTGTCTTCGCTGATCTGAGGTGCAGCTGTGGGGGAAAGGGGGGTTGCAGGAGGTGTGAATGGTGTGTTAGATGTTGGTTCAGGGTGGGTGTGGGGTGTTTTTTCAAACCTGCAGTAAAACTCATTCAGACTGTCTGCCAGTTGTTGATTCTCCACAGTGCTGGGGGATGGTGTCTTGTAGTTGGTGATCTCCTTCAGACTTTTCCACACTGATGCCAAGTCGCTGGAGGTGAACTGAGTCCTTAGTTTTTCAGAATAATTCCTCTTTGCCACTCCGATTTCCTTTTCCAGTGTGTATTTGGCCTGTTTATACAAGACATTGTCCCCCTCCTTGTAAGCATATTTTTTGGCCTGACGGAGCTGTCTGAGTTTTGCAGTGAACCATGGTTCGTCATTGTTGTAAGTTAGATGAGTTCTGGTTGGAATGCACGTCTTCACAGAAACTGATATAAGATGTTACAGTCTCTGTGAGCTCGTCTAGATCGGTGGCAGCAGCTTCAAAAACACTCGAATCAGTGAAGTCAAAACAAGCTATTAAATCTTGCTCTGCTTCATTAGTCCATCTTTTTATAGTCCTTAATACAGGTTTAGCTGATTTCAGTTTCTGTCTGTAGGTCGGTATAAGATGAACCAAACAGTGATTAGAGAGCCAAAGCTGCCCGTGGGACAGAGTGATATGCATTCTTTATTGTAGTGTAACAGTGATCCAATGAATTACTATCTCTGGTGGGACATGTCAAGTCAAGTCAAGTCATCTTTATTTATATAGTGCTTTAAACAAAAAAGATTGCGTCAAAGCAACTGAACAATATTAATTAAGAAAACAGTGTGTCAATAATGCAAAATGACAGTTAAAGGCAGTTCATCATTGAATTTAATGACGTCATCATCTCAGTTCAGTTTAAATAGTATCTGTGCAATCATTTGCAATCAAGTCAACGATATCGCTGTAAATGAAGTGTCCCCAACTAAGCAAGCCAGAGGTGACAGCGGCAAGGAACCAAAACTCCATTGGTGACAGAATGGAGAAAAAAACCTTGGCAGAAACCAGGCTCTGTCGGGGGGCAAGTTCCCCTCTGACCAGACAGAACCAGCAGTTCAATTCCAGGCTGCAGCAAAGTCAGATTGTGCAGAAGAATCATCTGTTTCCTGTGGTCTTGTCCCGGTGGTCTTCTGAGACAAGGTCTTTACAGGGGATCTGTCTCTGGGGCTCTAGTGTCCTGGTCTCGGCTGTCTTTCAGGGCTATAGAGGTCCTTTCTAGGTGCTGATCCACCATCTGGGCTGGATACATACTGGATCCAGGTGACTGCAGTGACCCTCTGACTTGGATACAGACTGGATCTGGTGGCTACGGTGACCTCGGAATAAGAGAAAAACAGACTAATATGAGCGTAGATGCCATTCTTCTAACGATGTAGCAAGTACATCGGTTGTTATGGGAAGTGTTCCCGGTTCCGGTTTACCTAATTAATGCAGCCTAAAAATCCTTCAACGGATTTGGATATTAGAAGTGTATTAGTATGTTATGTGTAAGCCAGGTTAAAGAGATGGGTCTTTAATCTAGATTTAAACTGAAAGGTGTGTCTGCCTCCCGAACAATGTTAGGTAGGTTATTCCAGAGTTTGGGCGCTAAATAGGAAAAGGATCTGCCACCCGCAGTTGACTTTGATATTCAAGGTATTATCAAACTGCCAGAGTTTTGAGAACGCAGCGGACGTGGAGGACTAAAATGTAACAAGAGCTCGTTCAAATACTGAGGTACTAAACCATTCAGGGCTTTATAAGTAATAAGCAAGATTTTAAAATCTATACCATGTTTGATAGGGAGCCAGTGCAGTGTTGACAGGACCGGGCTAATATGATCATACTTCCTAATTCTAGTAAGAACTCTAGCTGCTGCATTTTGGACTAAATGGAGTTTGTTTACTAAGCGTGCAGAACAACCACCCAATAAAGCATTACAATAGTCTAACCTTGAGGTCATAAACGCATGGATTAATATTTCTGCATTTGTCATTGAGAGCATAGGCCGTAATTTAGATATATTTTTGAGATAGAAAAATGCAGTTTTACAAATGCTAGAAACATGGCTTTCTAATGAAAGGTTGCTATCAAATAGCACACCTAGGTTCCTAACTGATGACGAAGAATTGACAGAGCAGCCATCAAATCTTAGTGTTCTAGGTTATTACATGCAGAGCTTTTAGGCCCTATAATTAACACCTCTGTTTTTTCAGAATTTAGCAGTAAGAAATTACTCGTCATCCATTTTTTTTATATCGACTTTGCATTCCGTTAGTTTTTCAAATTGATATGTTTCGCCGGGCCGTGAAGAAATATAGAGCTGAGTATCATCAGCATAACAGTGAAAGCTAACACCGTGTTTCCTGATGATATTTCCCAAGGGTAATATGTAAAGCGTGAAGAGTAATGGCCCTAGTACCGAGCCTTGCGGTACTCCATACTGCACTTGTGAACGATATGATACCTCTTCATTCACTGCTGCAAATTGATGGCGATCATAAGTACGATTTAAACCATGCTAATGCACTTCCATTAATGCCAACAAAGTGTTCTAGTCTATGCAAAAGAACAGTTGCCGAGTGAAAGGAGAGTTTTATAATGACAGGACACGCATTTATACAACACTATTCAAAAGGAAGAGCCGCTTGTTCTGTGCGTCATATGTCATTACGTTATTTCTACGTCATTGCACATGCGCAGTTCTTTCAGTTTCGTGGTTCAATCCGATGGAGTGTTTACATGCATGCTCAATCATATTAGAAGAGGAATAAACCACCCCCTTCAATCCGATCGAAATTTCATTCCGATCGAGCTCAATTGGATTGATTAAGGTGTTTATATGAATGTTTTTCAATCCGATTGAGCTGTCAATCCGATTACAAATGGATTATTTGGGTGCATGTAAACGTAGCCACGGTTACATCTGTACACCACCTTTCGTTGATGTAAAAGCATGTGCCGCCGCCACGTGATTTCCCTGTTGATTCTGCATCGCGATCCACTCTAAACAGCTGGGAACTCAGCAGATTTAACACGCTGAGTCATTCAGCCAGGTTTCTGTGAAACAGAGCAGCAGAGTGTGAGAAATCCTTATTTGTCTGGGAAAGCAGAAGAAGTTTGTCCGTTTTGTTGGGTAGAGAGCGGAGGTTCGCCAGATGGATGTTAGGCAACGGCGTTCGAAATATGCTTTTTTTTAGATTAAAGAGGAAGAAGTTTGTCTTTTTTGTTCTGCGCATCCTGAAACACTTGATCAGCGCTGCTTCACCGCCAACTACTACGTCCAGCAAAACATCAGAAAAGTCGGGTGATGTGTAGTGCTGGATGTCCAGCCATTCATCTCTGGTGAAACTGATTGCAGGGATATAACTAAAGACATGACAAACTAACAAAAACACAAAAACAACTGCGGAGCACACCACGGAGGCCGTCATCATCGGCGCCATCTTGAGAAATTGATTGAATGTATATGATTAAGTGATTTTTACATTTTACTATTTGTTTTTCTTACTTGAATGCTTATGTTTAGATGTTAAATGAAAAATTACTACACTATACACTTTCTTTGTTATATTTGTTCTTTTTTCAGTTATTATTTATAACAATAAAGATAAAATAAAATAAGAAATAGCTAGGGTTCAACGGGGCTAAAGGTGCCTCAGGGTAAAAGGCGCCTTTGATATTTTCATCTCAACCACTAGATGGCACAAAAACGTCCAAAACATCCGCTTTGCAAGATGCATGTGTATTTTTGTCTGATCGTTTACTTGATCGCACGCAGCAGTGCAAGGATGATTCTGTGCTTACTTGAAGTAATATTTTAGGTTTTTAAATTTTGTAGATTTAAGTATGCAATGAGAATCTAAAATTAAGGCATATATTTTGACAAAGGTCTTTCTGATTTTCAGTTTTAAGATAATTAAAGAAACAGTTTTTTTTTTTTTTTTTAAAAAGGAAAGAATGTAAAAGTACGGTATTTGGGGTAAAAAGCACCCCTGCTGTTGGGGCTAAATGCACACAGTGTCAGGATATAGACAAGAGGCAAAGGTAAGTGAATCCAAACAGTGTTTGAGAACCACAAGTGCAAGGTGAATTTTCAGTGACTTCTGGTGCGGGTTCGGTGCAGATTACTCAGTGCGGGGCTGAATGCAGGTGAGCACGTCTACTCTAAATATGTCAATGCCAAGCCATCACAGTTGGTTAGTACTTGTCTCTCTTTCTTTCAGATGCAGACGCAACCAAGCAAGCTCAGAGGAAAACACTGGGAGTTCAGATGAGCATCGGATCAAAGGTAACAGGGGATTAAGCAGGAGTCCTGGAAGCAGGAGGACAATGACATAGAGGTTAGTGTTTCAAAGGTGAGTATACGTTATGTCCTTGAATCCGTGGTGCATCAGCAGGTCAGGAGACACCAGCATATAGTCTGTTCCTGTTGGAGGTTTGATACTGAACTGAGGCTGTGGTGAGTGTTTTATGGTGTGCTGTGATGAGGTTGCTAATGGTGAATAGGTGCGGGTGATTAGTACTCTGGAGAGAGTGATCGTTGAGTGGTGGATGGGACCGGGCTTGACTGGTCCCTGACACACAGTAATTAACCTTATAATTAATAGATGGCTGACTTTTCCATTTGTTGACATGACATGATTAGATAAATATCATATATTATGTTGGATGTCCATATTAGAGATAATTACCATGTTTTGAATGAAACCATCCTATTTAAAAACATGATATTAATCATATCATATAATAAAATATCATTTGTTGTTACTACTGTACATATAAATTCAATTATTATTGGATCTCCTTCAATACTTTCAGAATCTTTACTTATTAAAACAATTTTGTTTCTGTATTTTAAAATATATTTTTTATATTAACATATTTTAATGAAAGTATATTTATTGAATTTTTTTATTTTTAAAATAAGCAGAAATAGTACAAACTTTGCTAAAGTGATTGTTTTGAATAAGTATTAGCTTAGGCATTATTTAAAACAAACAAACAAACAAAAAACATTATTTTAGCTGAAGTATTTGTATCAATACCCTGTGCCTTTTACTCCATGCTGATGAGCCTTTTACCCTGTGTGTGGGGTAAAAGGTCCCTCTTGCCACCTTATACATTTATAAGATTTTTAAACAAAATAACTTGAATGATTTATTTTCACACAAAAACTGTTGCTCCATTAATGTTCAATAGAACATATATATTTTTTCTGCAATTATACATTTTAGGTGCAGTGAATGGCACATTTTTACTTAAGATAGGCCTTTAGCCCCGTTGTACTCTAATACTGATCTAGTAATAATTATTAAGAAAATAAGTGGGGGAAAGATGTAATGTTGCTAGGGGATTTTGCTTTGGAGGTTTTTCTCTAAATTTACTTTGCTGACTCGATCGACTTCAAACAGGTGTAGCTCAGTCAGTTTTCGTCCGATTAAAACAAATTATACATCA
Source organism: Cyprinus carpio (assembly GCF_018340385.1). Lineage (NCBI taxonomy): Eukaryota > Metazoa > Chordata > Actinopteri > Cypriniformes > Cyprinidae > Cyprinus > Cyprinus carpio. Next base: position 338,514 of record NW_024879139.1, read on the forward strand.
TTTTGAAGGTCTTTTAATGGAGAATGTAAAAATAAAAAACTACTCATTTTTCAAAATTTGCTAATTGTGACTCATCACCGGTCACATATAACTGATCAGTGGCATTAAAATAATCAGAATGCAGCTATTTACAGTATTCCTTTGATACTCATTGACACATGAACTTCCCCTTTAAATAACGTGATGCTCTGCCCTCTATGTGTATGACATTGCTCCCTTTACACACTGTTAGAAGTGAATGAATTGATTCAGCATATCAACACTTCCGTAAGGATGCGTTAAATTCGACAAAGCAGTTTAATAAAGGATGTATTGATCTCATGAATTACAGAATTTTACTTTACCAATATTTTTTTTTAATTTGCTGTTAAAGCTTTATATGGGAATATAACATGACACACTGATCCTTTAACAATGAAAAAACGGTGCAAAACCGCACACCTTTTGGAACAATTTCACAACATAATTACTTGACTGCCATAAATACTGTCTAAACAAAATACTGATTTTGTGCAATTTTTACTGTACCAATATTTTAAATTGGCCTTTGAAGTTAACTTTATTGCATGGCAAAAAAAAAAAAAAAACACGTTACCTTGCCAAAGCACTGAAAGAACACATTGATCTAATGGTGTTTTGAGTGCTCCGAATGCAAACTTTGCATGCAACAATCAGGAAGCAATTGACAGTGCTCTGATCCAGTGTGCATACAGGCATCGTCAGATTGTCAGTACTCTAGTGAGTCTAGCCCAATGATGTTGGGGGATCCAGTGGGGGTGGCAATCATATTTCAGGGTGGCCATGCCACTCTTTATCACAACCCTGATAAATATAGTATTGTGTAGTTGTGTGGTTTGATTTTATTGGTGTCCAGTTGGTGTTGTCGTGGGCGACCGCCTAGTTCGCCTATGCCTAGAAACGGTACTGCCCCCACAACCCAAGCCTGATTAAAAATAAACTTCAGACACTTCAGTTTCTTACACTGGGATTCTTCAGAAAGCTATGCCAAATGCAGGTCTGTAGGGCTGTTCATAGTGCAGAGTGCAGGTCGTCACACATGTTTTGGTTACAGTATGTCACTTACTGTAGGTATGTTTTAAGAGTCAGGTGACTTCTCCCTCCTTTTACCTTGAGACAAGCTAAGTTAAAGAAATTTACTTTAATATTATATTTATAATATTCAATAAATGAACATTTTGTAAACAGTTTTTACCGCTTGTGGCAATGAGGCATCTCGCCACCCCATCAGCAAGATGTTAAGAGTCACTGGAGCAGAAGTGTCTGACAAGCAGTAGCAATGGGTTTGGAGCCCTCTATTTCTGTGAAGACAGTTCTTAGCACTTCCTCTGTAACCATCTAAGCCACAAACGGGGCAGTCGTGGCTGTCATGGCCTAATGGTTAGAGAGTTGGACTTGTAACCCGAAGGTTGCAGGTTCGAGTGTCAGGTCCGGCAGGAATTGTCGGTGAGGGGAATGAATGTACAGTGCTCTCCTCCACCCTCAATGCCACAACTGAGGTGAGACCCTTGAACAAGGCACCAAACCCCCAACTGCTCCCCGGGCACCCCAACAATATGGCTGCCCACTGCTCCCGGTGTGTGTTCATGGTGTGTGTGTGTGTGTGCACTTGGACAGGTTAAATGCAGAGCACAAATTCTGAATATGGGTCACCATACTTGACTACAGACAAATCTTATCTGCTGGCTGGCGAGTTGGGCTAGGAGCTAAGGATGAAGGGAACTCCTACTGCTGTGGATCTGGAGTGGATGGAGAGGAAATCGATAGACCACAAAAAAATTGTCTTTCTCATTTCACTTTCTTGGGTGCTGATTGTTAATTGTGACATCTCTGGCCAGCTATCAGTGGGTTGTCTGAGAAATCCTGGGCCTTTGTTTCATCTGCTCTGATGTCATCTGCTGTACATACCTTCATTCATCAGACACTGTAAGTACCTAGATTTCTGCCACTCTGGTGACTTCAAACGCTTTGAGGCAACAGGAGTGTTATAGCAATCAGGTAAGGACAGTTGTGGATTCAGACCACAAAGTGATGCTGTGAATGAGCAGATTTGTCTCTGTTTTCAGAAATTTTGCAAGCTGTGCATTTGAAAGGCCTACGCATATGTTTGTCTCACACTGGTTGGGTGATCAGTTCTTTACTGCAGTAGCACCTTGGCCAAGCAAAATGTGCTGTAGATAATCCAGCTCGATCTACCAAGCTTTCCATAAACTCAGAATTTCTTCAGCGTGAGCCATGTCTCTGAAGATCTCTTCAAATGAATCACAGAAGTGGTCTGTCTTTGGGCTAAAGGCGTACCTGATGGAACATCATATGAAGGTCACTACTAATAGCGATGAAATGTTCTTGAAAATGCTGAAGAACTGCCAGAAGAGAAGAACTAAATGATGGAACTGGGAACAAGAACTCATTCAGATTGTGGCCTTGGTAAGCAAATGAAAGGTTAAATATACCACTGTCCTCACGTTATGCTGCACAAGATGATGTGGAATGTACCAAGTCTCTTTGGAATGAACCACCTGTTCTGAAGTGAGTTTTGTGATGTAACCTGCTTGCTGTAACCTGATCTCCTCTTGGTATGTTGCCGCTTGATCTGAATTCCCTTGCAGCGGATTCTCTATTCCCTTTAATTGTGACAACTTCTTTGGGTGCATGCAGGTGAGGCATACTTTTGACACATAGATGGAGATAGTGTAGCCCTGAGTTCAGTTTACATCCACTCTCATGGTTTTGTCCTAGAGAAGCTGGATGGACTCTTGAACCTTGGACCTTTCAATTTGTGAAGATATTGTGGTGGCAGCACTGCATATTGTTCATATTTCTTCTGGTGTACCTTGACTGAATGCGTGTCCTCTGCTAGACCCAGATTGTTGGCTGGGAAGACACTCCATATCCTGAAAGCCTTCCTCAGGTTAGCCTCCACAAAGCCTCCATAGAGCAGAACCTTTAGCAGAACACCTTTAACAGCATTTTGTTGCTGAAATTGGACAATTCACATGTAAAACTGCACTGGCTGGAACCGATTCTCCTGTGGCTCTAGTTTGCTCATTAACGTAGTGCCTGTAGATGTTTCCTGTTACAAGTTGGACAGAAGGCTTTCAGCGTGTAATTGGCTGCATGTTCACCATGACTGTAGTGCCAGAATCTATTTTCCCTTTAATCCAAGTCACGTTTGGCCCTTGTTGAGAAGCTTGAAGTTCTCACATCCATTTAGGAAATGTCTGTTGTTGTTTTTGCTGCAGTATTGACAGCAAAGTCACCTTTGCAGGTGGTTTGGTTAGATGAACTGGTGATATTAGACTGGCCTTTGGGTTTTCTGTACCAAGGAGAATGGTAGTGGGTCTGCAAGGTCTCTCCTCATCCACCTTCTCTGCACTGATGAAACATTAAAACTGCCCAGTATAATCAGTGATCATCCTGCACATAAATCTCTTACTTGAGCCAATCTGCAAAGTCCAGTAATGTTGTGATAGTGACCGCATGAAATGGGAGTTCATGTGGAAGTTTGCGCATTAGCCTGGATATACTGTATCTGACCCACATTCCAGCTCAACATGGCCTTTTTGGCCCAGCTGTGCCAACATAGTAAACAGGGAGCACACTTGGAATCTGAATATGTGAAAATTCACGTCTCTGCTGCAAATGTTCAGTCCATCCATTAACTCAGCAATGCATTTCAGCGCTCGACGGAGCCGCACACGGCTGTTTCACCAGGGAAGAACTGCTGAACATTCAGCAGAACACACCACAAGATCTTTTACCGGATTTCAATTATTCAGACGTTTTACTGAACGTTGTTGTCAGCGGAGCAGTGGCACTGATCAAACGCTACAAGACGCGCATGGGGAAAGTGAGCTGGAGTGCTTGTCAGACTCAGGAAGCACGGATTTCGAACGCTGTTGCGTAGCATCCATCCGTTTTAATCATTCTTGGGGACTTTAATAAAGCCAGTCTCTCCCGTGAACTGCCACAATACAGACAGCATGTTACATGTCCCACCAGAGACAGTAATATATTGGATCACTGTTACACCACAATAAAGAATGCATATCACTCTGTTCCACGAGCAGCTCTGGGGCTGTCTGATCACTGCCTGGTTCATCTTATACCAACCTACAGGCAGAAACTTAAATCTGCTAAACCTGTAGTAAGGACTGTGAAGAGATGGACTAGCAAAACAGAGCAGATTTACAAGCTTGTTTTGACCTCACTGATTGGAGTGTTTTTGAAGCTGCTACCACCGATCTGGACGAACTCACAGAGACTGTGACATCCTATATTAGTTTTTGTGAGGATATATGCATTCCTACCAGGACTTATTTAACAATGATAAGCCATGGTTTACAGCAAAACTCAGACATGTTCATCAGGCCAAAGAGGATGCCTACAGAAATGGGGACACAGTCTTGTACAATCAGGCCAGGAACACACTGAACAAAGAGATTACAGCGGCTAAAAAGACCAACACTAAAAAGTTGGAAGACCAGTTTACTTCCAACGACTCAACTTCAGTGTGGAGAGGACTGAAGGCCATCACTAACTACAAGACACCATCCCCCTGCACTGAGACTAATCAACGACTTGCTAACGACCTGAATGAGTTTCATTGTAGATTTGAAACCCCCAACACCCATTCTGACCATCTCTCTACACAACCATTAACACCTCCTGCAATCCCCCTCTCCACACCTCCTGCTCTTCAAATCTGTGAAGATGATGTCCGCCAGGTCTTCAGGAAGCACAAAAGAAGAAAAGCACCAGGGCCAGATGGTGTTACACCAGCCTGTCTGAAAACCTGTGCTGACCAGCTGGCCCCCATCTTTTCGCAGGTCTTCAACAGATCTCTGGAGTTGTGTGAAGTGCCTTCCTGCTTCAAACGCTCCACCATCATCCCTGTTCCAAAGAAACCCAAGATTACAGGACTTAACAACTACAGACCTGTGGCTCTAACATCTGTCATCATGAAGTGGTTTGAAAAACTGGTTCTGGCTTATCTAAAGGACATCACTGGACCCTTACTGGACCCCCTGCAGTTTGCTTACCGAGCAAACAGGTCCGTGGATGATGCAATCAACATGGGATTGCACTTCATCCTGTGACATCTGGACAAAACAGGGACTTATGTGAGGATCCTGTTTATGGACTTTAGTTTGGCTTTCAACACCATCATCCCAACAGCCCTCCAGACCAAACTGACCCAGCTCTCTGTTCCTAGCTCTATCTGTCGGTGGATCACTGGTTTTCTGAAAGACAGGCAACAGCTAGTGAGACTGGGGAAATTCATGTCAAACAGCCACTACATCAATACTGATGCCCCTCAGGGATGTGTTCACTCCCCACTGTTCTTCCCACTGTACACCAACGACTGCACCTCTAAAGACCCTTCTGTCAAACTCCTGAAGTTTGCAGACGACACTACAGTCATCGGCCTCATCCAGGACGGTGACGAGTCTGCTTAAAGACAAGAGGTTGAGCAGCTGGGTGTCTGGTGCAGTCTTAACAACCTGGAGCTGAACATGCTCAAAACAGTGGAGATGATCATGGACTTCAGAAGAAACCCCCCTGCACTCCCCCCACTCACCATCATGATCAGCACTGTGGCTGAAGTGGAAGTCATTCAAATTCCTGGGAACCGCCATCTCTCAGGACCTGAAGTGGGACAATCACATTGACTCCATTGTGAAAAAGGCCCAACAAAGTTGTACTTCCTTTGCCAGCTCAGGAAGTTTAACCTGGCACAGGAGCTGCTGAAACAGTTCTACTCAGCCGTCATTGAGTCTGTACTGTGCAATTCAATAACTGTCTTTTTTGGTTCAGCTACAAAATCAGACATCAGAAGACTACAGAGAATGGTTCGGACTGCTGAAAGGATTATTAGTACTCCCCTGCCCACCCTTCAAGAACTGTATACATCCATAGTGAGGAAAAAGGCTCAGAAAATCACTCTGGATCCCTCACATCCAAGTTACCCCAACTTTGAACTTTTGCCATCTGGCCGGCGCTTCAGAGCCGCAAATACCAGGACAGTCAGGCACAAGAATAGTTTCTTCCCCCAGGCAATCTACCTCATGAACAGTTAAATGTTCCCCACTTATGCAATAAAAATGTGCAATATCCTTATATTTATTTGTTACCCCTCCATCCTAGTACATCCCTGCATCTTACTCAGTCCTATTCCACTATCATTTATAGCACAATTGTTTATACACTTAATTATTTGCAAAGGTTTTTTTTTTTTTGACTGTGTTGTTGTTGTCTCTGTGTACTGGAAGCTTATGTCACTAAAACAAATTCCTTGTATGTGCAAGCATACTTGGGAATAAAACTCTTTCTGATTCTTTTAAGACTAGCTGATGGGGTTGGCACTAGCTGATTTGCTACAAGAAGTGGCAGAATGTTCTCTAATCCTACTGTCAGTCTAGAGAACTCCCTAGCAGTGTTAGGGAAAGTTACTTTTAAAAGTAATGCATTACAATATTATGTTACTCCCTAAAACAGTAACTAATTACGTTACTTAGATATTTGTATGGAAAGTAATGCGTTATGTTACTTGTGAGTTACTTTTAAAATCTGAGCAGGGCTTGCTTGTTTGTTTTTAATATAAAAAAGTTATTCTTTTACAAATGTAAAAGCCCTTTTCACAACAGAAGTGAAATGAATATGCCTCAGGCTGAAGAAAATGTAAATTCACGTCTGTACATTAAAGGGCGCAGCTCAAACAAATTGCATGAAGAATATGACGCAGGAGAAGAAAGTTCAACACTATTCAGCAATAACAAAAATGAAACACAAATGTGTCTGTCATTTTTGCTTATTAAGTTGGCTTGAGAAAGCCATCTTACTGAAATCCAATTTAAACTTCTTCTGAGAAGAAATTTTAAAATGTATCTCCTGCTAGACTTTTAAAGTTACAACCACCAAACTTGGGTCAGACCTTTAGACTGGTCTGACTCGGGTTGTTATATCTTTTCTAACTGATCCGGATTACGGTTTTTGTAAACCAGACTATCAAAACCACCTAAAATCCTATAGACTTCCCAATGAAAGAGGGGGTGAAAACTTTCATACAATAAGACTTATGGAGTATTTTTGCTGTCCATTTCTATAGCAAAGCTTAACAACTCCCTACTGAAAAACAGCTAAAACCAGCCTAAGCTGATTGACTGCTTTGACTGGTCTCCCAAGCTGGTTTTAAAGTAGTTTTGGCAACGTTTTTACCAGGCCAGGCTGGTCTTAGCTGGTTTTTAGCATATTTTTTTTTCTTTTTTTCTTTTTACTGAATCAACTGGTTTTAGCTGGTTTTAGCTGGAATCAAATAGAATCATGCTAACAACATGCTAGAAACGTGATAACGACATGCAAGTAACTTGAACATCATGCTAACAACATGCTAGTCACTTGCTAGTCATACAAGCAACATGCTAGTCACTTGTTAATCATGCTAGCAATATACTAGTCTCTTGCTAATCATGCTAACATAATAAAAACATGCTAGTCATTTGCTAATCATGCTAGCAACATGCTAGTTTACTATTTCTTATATATTTATCTATCTGTCTATTTATCAATCTGTTTTTCTGAAAGATTGCATTGCCTTCAAAACTTTAAAACTGTAACGAACCTTATTCAAGTCTCTGTCCGTCAAAATAAAACTCCACAGTCGTTGTACCAAAGACAACACTTCCTTTATTACAATTAGCCTAGAATAAATACAGCTTCTCAGAAAAAAGCACAGGTACGAGTATGAGGACAGAAGAGAAGGGCACGGGACAACACACAATCCCTCACGTCAATTCATCTACACACACCGTGAATCTTCAAATGCAATAGATTAATACAATGGTGACCCCTATTGAAAACATCACATCAACCTACACTGCACACATCATTAAGGCGTGTTACTCCGTTCCTATACTCTCCGACTCAACCCTCTTATACCGATCGCCCTTCACACACCCACACCATTCATTCTCTCATCCACACAAAAATAAGTTAAAACACTTCCCTGTCCCCCAACTTGCAGGACCCAGCCGTGGGGTGAAGAGCAGCCACGGGAGACCGTCAGGACAGAAACACATAATAAGGAGGCGGAGATAAAGTTCACTGTTATTTCTAGTCCATGTGCATTCGGAAACGGGGAAAGCACTCAAGTCTGATTATATAGAGTCACACGTCTCCCTAAATTAGTGTGACAGTCGGGCAAAACGCCAAACAATGCAGCGAGGTAATGTGACTCTAATAATTAACCCACTCCCTCCTAACTCAACTCACTCACTCACACACACACACAGGAGTCTAACTAACTGTCTATCTTCATCTCCGGAGGGCCTATTGCCCCCGAGAGATAACAAACCGTAACCCCACAAGTCACCCACCTCGAAGCCGCTGCTTCATCTCGTGCGTCTCTTTTTAATGAGTCCTTTGATATGCCCACAGGTGGATACAATCAGGGCAAATCAATCAAAGCAAATCTCCTGAACACCAGATAACATTCTACAAAACTACTTCAAATTAGTTAAAACTAAAAACCTTCAAACTTTAAGCTTTTAAAACTACTTCACATTGTCTGGCTAGGCTTTTTCAAGCCAACTTAAACTATGCCTACAAACTTTACCACCTAGCATGGATCACAGATTCTATTTGGACCAGAGCAATTTTTATGAACATATTTCATCTTCTTGTAATCCAAACATGTATCAGCACTGTGTATGCATATATTACACTGAATCTTTTTCAGATGAAATATACAGTGCCTTCCATAAGTATTGGAACAGCAGTGACCAAATTGCTCTGTTCACTGTGTAGTCAAGACATTTGCAAATATGATTAAAAGATGAATATAAGATAAAACTACAGAATGTCACATTTTATTATTAGCTGTTTCAACACATATATGTTTTATCAAATAAAAAGGACAGCACTTTTAGAGTTCAGCCCACTATCCGATGTGAGCATTAGTATTGGGACAGTTGAACTTATGGCAGATGTAAAAGATTAAAAGCTATTATTTTGTTGCTGATCCCTAGCGTGCAATCAGAGCAGTGAGTCTGTGACTCATAGACATCAACAGACTCTTGGTCTCATCATTTGAAATGCGTTTCCGAGCCTTTAATGCAGCCAATTCCAACTGTTGCAGGTTTTGGGGAGTTTCTGCCATTAGTCTCCTCTTCAGTTGGTGAAATTCATGTTCAATCAGATTTAAATCTGGAGATGGACTTGGGCAATCTAAGACTTTCCATTTCTTTGCCCTGATAAACTCCTTGACTGAACTGACAGGGTGGTTTGGGTCATTGTCCTGATGCAATATGAAGTGCTTTCTGATGAGTCTGGTGACATTTTCTTGAATATGGGTAGCCATGATGTTTCTGTACCCTTCCAAATTCACCCTGCTACTGTCATCATACATTAATTCATCATTAAAATTGAGAGGGCCTGTTCCAGAGACAGCCATGCATGCCCATGCCATGACACCACCTCCACCATGCTTTCCAGATGAGGCTGCATGCTTAGGATCCCCTTTTTTTCTCCAAACTTTTCCTTTCCCATCACTTTGATAAAGGTTAATCTTTGTCTCATCTGTCCATAAAGCCCTGTTCCAAAACTCTACTGGCTTTTGCAAACTCTAATCTTGCCTTTCTATTTTTGATGCTGGTCAGAGGTTTGCATCTTGCTGTGTAGCACCTGTAATTCTGTGTCAAAGTATCTTGCGGAGAGTAGATTGTCAGAGCATCACCTCAGCTTTCTGGAGTTTGTTGGTGATTTTACAGACGTATTTTATGGTTCATTTTCACTGCTTCTATGATTTGTCTTTCATCAACTGTTCTTGATTTTCTCAGCTGATCAGGTGATTGTTGGTTGCCGATGTCGCCAATGGTTTCCAAACTTGATTTCTTCATGCTCTTTGTTTTTTTGATAGCTTTAACTGATTTCCTCTTTTCTTTTAGCATCCAATTTACTTGCTTTTCTCTCAAAGTCAGCTCCCTCGTCTTCATCCTGGTTTTTGTCGTCATCGAATGCAAGACTTAGAATGCAGAAGCAATGGATATAACTGATACGACACATTCCCTGCTTTTAATATCTGAAGAATTAATGCAACAGGACACAGCTGATCACTAAGAAAGACCTGTGATGCACCTGTTCCAATACTTATGCTCACATCAGATAAGGGATGAAACTCTAAAAGTGCTACCCTTTTTATTTGGTAAAACATCTGTGTTGAATCACCCAATATTAAAATTAGACATTCTGTAGTTTTCTCTCATATTCATCTTTTTATCATATTTACAGATTCCTTGACTCCACAGCAAACAGAACAATTTTGTCTTTACTGTTCCAATACTTATGGAGGGCACTGTAAATTGTGCAAATAATGTCACTGATACATCTGATCATGAATGTGATGACACAATGGATTATTCAAATCCAAGAAAATTATGTAACGGGAATTGTAAAGAAGAATGAACAGAAATGTAAATATGCTTGTATTGTCCCTGTGTTAAACCTATATGACATTTGATTGGAGACTGTAGGAACTATGCTGGTAAATGTGAGAGAAATGGCCATACTCCACACTGCACTCTGTAATTCTCTGCTTCACTGGATTGTTACTGCACTAGTCCTCTTTAAAAAAATATATTATTAATAATCAATTTTAGCAACACATCTGAGAACAGACCATAACCACTGACATGGGAACTACAAACACTTGTCTGAGTTCCATCATTTATAAAATTCTCCAGGAGAAAGTTAATTTAATGAGCATTATCATGGCTAATGGGAATTAGAATTAGTCAGATAAAGAAGATTATCTTGGCATAATTAGCACTATCTGTCAAACTCATTTAAAATAATGGAAATTAGGAGAAGGCTACTCACAAAATGTTTTTGGCTAGACAGAGAAAAGCAAAGTTTCTTTGTGACTGACAGATATCTCTCTCTCTCTCTCAAAATAAAACGCATACACGCACACAGGCACGCACACACACACACACACACACACACACACACACACACACACACACAGTAAGCAGTTGGGAGGATAGGCATGAATCCTGTCCTATGATACCACACAAAATAGGATCGTGATAGAATATGTTTATTTATTTATTTATTTATTTTTATTTTTTTATATTTAACAAAATAACTAAATAAATAAGAGTGGATTATTAATTTCACTTAAAATTTGTTCACTAGGTTTCTTGCTCGTTTAAGACTTATTCCAAGTACACATAACAGCCTATTTCACATACTGTACATATTTTATTCAATATTTACAGTATAAGGCACAATGACAAGTGTCAAAGTCACATTCATATAAACAAAATTGTTTTGGAAAAAAATATAAACATTGTGTTTTGTATATCATACACTGTTGGAGCCTCTAATCAGTTTTCTTAATGCTTGGTGTGTGCTTAAAGAATAAAACCAAATAAAACCAAACAAAATAAAAAAATAGAGCATATGTTCCTTACACTTGTTGGAAGTGTCATTATAGTAGCAAAAAAATATATTTTAAATTAAAATATTCAGCAAAAATAGGGGTTTTAATGATATGGGGTATAAATTAGACCAACACTTGGGAGTAATTTCAATAACAAATGTACTGATGTTTCAATACATTTATTGGTTTCAATAAATGTATTGAAACATAAGCTTCAAATCCGTTAAAGGAATTTTAGGCTGCATTAATTAGGACAACCAGAACTAGTTGCTACATCGTTAGAAGAATGGCATCTATGCTAATATTAGTCTGTTTCTGTCTTATTCGGAGGTCACCGTAGCCACCAGATCCAGTCTGTATCCAGATCAGATGGTCACTGCGGTCACCCGGATCCAGTATGTATCCAGCCCAGATGGTGGATCAGCACCTAGAGACGACCTCTACAGCCCTGAATATCAGCGGAGACCATGACAGCTAGATAAGCCCCAGATCCCCAGTAAAGACCTTGTCTCCTAGACGGTCACCAGGACAAGACCACAGGAACCAGATAAGTCCTCTGCACAATGTGACTTTGCTGCAGCCTGGAATTGAACGCTGGTTTTGTCTGGTCAGAGAAGAACTGCCCGCCCAACTGAGCCTGGTTTCTCCCAAGGTTTTTTCTCCATCCTGTTACCGATGGAGTTTTGGTTCCTTGCTGCTGTCTCCTCTGGCTTGCTTAGTTGGGGACACTTAATATCCAGCGATATCGTTGACTTGATTGCACAGATGCTATTTAAATTGAACTGAGCTGGATGACGACATCACTGAATTCAATGATGAACTGGCTTTAACTGGAAATCGTTTACTATTGTCGTTTTGCATTATTGACACAGTGTTTTCCTATTTAATACTGTTAAGTTGCTTTGATACAATCTGTATTGTTAAAAGCGTTATATAAATAAAGGCGAATTAACTTGACTTTTATTTTCACAGCCACAAAACGTACCTGTGCATAAACATATTAAGACACATGAACATCAGCCTATTTAGAAAGAGTCAAAATTACAAGGTATATTTTGTGCAAGATTTAACAGTGGACTTCTAAACTATATATGATATACAGTAATAGTTATATTAGGTATTGGTATAGATATGTTAGTTAACCAACATCAGCAGAAAGACCAGCTTTACGTAGCTTCAAAGACCAGCACCAGAACATTGCTATTCAGCATTAACCATTTCATGCTGGTATATTCTGGTCTCTTTAACAGGGGTTATTGATACTGATAACAATGGACAGGAATTACATCACAATGTCTGGTAGACATATACATCAGTTAGGAACATAACTTTCATGTAACTTTTGTGCAAGAATTCGGATCCTTTGTATGTTCTGACTGATGAGGTTTTGGTTCTTTGTATATATTTTAATTTTAATTTTGATGATTGTAAATAATGCAAAAACAAACTGAGACTCCATCCAAAGGTAAATTGGGCCAAAATGACATTTGAGTCCTCTTTCACATGTTTTAAACATATATTTCCAAGGTTTATTCAGTGCCGTCTCCTTCGATATACATTTGGCAGACACACGTATGTTAAACATGTGGCACATACCTACAGAACCAAAAAATTAAATCCCTACTGTTTAACTTTTCATGTATTCATTCATCATAGACCTATACAAAGGTCTTTTGTAAGTTGTTTATGCATATGCACATATACAGTATGTGTATATAGACATACTGTACAGATATATATGGCAATATGACTCCTGATTTCCATATAAGAAGCACAAATAGCATGATATGTATATGAGAACAAAATTTCAAGGTAATTTAAGTGCAGTTTACTACCTAACAATGAGCTATAGTTGAAATGTATCCACTATGGACTCATGTTTGAGTATTAAAAGTTTCTATTGTAGCTTCATAAAACAAGTCCAGCATATTATTACCACACTGTTTGCTTGAATTTACTTAGATCCACCTATCATATAAACAATTGTTTTTTTTTTTAGTAATTTTTATTGAACATATTAATCATTGGTAAAATGGCAATGCATAGATAGTCTTTTTGCCCTTTTCACTGCAAATCAATTGCCTGCATGATTGGCTCAAAGCAGCTGAGCTTTACTTTGGTAAATGTTGATTAACAAAGACTTGAACTTGAAAAGTGAAAGGACAAACCAGTCAATATGCATTGATTACTGATTAAGGCATGCAAGCCATGGGGATAATCTTTATAAGCTTGTTTTTATCTTCAGACTGAAACAGGGAAGACAGACTATAAACAAACAAAAGCAAATCCAATCTTTAGAATGCTGAATAAATGTTTACTGTATGGATGCCAAATGCTTGGACAGCAGATTAGATTTTTATATTTTCTTAGAGTGAGTTGTGCTTGCCCTGCAAAAGCTGCTGCTATGATGCAAAGGTGTTGTGGGTGGTTGCTTACCAACCTAATTCAGAAGAGGTGAGCCATTATTGCATCAACAATCTGAGCTAATCTCATTGAGATTTTTGATTCCTGGATGTGGTTTGGGTTTATAGTCTATCAAGTGAAATCTAATGTCAGTGCCATTCCTCTCTAAACACAAAACAATCAAGTTGGGTAGGGTCCCCAAACCACCAGGGGCCCCCTTGTTCTCAAAGTATCAAATCACTAATGTAAACCTGATGATAAATATTTTTTATAATGCAAATATAAATGCAAATTCAACTTTAGAGGAGTCGTGTAATAACGATTTATATAACAACTATTTCAGATATCATGCAGTGCGATGATCCACTGATTAGCTATGGCTTCCAAAATGAAGCTATCTGTCCGGAGCAGAAAAAGCAAGGAAAAGCACCAAGAATGTGAATCAAATAAGTAAGAAGAAGGTATGTATTTTTTGCAATAAATTTTCCCCATGATGAAATGTAATTTTCAATTTGTCCCAGTACATATCAATAATAATAATAATTATAATTTATTTTCATATTGATGATATTTATTTTTATATTTGTCCCAGTACATATCAATAATAATAATAATTATAATTTTTTTTTCATTAATATCTAAATAAACAATCTTCTGTTCAGTCATGCAAGCTGTGTACATGATTGTGTTTTTTGAGAAAAAAAATGTTATGCGTGGTTAGTGAAAAACTAAAAATTAAAAACATAAGGCAATAAAATGGTTCCCAGATATTTTTGCTTTGTCTAGAATTTTTTTTTCTAAATTTACAGAAAACAATTATTGATTTAAATTTTTTTTGTTGGTAAAAGTCATAGGCGTCAACTATCATGATTCACACCTGAGAAGACAAAGGCCTGCATAATGAGCTTAGCCATTCAGTCAGCTGTGTCACTTGAGTTACAAGAAAGAATGTGAGGACAAAATAAATCTATATAATTTTATGTTTGTAGTTTATTTAGAATATATTTTTATCCCACAACATAATTTTAATATTACTTGTGAGTGCAGTTAACACAGTTTATGAATTTTTTGCATCATTACTCCATGCCTTTAAACAATCTTATTTTGTACAAAAAAAACATTTATTGTTAAATCATTACCATTTATTATTAAATTAATTTTAGCTGAGAATATTTTTTTTAGGTTTTAGGGGGATAAATGAAAGAACAGCAATTTTACTTTGTTACCGTTACATTTATTGGTACAGATGGTGGTATAGTAGTGTACATTGTTTATTGAAAACTTCATAATATTTCACTTGATTATACTTTTGTATTAGTTTGGAAAAAGTCTTTGGAAAAAGTCTAACTAGTAAAATGTTTACACCGTTATGTGAAAACTAGTACAAGTAATAAATTACTTACTCATGTTTATGATCTCTGCTGAAAAAGTGCTTCATTCTTTTTTTTCAGAAATATATTATTGTTCTTGCTGCTCGTCAGGAAACATCACATCAATCTTTTTGGGTGAATTATGTCTTATTCCTCCCATCGCGAAGCAAACAGTAAATAATAAAAACTTGAAGAACAGTCTCGCTGCGTTGTCCTTCTTTTGTGTGGGCGTATTCAAAAGCCGCGCGCTGTCAGTGAAACATTTGAATCTCAAAAAGCGCGCTCGCGCGCGGGGGCATTTAGAAGATAATGAAGTGAGACGTGAAAAACGGACATCGCGTTGTTTTCATATGGATTACTTTATTCAGCAGCATAGTTTTTAAAAGTAGACATTGTCAGGCTTTTATAGATATCTCTATGTCTCTTACAGTTCATTTTAATGACGCATTTGTATCTGAAGATCAGCGCAGACAAAGGCGTGCAGACAGCACTCCTTGAGTGCACAAAGTTTTGTTGTTATTATGTCTGTATACAAAAAAAGTAGAGATTCGATTGTGTATTGCACATTATCTGTACGATCTGCAGATGCTTTATTAATATTATTTTGATGTTTTGTTTTTTAGTATTTTTTTTTTTTAGTGACATTAATTTTATTTTTGTTTTTTTATCATTTTTTTTTTTTTTCAGTAATTTTTTATGTGTGTTTTATTGTTTTTGCATTTTATTTTGTTATGATTTATTAGCAATTTTACTTAATTGTTCTTGCTGCTGTTTTGTCTTTCAGTTTTCATTCACTTAGGCACGTTAATAAACTAATTTAATAACATTTTATTTTAAATATTATATTTTATATATGCACTGACAGAGGTCCGCCTCACAAAGTTTAGACTAAGCCTTCAAAAGTATTGTCTAATCTCTTATAGCAGTAATGGCAATTACAGTGGTAGCATACCTCATTCACATCCATATCCATCATTCATATATGTGGGTTGAGTTGCGTATCACAGTTAATACTAAGTGTTTTGGTTTGTTCAAATTTTAAGAATAAGCAAGCTTGGAACAGATAGTACATTGATGGTCGTTTTGGGACTTAATTACAAATACCTTTGTAATGAAGGTAAACTATACTGATGTAAAATACACAATTCTTTTAGCTTTGAAAAAATTCTCAAGTCAAATATTACATTTTCACATGCTTACAATGTAAAAATCATGAATATGTTGTTATTGCAGTCATTAGTAATATCCATAACTTTTATCTGTTTTAATAAAATGTTTTTTATTTTTTTTGACAGGAATAAAACTGATAGTTAATCCCTGGATTGCTCATCAGTCTTGCACATCTGAGACTTCTACTCAATTTTAGGACTGAAGAAAATTATTCAAAACCTAAGCCTGAGTGATCCTCCATGGAAAAAGCAGTAATAATAGCTAATTTATGCACCCCCATGGATGCAATTATTTCATTTTGTTGAATTTGTGACTGTGGCACTAAACCAGTCACAAGCTGAAATCTATGACACAAAATCTTGTTTATCAGTAGATGAATTATCACCAGTTTATTGGGATTAGTGACCCCAACTGTAGGGATCCTGGTTTCTTTCTCATTCCATAATCCCCTTGCCTTACGATTGTTGAAGATTTTGGTTTTTGTGGCTTTTATCATCTTTTAGATCCCTGGGTAAAACTTAAGAGAGGCACCATCTTACCTGTCACTTCTGTGTTACGTTGTTCAATGAATATAGAAAGTCCTGAAACTGACTGAATAGAGGATTGAAGCAGGATTGAAAGATAGTGTCTGAAAATGATTGTGGTAGAATTTGGAAAGCTACAGAAGAAAGTGCAATGAGATGAAAAAAGCTATTTAGGTTTGTAGATAGACTAACAGTACCAAATCTGATTTTTTTTTTTTCATGGACATGACAAACAACCAACCAACTCACACTCATGGCAGCAGTTTGATGAGGGAAGTGGCTGCAGCCTCAAAAACACCCCACAGCCACTGATCTGGATGAGCTCACTGACACAGTGACATCCTATATCAGTCTCTGTGAGGACATGTGTGTTCCAACCAGGTCTTATTTAACATTTAAAGATTTTAAAGATTTTTTAAAGCATTTTCATGTTTTCCTTTTTCTTTAGTGTGTTTATAGCTGCAAAGTTACAAAGCTCAAAGTCTCCCACAAAAGGAATTTTTCTATCCAAAAGAGAAGGCTGATCCAGACTCGACTGAATTCTCACTCACATATCTATGTCACTATGTGGCAATATTTACATAATACAACACAAATGGATACGCAAAGAAAGAAGGTGCTGTTTCAGGTATAACAGTAGTTATGTTGCCGCCAAGTCATGGAGATGCTTTGTGTTTCTATGTGAAAGAAAAATCACTGATTTTGGCCTTCCGAAAATGTGCAGAAAATCTGTGGAGAAAGGCTCTTTCTAAAAAAATGGGGCATTTCAAACTTTGCTAGGACAATCTGGCGCTTCTGAATCAGAGCCCATAAGAATGTTTTATAATTTGCTATTGACTGTTCAAATGCGGAGTTTGGTAAAGTGTAGGGTAATGCATATTATTTGTCATTCTTATGATGACAAGTCCAGACAGAGATGGATTTATGTTTACAAACGTAGTATCCTCTGTTTTCCACTTATAACTGGTGGCAAAAAGACGACAGACCTGATTCACTATTTGTTCTGCTTTACACTGGACATTCAAGTAGAGCTGAAGCAGGATGAGCCTGTTGTGATATAGTAAAAATAACGACATTATTAATTGTTCTTATAATTGCTTTGGAAGCTAAAGCTCATGATTATGGTAAGGGGTGTTACATTTGTGACACACGCTTGAGAAGTTCGGGCCAATCACAACGCACTGGGTCAACTGGCCAATCAGGGCATACTGCGCTTTTTGATGAAGGGGTTTTGTAGAAATTGTTGTGTTTTATAAAGATGGGCTGATCTGCAATAAAGAACAGTATGTGAAATTAATGCATTTTTTGAACACGAAAGCATGTAACCTACTCTATTACACCCAGTACACAAAATAATGAGCTTTGAAATATCATCATATGACCACTTAACAACTTTGGTTCAGTGCAAAACTCAAACGGCTTTGCTACAGTAGGCCAAAGAGGATGCCTGCAGGCACAGGCAACACACTTTCAACACCATCATCCCGGATACCCTCCTGATAAAACTGACACAGCTCTCTGTACCCACCACCATCTGTCAGGGGATCATCAGCTTCCTGACAGACTGGCAGCAGCTAGTGAGGCTGAGAAAACTCGCATCAAGTCAAGTCACCTTTATTTATATAGCGCTTTAAACAAAACGGATTGTTTCAAAGCAACTGAACAACATTAATTAGGAAAACAGTGTGTCAATAATGCAAAATGACAGTTAAAGGCAGTTCACCATTGAATTGAGTGATGTCATCATTCAGCTCAGTTCAGTTTAAATAGTATCTGTGCAATCATTTGCAATCAAGTCAACAATATCGCTGTAAATGAAGTGTCCCCAACTAAGCAAGCCAGAGGTGACAGTGGCAAGGAACCAAAACTCCATGGGTGACAGAATGGAAAAAAAAAAAAAACCTTAAGAGAAACCAGGCTTAGTCGGGGGGCCAGTTCTCTTCTGGCTAGACGAAACCAGCAGTTCAATTCCAGGCTGCAGCAAAGTCAGATTCTGCAGTGGTCCCGCAGGTCATCTGAGACAAGGTCTTTACAGGGTATCTGGGGCTCATCTATTTGTCCTGGTCTCCGCTGTCTTTCAGGGCTGTAGAGGTCCCTTCTAGGTGCTGATCCACCATCTGGGCTGGATATGTACTGGATCCGGATGACTGCAGTGACCATCTGATCTGGTTACAGACTGGATCTGGTGGCTAGGGTGACCTCAGAATAAGAGAGAAACAGACTAATATTACCGTAGATGCCATTCTTCTAATGATGTAGCAAGTACATCCGGTGTTATGGGAAGTATTGCTGGTTCTGGTTTACCTAATTAATGCAGCCTCAAAAACCTTTGACGGATTTGGATATTAGAAGCGTATTAGTGTGTTATGTGTAAGCCAGGTTAATGAGATGGGTCTTTAATCTAGATTTAAACTGCAAGAGTGTGTCTGCCTCCCAAATAATGTTAGGTATGTTATTCCAGAGTTTAGGCGCTAAATAGGAAAAGGATCTGCCACCCGCAGTTGACTTTGATATTCTAGGTATTATCAAATTGCCTGAGTTTTGAGAATGCAGCAGACGTGGAAGATTATAATGTAACAAGAACTCATTCAAATACTGAGGTGCTAAACCATTCAGGGCTTTATAAGTAATAAGCAAGATTTTAAAATCTATACAATGTTTAATAGGTAGCCAGTGAAATGTTGACAGAACCGGGCTAATATGGTCATACTTCTTGGTTTTAGTAAGAACTCTAGCTGCTGCATTTTGGACCAGCTGGAGTTTGTTTATTAAGCGTGCAGAACAACCACCCAATAAAGCATTACAATAATGTAACCTTGAGGTCATAAACGCATGGATTAACATTTCTGCATTTGACATTGAGAGCATAAGTCGCAATAAAGATATATTTTTGAGATGGTAAAATGCAGTTTTACAAATGCTAGAAACATGGCTAAGGAAATAGCACACCTAGGTTCCTAACTGATGATGAAGATTTGACAGAGCAGCCATCAAGTCTTAGACAGGATTCACTTGTGATCGATATGATACCTCTTCATTCACTGCTACAAATTGATGGTGGTCATATAGGTACGATTTAAACCATGCTAATGCACTTCCATTAATACCAACAAAGTTTTCTAGTCTATGTAAAAGAATGTTGTGGTCAATAGTGTTGAACACAGCGCTAAGATCCAATAGCACTAATAGAGAGATACAACCACGATCAGATGATAAGAGCAGGTCATTTGTAACTCTAAGGAGAGCAGTCTCAGTACTATGATACTGTCTGTGATCCTGAATGGAATCCACACAGATACCTTTTTTTTCTAAGGAGTATAATTGTGAGGATACTACCCTTTCGAGTATCTTGGACAGAAAAGGGAGATTCGAGATCGGTCTGTAATTAACTAGTTCTTTGGGGTCAAGTTGTGTTTTTTTGATGAGAGGCTTAATAACAGGCAGTTTGAAGGTTTTGGGGACATATCCTAATGACAATGAGGAATTAATAATAGTCAGAAGAGGATATATGACTTCTGGAAGTACCTCTTTTAGTAGCTTAGATGGAATAGGGTCTAACATACATGTTGTTGGTTTAGATGATTTAACAAGTTTATACAATTCTTCCTCTCCTTTAGTAGAGAATGAGTGGAACTGTTCCTCAGGGGATCTATAGTGCACTGTCTGATGTGATACTGTAGCTGACGGCTGCATGGTTACAATTTTATCTGTAATAGTATCGATCTTAGAAGTAAAGTAGTTCATAAAGTCATTACTGCTGTGCTGTTGGGAAATGTCAACACTGGTTGATGCTTTATTTTTTGTTAATTTAGCCACTGTAATGAATAAATACCTGGGGTTATGTTTGTTTTCTTCTAAAAGAGGTGAAAAGTAATCATATTTAGCAATTTTTTAATGCTTTTCTGTAGGATAGGTTACTTTCCCATCAAGCAATATGAAAAACCTCTAGTTTTGTTTTCCTACAGCAGCGCTTCATTTTCCGGGCTGCTCTCTTTAGGTGGCAAGTGTGCTCATTATACCACAGTGTCAGACTGTTTTCATTAATCTTCCTTAAGCATAAAGGAGCAACTGTATTTAAAATGCTAGAAAAGAGAGAGTCCATAGATTCTGTTACATCACCAAGTTGTTCTGAGGTTTTGGATATGCTAAGGAATAGGGATACATCAGGAAGATTACTTACAAAGCAGTATTTTGTGGTAGAAGTGATTGTTCTACCATACTTGTAACAAGGAGTAGAATTTACAGTTTTAGCTATATGAAGTTTGCACAAAACTAAATAATGATCTGAGATATCATTGCTTGTCTGCATAATTTCAGCACCATCAACATCAATTCCATGTGACAGTATTAAATCTAGAGTATGATTTCGACAATGAGTAGGTCCTGAGACGTGTTGTCTAACCCCAATAGTTCAGAATGTCTATAAATGCTGATCCCAATGCATCTTTTTCATTATCAACATGGATATTAAAATCACCAAAAATTAAAACTTTATCTGCAGCCAGCACTAACCCGGATATAAAATCTGCAAACTCTTTAATAAAGTCTGTATGGTGCCCTGGTGGCCTGTATACAGTAGCCAGTACAAACATCACAGGGGATTTATCATTAACACTTGTTTCTCTGGATAATGTTATATGAAGCACCATTACTTCAAACGAGTTATACTTGAAGCCCACCCTCTGAGAAATACTGAAAACATTGTTATAAATTAAAGCAACAGCTCCCCCTTTACCTTTTGGACGTGGCTCGTGTTTATAACAGTAATCTTGGGGGGTGGACTCATTTAGAATAAAGTAATCATCAGGTTTTAGCCAGGTTTCTGTCACACAGAGCACATCTAGGTTATGATCAGTGATCATATCATTTAAAAAAAGTGCTTTTGTAGAAAGGAACCTGATATCCAATAAGCCAAGCTTTATTATCAGTTTATCCATATTGCATCTGTTTTTATTTGTTGAACCTAAATGTTTTTTTTTTTATTAAATTGTTACTCTTAAATTGGTTTGGACGTTTTTTGTATGTTCTAGTTCGGGGAACAGACACAGTCTCTATAGTGTGATATCTAGGTGAAAGAGTCTCTATGTGCTGAGAATTAACTGACTTTTGTGACAAGAGGCGGCTAGCAGATGGTCTGTCTGCTTCCTGACCTGGGCCCCAGTTAGTCACGTACAAACTATAAGACTATGTGCCATATTTCTAGCGAGAAGAGCGGCACCACCCCAGGAGGGATGAAGACATCTCTTTTCAACAGATCAGGTCTGCCCCAAAAGCTTGTCCAATTGTCTATGAAACCTATGTTATTCTGCGGGCACCACTTAGACATCCAGCCATTGAGTAATGACATCTGCTATGTATCTCATCTCCACGGTAAGCAGGGAGGGGGCCAGAGCATATTACAGTGTCTGACATCTTGCTTGCAAGTTCACACACCTCTTTAATGTTATTTTTAGTGATCTCTGACTGGTGAAGCCAGCGTGAATAAACAATCTTACTGTATTTACGTTTAGCGTTAGCCAGCACTTTTAAATTTGCCAAGATGTCAGGCGCTCTGGCTCCCGGTAAACATTGGACTATAGTGGCTGGTGTCTCTATTTTCACGTTCACTTTTATCAGGTTTCTCAGTGGGTGCTTCACTGAGTGGGGAGAACCTGTTGAATGTTTTGAACGGAACAGAAGTGCGTTTTTTTGACTCCTGACTATGCTGCCTCACAGTCACCCAGGTGCTCTGCTGCAGAGGCACTGTAACCGGAACTGAACAATGTACAGGACTCCCTTAGCTAGTCGATCCAAAGCCGTATCTAGAGCCCTCACATTCTTACTGTCCTCAATTAAAGTTTGGATGCGTGTCTCTAATTCTGAAATCTTCTCTGTCAGCCTTGTGAAAAAAAAAAAAAAAAACGGAGCGAGGGAGAGAAAGAAACATAACGAGAGAGAGGAGAGGAAAAAAAGAAAACAGCGATAGGCACGAATGGAAACACTAATGAAAAGCTAACGAATGCTAACGCGCTGCAGGTGCGCTGCACTCACGGATTTAGAAAAAAAAAACGAACAATAAAATTTATCAGATTAGATTGATAGATATTATCAGAAATGTGGTGGGAATTAAGTTATATTTTATCACTTTAAACATCAGAGAGTGATAGTAAGATTCTAGTCACATCAGAGAGTGATAGTAAGAGATTCTACTGAAAAACAAAGCTACACAGAGCTATGATCGCAAACCAGCAGGAGCATAGCAAGCAGGAACACTGTCCAACATCCAACACCCACACCATCAGCACTGTAACTCCTCAGGGGTGTGTGCTCTCCCTACTGCTCTTCTCCCTCTACTACACAAATGACTGCACCTCTAAAGACCCCTCTGTCAAACTCCTGAAGTTTGCAGATGACACCACAGTCATATGAGCTTGACTAAGCTGGAGGTGAGTGATAGCAGCACGTACATATAAACATACCTAAGATAGGAGAATCGCTAGGATAGGAGAACAATCTGAAACATCTGAACAGCTGATAGTCAGCTGTTGTGGAGCTCTGCCTATGTGGCCTGCCTGAACTAATGCTTGCACTAGATTTACATACGTTACCTGGAGATGTTCCCTTTCAGGAACTCAAGCTGGGTCGAAACGCTTTGGAAGTGAGAATACCCCCTGCACTATATGAGCAAGTCCCTGTCAAGTGTGTATCTGTTGAGCACATTAAGACGAGAGAACTTGGGACCCTGGAGTAGGTGTCAGGTCCAAATTGTAAAATCTGACAAATGTGTGTGGAGAGGACCAGCCTAATCTGACAAATGTGTGTGGAGGGGACAATTCTAGTTAATTTTTTTTTTGTTTCAGGAAAGATATAAAAAAAAAAAAATTTTTCTATACCACAGCATGTTTATAGTGTTATTTAATAAAACAAGAACAATTACACAAATTATAAACATAGATGAAAACAGCAAAACTCAACTATAAATATCAGTATTCAGGTGCAGAAATGTAATAATTAAGTGTAAAATAACACAATAGTGTTTACTGCACAATTTAAATACAGATTAATCTTTGTTAACCCTTGTGCGGTCTTCAGTCACTTCTGACCGGAGACTTTTACGTTTCGAATTTTTTTAAATCGTAGCTTCACCAGAATGGTACGAATCTACAGAAAATACAGAAACTTTTTGTGTGTACAATCTACAAATTGCACAACAGTGAAGGGGTGAAACTCTAAAACATCTAGAGCGCAAAATCAACACACCAACTCACTTGTACACACACACCTATGAACTGGTGTGACTGTAACACTGCAACTATGTAAAATAAGATCAATAATTCGACTACAGTGCAGTAAAAAAGTTGAGGTAGACCAGGACATGCTGATCAGATAACATTCCGATCAGAAGTCCGTTAACACTTGTCTTTTCAATGTGTATGTGGACAACTTCCGGATACATGTCGCATGTTAAGGCCAAGTGTAAACACAGCCTTATTTACACACACTCACAGACACACACATACAGAATTATACATGTGCAAATGAATTGGTATGCCTATAGCCATATAGCCAAAATGGGTCAGAAGACTGAAATAAGAGGTTAAAATTAGAACAGACCCAGAAGGATTAAGCTTTGATAAAGTATTCCTGTTAATTTTTGTTACATTTTTATAGAATTTTAATGTTTTGTGGACTTCCTTAGTATAGCCATCTGATGGTGGTTATATCCCAGCCATTGTTATGGCAGGATGGCCTTACTTAATACAGCTTTCTGAGGCTAGCTGTGTTTTAAGTTGCGGCGAGCCCTCTGAGTTTCAGTCGATCCCCCTTTTATTTACTATTGTCATTTTGCATTATTGACACTATTTTCCTTATAAATTCTGTACAGTTGCTTTGACACAATCTGTATTGTTAAAAGCGCTATATAAAGTGCTCCTGTAGCTCAAGTGGTAGAGCATTGCGTTACAAAGCGCAAGGTTGGGGGTTTGATTCCCCGGGAACACATGATAGGTAAAAACTGATAGCCTGAATGCACTGTAAGTCGCTTTGGATAAAAGCGTCTGCTAAATGCATAAATTTAATTTAATTTTTTTAATTTAATTTAATTTAATTTAATAAATACAGGAGACTTGACTTGACTTGATTATCTCCCCTGCTAGGGTTGTAAGTAGATAGCCCAGTCTCTGGGGTCTGGGCAGCTTTGCAGGAGGGCCTTACCTGGCTATCTGTATTGCTATTGTTCATTATTGGTCTATGAGCCTTCATAAGACCATTAGGATACAGCTATCTGAGGATAGCAGTGTTCTAGCTCAGCAGCTACTCTCCTTAATTTAAGTAGCGATCTCTTTGAGCTCCCCCAGAGGCTTTAAAGTTTAGCCTCTTCACTGGTTTTGTGTACCCAGGCTAGTATTGTTCACATAACATAGCTATCTGAGGATAGCTGTGTTCTTAATTTGGGTGGGATGTTCCCCTTTATCTGAATCGGGTTCCCATTCTGCCAGGTTATGTAAGCGGCTTGAGGCGTCAGTGGCTTGGCCCCTTTCTGAGGAAAGGCTTGATGTATGTCTGTCAGTTCCTTGGTCTCTCACCAGGTGGACAGGCATTAGCCTGGTCATGGCATAGTTGGCATTTCGCTCCCCATTGTGTCTTCTAGAGGATGCATCTTGTTCCCTCTCAGGGATCCATGGTTACATGCGTTACCCGAGACGTTCATTCTTATTCCAAAGTCACCGCATAGCCACCCAGAACCAGTCTGTTTCCAGACTAGACGGTCACTGTAGCCACCCAGATCCAGCAACATAACAGTTAATTTCAGTTTCAACAATTTTCTGCTTACTAGTGATCATCTTTCACTTCCACTTGATTTGTGTATATAGTGCATATTTAAGGTAACAATGCAATACATAATATCATATTATTAATATTAATATTATGACAGTATCTTTAGTCAATATTGATTCAAATAAAAAAAGCACTGATGTTCATTTACTGAAGTGGTATTCAGGAACTGTGAATAAATGACAGAACAAATTACTGCATAATAATAATAATAATAATAATAATAATAATAATAATAATATCACGGCTATAATAACACCCTCAACAAACATAAAATAGATTACATTAGACATTAATTAGATTAATATGTCCATACAGTACTGGTCAAAAGTTTGGACAAATTGCTATTTTTAATGTTTTTGAAAGAAGTCTCTCATGGTCATCAAACCTGCATTTATTTGATCAAAAATACAGAAATAAATGAATAAATAATATTCAGAAAGGATGTGTTAACTTGATAAAAATGATAGCAAATACAACTTTTTAATCATCAAAAATTTCAGAAATATCATAGATTTTAAAATAAATAAGCAGCACAACTGTTTATAACATTGATAATAAATCAGCATATTAGAATGATTTCTGAAGGATCATGTGACACCGATAGACTTTTTTTCTGTACTTTTGATTAAAAAAATCCAGATTTGATGCACATAAGATACTTCTTTCAAAAATGTTAAAAATAGCAATGTGTCCAAACTTTTGACTGGTACTGTATAGGTAAAAATATCCAAAATTTAAAATGAAATCTTGTATAAATGAAAAGGTTAGGAATCCTATTGTTTCAAGTACTTTTTTATTGGGGGTTGGGGGCCTCCAGTATGAATTTTGCCTAGGGCCTTCAAATGTCTAGAACCGGCCCTGTTAAAAACACTAATCGTTAATTAATTAAAACACCATTTAAATCCATAAGACAATTTAGCCTACAGTTCAGATTCTTACATTGTTTGAAAGGGATTTTAGTTTTTTTGGCTAGAGGTAGTCTTTGGGGCATAGGTGAGTTTGTTGCATTTTACATTTTCCACAGGGCTTTTTCAGGCCCACTGAACTGAGAGGGAATGACATTAAATTACTGGTGAGCAGTCACACAGTTCAGCTAATTACAATCCCTGGAGTTTAGTCATCATAACTAATTAACTGTTATTTTCATGAAAGCTTAATGGCACGGGGCAGTGGTGTTCACTTGACAAATATTGACAGTGAGTTTGGGAAATTAATTCAAAAAGACCTTCTGGAATCCTGTGTTCCTTGTTAGGAGATCAGATCCATTTGCAAGATCAGATAATACATTTATTATAATTTTGAATTTTTTTATTTATTTAATATAGCGCCTTTAAAAGTTGCATTTAAAAAATGCAGCATAAAGGAAAACACAACAATATAAGACAATATACTATAAATTCAACAAAAAATAAATCACAAAACAATACAATAAAAACTAATCAAATAAAAGCATTCCTGAAAAAGAATGTTTTGAGAAAAGTTAAAAAAAAAAAGCTAAAGAATTAGCATCCCTTATGTCAATTGGGAGAGAATTCCACAGTTTTGGAGCATACGCTGAAAAGGCCCAGTCACCCTTGGATCGCAACTGTGTTTTGGGAACAACTAAAGAGACCATGCTGAAAAGATCATAAATTGCGAATTTGCGTATACGGTGTTAAAAGATATGCCAGATACTGTGGAGCGAGACCATGCAGAGCCTTGTATATAAGCATTTGGATTTTAAAATCTATACAGTATTTAACAGGGAGCCAGTGTAATGTCTTCAAAAGAGGAGTTATATGGTCGCCAGCCCTTGCCCCAGTTAAAACTCTAGCTGCTGAATTATGTAAGTATTGCAGTTTTTTAAGAGAGGATTTGGACACTCCAACAAGAATTATTGCAATAATCAATTTGTGAGAAAAAAAAAAGAATTAATAAATATTTTAGCAACAGAAAAGGGCAACATTGGCTGAATACGTGCAATATTTCTTAGATGAAAAAAGAGGTCTTAACCATGCTCTGTACAAAAGGCTCGAATAACAGGGTGGCAAAGATGATACAACAATTTTTTTTTTTTTCAGATCTATTTGTAAAGTCATGTACGAGAGCACCACACTTTGAACTCTCAGTTCACCCACAGTGCTCTCATCAGACATGTTGTTGCCCCCCTCTGATTGGGCATATCACAATGATAATGAGCAACAGAACACCACATGCCACGTTTCTACCCCTCACCATGGTAATAGAGGGCAGACTGCTGGTTCCAAGCTGCTGGTCACCAGAGTGTCATCTATCTCTCTGCAGGTGAAGGCATCACTCTGGTTTTACTAACAGCCATGGGGTACAAGTTCACTGTTGGAATTTGTTGACTTTGTCAAGCTCAGAGCTCATGATTTGTGAAAGTCAGTGAATGGAAAATATTAAACCAGGTTACACCTGATGATCAGTAGTTATGCCAGTGTATTATACTAGTGTAAAATAAATATAGTAAAACATTGTGACTAATATATATATATATATATATATATATATATATATATATATATATATATATATATATATATATATATATATATATAACATGCTGTGCATTAAAACAATGTTTACTGTGATGATGTGATGATATTGCAGCAGTAAATTGTTGCAAGAGTGGCATATTGCATGTTACATTAAATAATGAAAATGGAGTTTAAATGGATTTTTATATTAATACTGTGAAGAGGCAATAACATTAATAATTAGATGGTCAAGTAAAAGGTGAGCAGAAAACAATGTTAATTTATTGTTAATGGGTCTAATATAATTTAATAATCTATAACCTGCGCACGTTTAAAGATTTTACAACTTTAAGTGAAGTTTTATCTGGCCTAGCTACTGTGTGTTGAGATTACAGGACGTTGTTTCATGCGGCACCTGGTGGATTTTATATGAAACTCAACAAACTTATTTAAATTCTAAGATGTGTGCTGAATTGTGTGATGCAGCATGAAAAAAACATTCTTAAATGCTTCATCTGTAAATGCAGTACATAAATAGATATGAACTGACTTGTTAACTATACAATATAACACAAAATAGCATATTGGCCTTTGTTCCTAGCTGTTCTTCTTTACTAGGCTATTTAAAGGGTTTTTAATGATCTACATTTTTATGACTTTGTTTTCCCTTTATTATAGACAGTATTTTCCTGAAGGACTCAACAGTGCCGATAATCATCGTTCTGGTGTAGGCAATGTCAATGTGTCATCTTGAAGAGGTTTAGAGAAGTGCTATCCTGACAGCATGCAGCCTTGGGTTGCTTCAGTAACTGATTTATGCTTTATTTCACATGCTGTTTCCTATCTAACAAAAGAGCTATTATCCAATAATTTCTTGGATATTTAACAATTTAGTGGAACATCATATTGCTTAGAATTTACTTGTTCTACTGTAAAATCTAATAAGTTGGGCTTACTTAAAAAAAGCATGCAAACCGATTGTCTTGAAAAAACTAAGTAAAGTGAAATAGGAATAGTATGTTGTACTGACAAATGCTTAGTTAGTATAGTTAACTTACACAAGAGTTCTAGTAACTAAAAAAGAACTGTAGGGGGTACTTGATCCTTTCATTTAGGTTTACTCATGACTTAGTATAGCTACTCACTGACTCCCAGAATGCATTCCGCAGAATAAATTATGCAGTTGCTTTGTTTTACAGTTGTTGTTTTTATTTGCCAATTTTATTTGCTGTCTTGTATCAGTAGTAGCACAA
Organism: Cyprinus carpio; assembly: GCF_018340385.1. Taxonomy (NCBI): domain Eukaryota; kingdom Metazoa; phylum Chordata; class Actinopteri; order Cypriniformes; family Cyprinidae; genus Cyprinus; species Cyprinus carpio. The sequence goes on from NW_024879139.1 coordinate 367,986, forward strand.
CAAAAAGAGCAAATAAAATGGCTATTGTTACAATTAATGAAAATAAATTTAATTTAATTGTTACCATTGTTGTGATTCACGTGATGAATGTTTAAGTCTTTGTGTGACTTCAGCATACTACCACACACTATTTAAGTAATCTATAAAAAGCATATCAAGGTATTTATGAAAAATAAAATCTCAAAAAGGTCATTATTAAACAGACTTCAAAACACACACAAAAAATGCTTTAATTAAAAAATTGGTCACTTTATGAAAGCAACCTATTTATTACTTTTCTTTGAATTCAAATAACTCTGATATGTACTTGAATATTTTAAGTAAGTGTTACTCAAAACAGTAAGTAAATTGTTTTATTTGCCTTGAAAGTAGCTGAAACTTAATAAAACCTAGTAAGTATAACAACTAAGTAAAGATAACTAATTAAATCTAAGTAAGGTAAACTATTGGATTTTACAGCAGAGAACATTTAATGGACTTATGAGTTATGTTACTTACTTTTTTAAAGTTGAAATTTCTGTGCTATTAGCATCACCAATCCGAATGGCAAAAATAACTGCAGTTTTATAATTTAATTACAGCCTTTTTTTTTCAAGTTTGAGTACACTCTAAGATATTGTTAGATTAATCTCTTCTGAAATGCTAGAGAAGAAAGATTAAAAGGGTTTCTAAAAAACAGAATACATTTAAAAACAAACACATCTAAAAAGCAGAATACTTTCTACGTAATGCTATCCAGAAGAAACAACTGAGGTCGTAATAGATCTGGATTGTTATTTTTCTTTCTTATGGAAGAAATGCTGGTGCAAACAAAGAGCCACATACAGTATAGTTGAGTTTAGGCAGTGTAATGAGGTTGCTAATTCAGACACCAAGGGAGACGATAGATTGCCTCTTGTGGCATTTCTGGAATTGGCTTTACTAATTGGTGGAAAAAAATATTTGGTTTATGCAGTTTAAAGGTCAATGGATGTCAAAAATTAGTTTTAGAGTGAACTGTTAAATGAGTTTTGGTTTCTAAAATGGAAATCGACTAAATGCCACTGGCATATAGTTTGATTCTGTTTAGATGCCAAATAATTTCTAAAAGAGCTCATATTAATGCCTGGAAATTTAGATTCTCATATTAGCTTTGTATCATACTATAACACATTTCAATTTAAATTTTCAATTTCAAAAGCTTTATTGTCTATATCCCCAGTGGGGTAGAAAATTGTCTTCAGTCAGAAGGTTGGTTAAACAAACAGAAAGAAATAGTAGTCATATAATTAATAAACATAAAATTAAATTAAATTTAAAATAAATAAATAAATAAAATAAATAAATAATACTAATTTTAACTATACTATACAGAACTATACAGAGGATGCAAAAAGTCTCCCACAATAACAGAGGCTTTCCTTTTTAGTGTCACAGTGAAAAGATCAGTGACATTAAATGTGTTTGTCTCTCACCAATTATTTTACTCGCCACATTTATAATGCTTAAAAGTCTATTTTTGCTTTTAACAGAGAGAAAATTAAACCAGGAAACAATATTAAAAGTAAGAACAGATTTGATAAGTGATTTATATATAGTCATGGTCAAAAGTTTTGGCAGTGACATAAATTTTGTGGTTTGCAAAGTTTGCTGCTTAAACTGTTGTCGTGTTAATTCACATTGTTTCTAGATTATTGTGTAGAGTAATCAGATGCATTTACATTTAGTCATTTTGCAGATGCTTTTATCCAAAGCGACTTACAATTGGGGGATACATAAAGCGATTCTTCTTAAAGAGGCAAACAGACACAGGAAGCATAATACCAAGTTTTAGACATTGTTCAAATAAGTACAAGCTAGAAAGAGAAGGAATAAATAAAGAGAAAGACAATTACTTTCTTTTTTTTAAGGCAAGTAGCTTAGAAAGAGATGAGTTTACGACTGTCGCTTAAAAATTGTCAGGGATTCCAAATTCCGCAGATGCATTTTAAAGAATTGCTTAACATTCTAAAATTACAAAATGTTTTGATTTTTGTTTTAACTAAAGTTGAGTGCGATATGGTGTAGCATAATGACTGTGGGCTATCCAGGCTACTAACAATATAGCTTATAATTGGCAAAGTAAAGGCTTAAGAAAATGAAAGAAAGGATGACAGACAGAATCACAAATGATCCAAGTCTGTTAAAAGTATGGTAGAGGTAAAGTGATTATCTGGCAATATCTATGAATATCTCAGGTCTATTCATATTAGACACAACAGGACTATATGTTAACTCTAATGCCATGACAAGATGCACATACTTCCATCTCGAGGACAAAATCATGCCACGTTTCCACTGTCGGGCCAGTAGCCTCCTGTAAAACCCACACAATTTTTCTTTGAAAAATTACATTTTAGGCTAAAAGTGTGTTGTACCGCAAGCGTTACTGAACATCCACCAAGTAAAATATTAATGAAAATCGATTAGTAATGCCTTACACTACTGCGTTACAGCAAATAGTAATCCGTTACTACTCAATATTTTATTTTATATTTTTATTTTATTGACTATTATTTTACAATTTATGTGTGTGTGTGTGTGTGTGTGTGTGTGTGTTTGTTTGTATATATATATATATATATATATATATATATATATATATATATATATATATATATATATATATACACACACACACATAAAATTTGCTATTTTATTCATAGTTATTATATTACTACTATTTTATACTCATACTTTTATTTTTAGGCTATTCATAATAATAATACTAATACTTTTATGCTATAGAATAAAACTGCCATATACTGTATTTTGAACTTTAACATTATAGTTAACCTTATTAAAGTAACCTTTAACCTTATTAAATTCATAAATTTAAAATGTACTGTTTTTGTGTTATAAATGTTTTACCGCTGTAACTTAATTGCTAACTGGATCCATTAAGGATGATGATGATGAAATGCTCATAGATGCTTATAGATCATTAAATGTTTTTAGACCTTGGTAAAACACATTTTCATGTTGCCAGACACAATTATATATATATTTGTAATTTAACGAAATTATGTTTTAAAATTAACATTTTATGTATTTTTTTACTTTAATAAAACATTTCTATAAAGACATTTATTGTTGTGGTATGAATAAAAAAATATATATTATACAAACATTATAAGCATAAGGTTAGGAGGCAACACATATAGAAATACATTGTAAACATGAACAGGTAAAGATAAATGCTTCAGCATATCATCTTCACATTCATCTAAAATTGTCTTGTGACATGATTAAAAAAAAAAAAGCTAAAATGAAGGTGTGGAAGAAAGAAAAAGCCATTTCTACAATGTAAAACATTGTGCACATTTCATGTACATTACATGATATTACACTAAGGACATCTCCACAATTATTAACCAAGAAAAATAAACCATATCTATGCTTGACAAGCGTGATTCTTCAAGTCAAGTCACTTTTAAAGTGCTTTTAACAATACAGATTGTGTCAAAGCAACTGAACAACATTAATTAGGAAAATAGTGTGTCAATAATGCAAAATTACAATAGTAAACACTAATTGTTTAAAGTTTAAACACTCATTTTTCAGTTAAAAAATGATTCACAATTCCTTATGACAGTGGTTCCCAATCCTGGTCCTGGAGAACCCCAAACACTGCACGTTTTTGGTGTTTCTCTTATGACACACACATTTGAGGTCTTGGAGTCTTCGCTAATGAGCTGAGATGAATCAGGTGTTTGAATAGGGAGACATCTAAAATGTGCAGTGTTGGGGGTTCATGCAAAGTCGGAATTGACCCATTTTTTATTTATTTTTTTAGAAATAGCCTTTGCACAGCCAGCCTTGTAGGCTACTCTAGGTTTATCGTCCATAAAATGCGTTGCACAAATTAGAACATTTAGGTTCTGCTGTTCTGTTGTAAACAAACACGGCTGCATCAACACTACTGCGCTTCCTGAAACCATACCTTCTTTCTTTGCATGAACATTTGGGCGGCATTAGGCAAATATTTCTACACGTAGAAATGTGGGGGCGTTTTTGAATGAGGTGTTTTAGCCCGGTCTGGATCAGCCTTCTCTTGGGGGGGTGGGGGGGGGTGCTGTGGTTATCTTGCTGCTAGTGGGGAGCCCACAAATCAATATAAATAAATATCATTAACATCATCAACAATGAACCAAGAGATGCTGTCATCAGCTGGCACTAATTTCAATTGAAAAGAACATACAGCATTTGCTGTAGCTAAGGATCGTAAGCACCATTTTTAAGGTGACAATGTAAATATGTAAATAATGTAAATATGAAGATCGTACTGTATCTTCAAGATTGTATTGTACAGTATTGTATCTTCTGCTACAGTATATAGATGAAGATTGATATTTTGTTAAAGAATAAGCACTTTGTTTAAAAAAAAATACAATAATTTATGTTCTATTATATTTACATTTATGCATTTAGCAGACACTTTTATCCAAAGTGACTTACACTGCATTCAGGCTAACATTTTTTACCTAATATGTGTTCCCCGGGAATCAACTTTTTGTATGTTGTATAAATATATATCTAGGTAACGAAGATATACATGAAAAGATAATCTTTTAAAAGGGCCTAATCTATTAATTTTGCCTGGGTCCCTCACTTCATCTTGGTTCGCCTCTGTATATGAGATGTATATTTGCAAGAAATATAGCTTATGCAACATCTAAACAGTTGATGGAAAAGTTGACAGGAAAGTTATTGTGACTAATATGCAGAGCCGTACATCAGATAAACTCTTATTCTGTGTGATGGGACACAGGCAGTAAAGACAGGCTGAGTTGAAAAGTGATGATGATCAGGGAAATTCTCACGCACAAATGCATAATGTGCAGTCACTGGTGAACAAAATGGACGAATTAAGACTTCGCATCAGTAAAAGACAGTAAGAGACTTTAGGATTGCAATGTCATAGTTTTCACAGAAACATGGCTACACAGCGACGTACCCAATAATGCTATTGAGCTAGCCAGATGCTACACACTCCGGGCAGATAGGACAGCAGATGACTCCGGCAAGACAAGAGGTGGCAGATTGTGCATTTATGTTAACAAAGCTTGGTGTACGAACACTGTCATTGTTGGAAGACACTGCTCAGCTAACCTAGAGTTCCTCATGGTTAAGTGTAGACCTTTTTATCTGCCACGAGAGTTCACATCCACCATTATAACTGCAGTCTATATTCCACTAAATGCTAATGCCAAGCTTGCTATGAACGAACTGCATGCGGCCATTAGTAAACAACAGACTGCTCACCCGGAAGCTGCTTTTATTGTCGTGGGTGATTTTAATCACTCCAAATTAAATACAGTGCTCTCTAAATTTCATCAACATCTTTCCTGCCACACTAGAGGAGACAAAACTTTCGATCATGTTTACACAAACATTGATGGATCTTACATCGTGACCCCCCTCCCCAACCTCGGACAGTCTGATCACCTTTCTTTGTTTCTCACCCCTAAGTATTCACCCCTCATCAACTGTGTGAAGCCATCAGTGAGGACCATCAAAGTGTGGTCAACTGGAGCAGACTCTTTACTTCAGGACAGGTTTCAACACACGGACTGGAGTATGCTTGCTTCTCAGGCTGCCTGTGGCCTCCCACCCACACTGGACCCACACCAATTTGCTTACCGTAGCAATAGGAGCACAGAGGATGCAGTATGCACAGTGGTGCACTCTGTACTCACACACTTGGACAAAAACAACACATATGTATGGATGTTGTTTGTTGACTTCAGCTCAGCATTTAACACTGTCATTCCCTCCAAGGTGACCACAAAACATGGAGAACTGGACATTAACAGCTCCCTCTGCAACTGGATTATGGACTTTCTGACCAACAGACCTCAGCATGTTAGGTCCGGCCACACCTGCTCCACCACCATCACACTCAACACCGGCGTACCACAAGGCTGTGTGCTGAGCCCATTCCTCTACTTCCTCTACACCCACGACTGCAAGCTTCAGGCTTCAGGAGCCACTGCACAAGGTCCAGCAGACTCAGGAACAGCTTTTTCCCTACAGCTGTCTTCTTACTGAATTCTGCCCTTTGACACCCCCCACCACCACCACGAATCCAAACACACAAAACACACACTCCTCACCCCTCCTCAACACTACATCTGGCTTACAAACAAACAAACAAACAAACAAAAAACTTATTACTTGCACAACTGTCTGTTCATAGTATTCTGTTCATCCAGAATACTGAATGATCCATTTGCACACTGTAATATTTTTCTATGCACTTTTTACTGTCCACTGCACTAGTGTAAATAATTTTCATATGCTCATAGTTTCTGCTTATAGTGTACATACACTTATTATATAAACCATATGTATAGTATGTTCATAGTACACCTATCTGTATATCATTTCCTGTAGTTACTGCTTATTGCACTTTTGGTTAGATGCTAACTGCATTTTGTTGCCTTGTACCTTACATGTGCAATGACAATAAAGTTGAATCTAATCTAATCTAATCTAATCTAATCTAATAAAATATTTTTTTATCCACAAACAAGAAATATGAAAAATCTAGTTTAATTTCTGTTCCATTTTTCAAGCAGACTTAATAATAATAATAATACTAATAATAATCAAATCAAACCATTTGTCATTTCTCTTTATTTCTTTTTGATCATATTTTGATTGGGAGTTAAATCAAACTTAATTCATTCAAATAAAGAAATATTCCAAGCCCAGAGTCGGTATTATTCAAAAATAACTGGTTTGATCTGATCATCTTAAACGAGTCATATCCTGGGTCTGAGTGCAGTTATTGGATAGCATATGGACAGATTGGAGATTAATCCTAATAAACATGACACTACAATAAAAATATTAAATTACATCTAAAATGTATTTCTATAACTTCAGCAGCAAGCAGATGCTCAATTATATCAGGACTGTAGCGACAATCACTTAGCTCACTCGCATAATGTAACCATGGGAAAAATCATCGTTTTTATGATGTCATTATTACGAGAAAAATATGTTGTTTTAATGAGATAATGATGTATGTCGTTTTAACGAGATGATGTAACATCACGTTATTACGAGAAAATATGTCTTGAATCAGCAGTCATGGCGGTGCTATCAGGACAACGTATTTGACAGTGCTAATAATGTTTTAAACACCATAAAAAATGGCGTTTTGTATATAAACGTGATTTATCTATAGCATAATTCTGACTCTTTTTGTTTGCCATACGGATGCCATACTTTTGGAGGATTTGGTAGAGGGACTATGTCATCTTGTTGTAATGTGATCGCAATTAATAAGAGATTAAGAGATTAAGAGAGGATGTCTCCCCTGCTGTTTGTAAGGTGTTTCATACTGTGGTAGCTGTTTTCGCGCATCGCCTCGATGTCGGCAAAACTCTTATGCCGAAACCAATGGATGCGAGAAGAAAATGGCCTCTTTCATTTCCTTTCGATCTCTGTATGGAGATTCGCGCATCGCCGAAGGCTCACCTGAGCTGGAGGGCTATGGTTGGAAAGATAACGCTTATCGAGGTGGGTGCGATCCATAAACTCCAACAGCTCTACATACGCAGGGCAGGAGAATTGAGAAGGCTCAGCCTCAGCTTCTTCACCATCCTCAAATATCTCCTGCTTTTCCTGGGTAAAAACCCAGCAGAGCACTAACCTCAGTATCATAAAGTGTTAAAGATATAACATCATCCTCCCGAGGCTCTCTCTCGTCCGCCGCCATTATGAGCGTGAAAGGGAAAGTCCCTCTTTAAACCATTCAGACAGATCCACCTGAAATTCTCACGAGCTCATTCTCCTCCGTGCCTCAGCAGCGGTGGGTCCTGAACCACGGAAAGCAGATGGCTGCCTTTTTTTTTTTTCTCGGAAAGAGAGACGAACGAGAGCGGAGCTTTTTCCTTGAAAAAACGCTCGCAATGCATGCAGATTGCCTCCTCAAAAACACTGCATGCGTGCTCTTTACCCAAACAAATGACGTAAAGATCGTGTGTGTCATCGGGTGTCAAATAACGCCGACACGGATGCACACATCGTCTAAACGCTTGCTAGTAGTCGCCATGATAGACAGAGAAAGAGCGCTCTTACTGGTTCTTTCAGATGCACGCTTCAAACAAAATGGTCTGTTTTGAAGACGAAGAAGAGAATGACGTGTTTTCCCGGTGCCTGTTTTATAGTCGCACCAGTAGTGACGTCAGAGGCTGTAACCGGCCCAACTCGTTGGTGTTTTTTCATTGTATGCTTCAGACACGGGTCACGACAAGGTGTTCCCCATAGCGACCCCTAGAGGACGCAGTTCGAAGTTCCCTTGAAAGGGAATCAGCTTTTAGCGTTTTCACCCATAGCCAAACGTGCTGACCTGGACTGGTGACCTTTCTGAATAATGTCATAGTGTGTGTGTGTGTGTGTGTGTGTGTGTGTGCTGTTTCTCCTCCCTAACCCCTCCCCTCTCTCTGTGAGGGTCTGAAGCAGACTGATCTGTAGTTTCAAAATGGACAAGATCACTTATCCATGTTTGGACATCATTATGTAAAGATCTTCCCCAAAGCACTCTGGAAAATGTAAGAATGTGTAATATGTTTTTTCATATTTACTGTTACCTAAAACTATAGTAATTGTTTCTGTTTCTGTGTTTAAGTGCCATGTTTATTTTAGATCGAGTGTTATAGTCACATATTTTATAAATTACTATGCTCTTTAAAACAGAGATAAGTTCCTTTATAAAACAAGTTGGCTAGGTATACAGTTTGTACTGTACAAATTCATCACCTATGGAACGTCCCCAGGAAAGCAAAATCCAAGGTGTGTGTGTGTGTGTGTGTGTGCATGTGCGTGTGTCAGCATGATCACGTCGGACTGACATTTCACTTCTGTTATTGAGAAGTACTCAAAGCAGGATTTAATTTTCCAACTTATGTACATTTTGTAAACATTTCATTCGAAGGTATGAACGACATTGCCCCAAAATAATGTAAAGCATTTTTATTGACAAATTAAACTATAGTAAATGTTCATTTTTATATAGTATGTTATGCATAATCACTGGTGCACTGGTGATGTTTTGACATGATTGTACATGTTTGTGTTTTTGTGCAAATTATGTTTATGAGTAGTTAGTGAAAAACTAAAATTTTTGTTTAAAATGTGTTTTATAAGTTCAATAAACGAATAAAATGTTGAATACATGATTAAAATGTATGATACATGATTTACTTTGATTTAGTAATGTTTCTTACTACGATGTGTTTTATAAGTTCAATAAATTTAAAAAAATGTTGAATACTTGTTTAAAATGAATGATTTGCTTTAGTAACATGCCATCATATTCTTTAAAATGGGTATAAGTATCTTTTAGCCTGTAATGTTTATGTGCATGCTTGTTTATATGATTTATCAGAACACAAATTTGTATACAGGCATGGATATTTAAATTGTATTGCTATTAAAATGTTTTTATGATGAAATTTTTTTTGTGGTGAAATTTATTTAGCTTAAAAAACAAAATTTAATTAAAAATGTAAGCACATGCTGATTTTTTTTTTTTTTTTTGTGATGGTAGGTGTACAGTAAATAATTATACAGCTTTTAAAATGATAAATTATACTACATGATCTTTATGGAAATATAAAATGTAGAAAGTTTACTGTGATGGTAGGTTTAGGGGATGATACTGTATAAAAATCATTAATATATTGTAAATAGGAATATGAAATTTAATTGTGCCTATGGAAACTCTGCATAAAACATGTCAATGACATGTCCGGACATGTCGGGTCCCCAATAGCCCTTATCATTCGGCCTGTTAAAATATATATTTTTTTCCCGATCCTGGTAAAATGTACAACGTTTTTATATTTTTAGCGATGACTAAAACTACCGTAAGAGAGAGCCCGTGTTCCTATAGTCTGGAATAGTCTATCTGAGTGTGCACATGTGTGTCTATGTGTGTGTGTGGGGGAGAGGGAGAGAGAGAGAGCCCTTGTTCCTGTAGTCTGGTATAGTCTGAGTGTGTGTCTGTGTGTGTGTGTGTGTGTGTGTGTGTGTGTGTGTGTGTGTGTGAGAGAGAGAGTAAAGTTTTCCTAAAGTAAACGTGTAAAAACTCAGGGATCCCCTCTCAGTCTGCCTGTCTGCTGTTCTGCAACCCCCCCCCACCCCCATCTCTCAATTCTGAATTCAGCTTAAACTATCAACAGGCATTGTGTAAGATGTAATGTCCATATCAACCCCTGAAAAATGTAAGACATTTTTTCATTAAACTCAAAGTTTCTTATTTTTATTGATTTATTTATATTTATTCATCAAGCTAAATATTTTAAATTCAATATACATTGTGTATTTTATTTAACCCCATTTTTTATATTGCTGAAAATCAGAAAAACAACCATTAGAATGTGTGTGTGTGTGTGTGTGTGTGTGTGTGTGTGTGTCATTTTATTGCAATATTTTACTCTTATTATTACTCATTTATTGACTCCATAAGTGATGTAATTTTATTTTGAACATCAAAAATGAATTGACAACACTGTCAATGTCCATAACAATAAATCAACATGAGGTCCGTCATCAAACAGCAAACAAACAAACAGGTGACCATAACGGACGACATAACCACTATTGTTCATGTAGCACTAAGAGGAAATGGTTTATACAGTTTCTTTATTGATTGTTTTATTTCCATTTAATTATTAGGATTTTATTTTAAAACCTTTATTATGTCGCTGTGAAACGATTTATACAGTCAACAGATTATATTTGAGGGTACGCACACTCGTATTATGATATGAGCTCACATTATCTTGTTGTTGAACATTTTACTCGCAGGCTGTTTGTATTTTCACGGAGAAACCTCGCCAAGCACAAATTACTGTTGTACGGCTTTTTCTGCGCCAAAGTCAGATTTTTCACCATCTCCTCATCCCATTCTTTCTCGGGGTTTTAAGCGAGTATAAGAAGTCCATTTCTATGTATTTTTCATAGCTCTTTTCTGATTTCCTCAGAAATTCGAGGGGCCTGTATTTAACTAAGCGAATGCAATCCAATGCTGTCGCTGATGTGGAAACCCCACCCCGTGACAGACCATAAAATCTTTCACCCTAAGTTTACCTGTCCCTGGATGGTCATGCACAGACAAGATTTGTCTTTCACCCTGAGGACACCTGTTGCCGTATGGTCACGCAGAGACAACATTTGTCTTCTGTAACAGATGACATGACCAATAAAACAAATGGATGTCGCATACCGGAGGTCCGGTGTCTATATTACAAACAGGTGACGGTAACACGTGTCATAAGGTTAATCCCTAATGACATGATATATTACAAAACAGATGACAGATCACAGCTGCCGTTCTATCACGGATGTTGTAAATATCGAGTCATTTCACAGCTGATGACATATAAGCATGATTTATTACAAACAGATGTCATATCACATGTCATAACAACAGCTGCAACCGTTAAAAGGTCAAAAGGTTAAAGCCACATGGTTGGGGGAGGGGTAAAGGTCAAAAGGTCAAAGCCACATGGGTGGTCGGGTGGGGCCGGGTCAAAAGGTCAAAGTCATCAATCAAAAATTTTGACAGCTGGTGTAGCATGCATCTTTCTCTACTGTGGTTACAATTATTCTTATTATAAAGGTACATTCAACATTACAAGTGTATCATAGATAGTGGTCAGCTGATATGGGTTTTTCAATGCCTGAATATGAATATCTGTGCAGGTCAATATGAATATCTATGCGGCTGATGGCCAATATATAAGCCTAATTACACACACACACACACACACACACACACACACACACACACACACACACACACACACACAAAGTTGAAATTATTTAATATATTAGAATGCATTATGGATACCTTTAATTTATATGAATTTGACTTCATTTCAATAAAGTGGTACAATATTTATGTATATGCACCCCTCTTGAAGCATACATTTAAACAGATAAACAGAATCCTTTTTTAATGTAATTTATTTTCATTAGCAGAGTAATGGATGTTTAATTTCTTTGATTAACATTCCATTCTGGTATGACATGCTTTTACTAAGCCATGCACATTTAAAACTGTTTTCAGTATTGACTGAATTCTTCCTCAAATTTCTATGCATTGTTAAAGGTGTAACTTATATCAGTGAGTTTGTGTTGAAGATTGCAGTGTGATATAATAAACATTGTTAAATGTCTGACTCTAAAGAGTGTAAAAAGCTTATTCTTCTTCTTCTCTCTCTCTTTCAATTCAATTCAGTTCAAAACAGCTTTATTGGTATGACAAATTGTAATTTTTTTGATAAATCAGTTATATATGAAAAAAGAAAATCAAAGAATAGAGAAATAAAAACTGTACAAAAAACAAACAAACAAACAATGGATTGTATGATGAGGTGTAAAAAACAATAGTACAGCAATATGTACAATGAGTGGTGTGTTTGTGTGTGTGTGCATGTTTACATATGAGTGTAAAAGTGTTTGAGTCTCTCTTTCTCTCCCTTTCAACAGAAATTCGGTAATATAGTGAAATCACACATTATGAATGTGAAGAAATTTATATATATATATATATATATATATATATATATATATATATATATATATATATATATATATATTACTATAATATAATTGTAGCGTGAACCAGACAAATTAAAGATTCGATCGGGAGCCTGGTTGAAACATGAGCCGAATTCCACAGAAAGGTAGGATGTTGTAAATCAACTCCCAGCACCACTGTCTGATAACCAACTCTTTCACAGAACAGCTTTCAACATTAACACCATTAGAACAATTATTGACAATTTCAATTCGAAGAAGAGATTGTCTTATTTGGGGCCAAGTAATCGAAGAGATGGACAGTCTGACCCTCACATGTAAAGCCATGAGAGTAAACAAGATCGTTGGATTTGACTTCCCCCCACCTAGCAGAACCAGACTGAAATTCCTAAGGAGACCTGTTAACCCCTCTGGTCTTCACAGGAGATATCCTTACTCCCCAGAATGGCACAGAGAATGCCTTCCAATGCATATATGCACCAAAATGAACTCAAAAAAGACTTCTAAATGGATATCAGTCCATTGCTCAACTCCATATCATACATGTAACCCCCACATTTGATTATAATGTTTCTAATCACTTATTGGGTATGTTTGTTTAAATAACTCTTGAATAGCTTAAGGGAGCATATTCATGTTTAGTATGTGTGTGTTCGAATCTTCTTGCTTGAAACGTTTTCTGACCATCAGTTGTTTGTCAAATGTATCATATTCTTGTTATAGGAATCATGTCCAAATTATACTCTGCAAGAGCGGGAAAATTCGGACCATGTGCTTGATAAGATAACATATGATTTATGAATGGGTGGGACAAACAATGCAACACCACGAGAAAAGACAATATCTAATTGGTCAAGACAACATTTGAGGTATGGCCAAAATGCCAGTTTAAATACTCGGGACACCATCAAATTTTGCTTTTAGCTTTGAGCTTGCGTTTAGCTTTTGCTATCAGTCATGCTGGCTTTTAGCCTGCTATTAGTCATGCTTTGTCATCACTTTTCAGCGTTCTTTGAGCGCAGTTCCAGCGTGCTTCGGCCTGCACGCCTGCTGCTACTTAGCCACGATGGGAAGAAACACCACCTAGTCTCGTCAAACTTTACTTCTATTCTTTTACTTTAGTTTCTTTTCTTTTCCGTTTGAGAGTTTCGTGTTCTGAGTTAAGTTTTGTAACGCTGTGTCTCCGAGTCTGACCTCGAGTGCCCGTCTGAAACTTCAACCAGCCCACAACTCCGCATCTTCAGCCGACGCCCAACCACGGGCTTCCCAAGACGTCACTTCAACGACTACTGAACTTCCAACCCATCAGCAACTTCGGGAAACCCCCTTTTCAGCGACAACAAAGGGAACTCCCGTTAAACAGGCAATGCAAGTAACCTCCAGACTCACATCTGTACTGGTGTTATCTAATATAATTTTTAACCTCATTGAGGAACTCAGTGCGAGGGTTAATTAAGTGATTAATGGTTGTTCATGTCTATGCAATTTCACGTATTGCTGTAAACTTGGGATTTCACATTTTCATTCTCTTAAACTCATTCTTTCCTAACGTTCTATCGTCCTGCAACTTGTGTGAATGTATGAGTGTGTGTGCTTATGTGTTAGATTAGTTTATATGTCTTAGATTTATCTAATAAAGCCTTATTTATATTGAAAAGAGAAGAATCTTGTGTTTTGTGCTTACAAGTTAATGTCTTAAACTGCCGATCTTGTTACTGTGCTAATTAGTGTTTTCACTATACTTTGGATATTAATATCCAGCGCAGATTTGATATTATACGGCTCGTTCAGTGAATCGCTGGCCGTTTCGTTGATCAGCCGTGAAACAGTGATTCTGTTCAAATTCCCTTTAAAATCTTAAATGATTCCCTTTGAGCTAAATTGACCTGTTTCCCTTACATATATATATGTGTTTATGTTTATATTTATTTTTAAATATTCACACACATATATATATATACACATATATATATATATATATATATATATATATATATATATATATATTACACTATTGCCTTCTGTAGAACTTCTTTATACTCTAATTAGATTTGCTCCATAATTTACGAATTTTGCAATATGTTATTAAACTGAATCAACACTTAACTGACTTGAGATAAATAATGATATTATTGTCTTGTTAGAGCTGCTATACAGCAGAGTTTGGATTTGTCTTATACTTTACTTTATTTATTATTCTTTTATTTTCCTGTTTATTAGTGAAGCTGCTTTGAAAAAGTCACCTTTGTAACAAGATTTTTTTTTTTTTTTTTTTTTTTGTACTTTGATCCAACACTTTTTTTTCCAGTGTAATAAATGATTAGAATTTGTATAAAATGTGTATAAAATTTAAGTGGATAAAATGTTTAGCTTTTTTACTTTAGCACAAGTAAAAGAGCATGTTATAATTTTAACTGTGTTTTGTGTGTGTGTGTGTGTGTGTGTGTGTGTGTGTGTGTATGGCGTGGTAAGCAACCTTAACTGAGACACCCAGCAGCCAGCCTATGAGGAAGTTCATACAGATACAAGATCCTAATCTCTCAACTGCTGTACATATGGGACATAACAGATATGGCGTTTACAATGTCTCCACATGTGGCAAAGATGTTCTGACAACCAGTGTTTCTTTTCATCTCTCCTACGGTAGATGTCCCCAGGGGAGGACAGGCGGCCCACCATTCTGCGCTTTCCATTGGCCTTCATGATGGATGTGTTGTGTGAGCATTGGACTCATCCCCGGGGCCTGCCTCTGCCTCTTTTCTGGATTAAACGGCATCCTACATCACACCCATCTATACATTTGCAAGCCGAGCGTGTTAACTGATGTGTAAAAGCACAGTAAACCATTTCCTGTCAACATCTCAAGATAAAAGAGCAGGATGAGAAGAAATATATTAGACAGCACTTCTAAAGTGAATTGAAAATTATATCACAAATGGAGCAATGTTGGATTTTTTAAAGAACAAGTTTTCATCATTCATGTGATAACATTTAAGCATTTTTATTTCTGCATGGAACAGGTGAAACAGTATGCAGTGCTCAAATGTACTACTGAAATCTAAGGCTGCAAACATCAACTCTACAAACTATAAGTTACTCTATATGTACTTTGCTAGAATATATAAAATGTTGTACAGTTTAAAGCATTAACATATTGGATGGATCTTGATTAGAAGGTGAAAAAGGTGGCTTAAAAATTAGAGGTCTTTTGAATAATGTCCACCAATGAATTGTTCACAAAACCAGGAACATGTGTTATAAAAGTGAATTGGGTCAATTGCACAAGGCATTGTGCTTAATATTAGCACCTTTGGCATATTATTTTGAGTGTACTTTAGAACTCACTATACGAGTCAAGACTACCAATGTCCACCTAATTTCCAAATTGTTCCACCCTTTTGTGGAAGACCCACAAGGTAGCTCTTCTTAGTTTCCTGAATACACTGTGCCACAGGAAACATCAGGAGGCAATTAGGGTCACGGTATGGGCAGTGGGGATGTTGAGCCCTGTTTAAATCAGGAGAGGATTGGGGTGGGGGGGGGGTCCTAAATACAAGCTAATATGGGCCAGGCAGTGTCATGAGTTTGTAATTGGAGCACAGCTGCTACTGGGAGCAACAGAGGCAACGTAGAGAGAGACTCCAGCAGGTTAGGGTGATCTGAGCTGGTTTGTCTCTGTCAGAGGACACACTTTTAGAAATTCATGCAGTTTGTTCTGAGTTTTATGCTGCTGCTAAGAGATACCTAAAGTGAGGTCTTAAAGGAATATATATATACACATATATATATATATATATATATATATATATATATATATATATATATATATATATATATATATATATATATATATATGGGTCAATGACAAATAAGATTTTTAAGAATAAATTTTTTTTTAAGCTAAACAGTTTTAAAATGCATTTTTATGTCCAAAAAAATGTATTATGTTGATTTATATTGGTTTTACAGCATTTTAGGCAGCATTAATTCATTATTAAACAAGATTTCTGATTTTACCACCCAGAAAATGTCAGGTGGTGCGACCATATATCAATTTAAAATAATATACTTTTAATGTACTTAGAACTCCTGAGACTTGTAAATATGAATCATTGTAGTGTCTAAAATGCATATCACATGGTAATTTCCCTTTCTATTTCTTTATTTATTGCCCTTTTATTCCAAATCATATAAACGGCTGCTTTTCTGTGTGTTCAAACACCCATTTTTCCATAAGGACTTTTTATGTTTTGTTTTTAACTGTAAAAATTATTTGTATATGTTATATAAAGGTTTACATTTATATTTCTTACTTCATTTTGCAATTGCAGTGGGAATTGATACATTTAAATGTAAATTTGCTGGTTGCACCACCTGACCATGACCGGTCGCACCACCTGACGTTGTGATCAATAATGATTGATATTCACAAAATAAAAAGAAATATATGTCATTGAATTTTATTCAGGTTTCAATTGGCTTTTTTATTTTAATCCTCTGACCAATTTATTGTCTATCTCAATCATATAATTAAATTTCATTAACAAGAATGTGCAAAACAATAATGCATGTTATGATAACATTTGATCATTGCTTCTTTAAAAATATAACTTTGAAACCTCAAGGAACACATTTAATAAATGAGAACATCTTTTATATGAAACAGTGAATTAGTGCAAATATTGGGCCCTAGAAACATTAAGTGCAGAATTCAATCTACTGTTCAATAGATTCAGTAGTAACAGTAAGTAAAAAAAAAAAAAAAAAAAAAAAAAATTTCAATTTCAATTTCAATTTATTTATTTAAATGGGACAATGCATATTCATGAACGTACAATCAAAGTTGAACGTAAATACGCCGGATTTAGCACAATGCTAATTTCCATCCGTAGTCCCAAACGTAAACAAATACAAACCAAAAAACAAACAGACAATATACATATCAACAAATATACATATATAGCTAAATAAACAATAAAAGTTCCTATACTTATTGTAGTATTAATTTAAAATGCATAAATGCCTGTACATAGAAATCCCAAAGTGCTTATTATAAATATATAAATAAAACTACCTATCAAATTTTACCTGCATACTTAATGATTACATTTTTGATTATTATTCAGCCATCTTTTAAGATGTTTTTTTTATGAAACAAAAGTGGGGCTCTCTCTAATTACCGTTGGTATACTATTCCAATTTGTGCAGCCTTTAATAGAAAGGACATTTTGTGCAAACGAAGATTTTCTAAATAGTACTTCACAATCCCCCCGGGTTAATGATCTAGTCTTCATCTCGCTATTTCTCTTTTTGATAAAATCACCCAGGGGTGGTGGGGCGATTCCATTCATAGATTTATAAATAAGACAGCTATTTTTAAAAAATTTAAGATTTTCAAAATTTAGTAGTTGATACTTCTCTAGAATTAGGCAAAGGTGAAACGACTGTGGTTTCCTGTCAAATATCTTAACTGCTTTTTTATATAGTTGAACAATGGGTTTTAGTGCAATAACTCCAGCAAAAGACCAAACTATGTATTCAATATGGGAAAAAATCATACAATGGAGATATGATTTAGCAGCCTCGGTTGTAATGTAAGATCTGATTTGTTTGTAATTTTGTAGATTAAATTTTATAGTATTAGATACCTTTTGTATGTGTTTTTTGAAAGTGAGGTTTGAATCTAGTATAACCCCAAGATACTTGAACTGGGCTACCAACTCCAATTCCTCCCCTTCCAAAAACACAGAAGATTTACTTATTGTTGGTAATTGTTCAATGAGTGTATTATAATAAGTTTTAAAAATATTTGGCTTCACAGGTTTTTTTTTTGTAAACATCATCACAACGGTCTTTTTAGTATTAAGAGTAAGACAAATTTGATTTAGCCAGTTTTGAACTTTAGTTAGTGAATTTGTAAGGTTTGTAGCTATTATCTTTTCATCTTTGCCATGTATAAAGATCACAGCGTCATCCGCGTACATCTGCACATTACAGTCAGGACAAGCAGCTGGAAGATCATTAATGTACATTGAGAACAAAAGAGGTCCGAGAATTGACCCCTGCGGAACTCCAACATGATTGCTAATGGAAGGAGATTTAACCCCATTTATATTAACACATTGTGTTCTGTTTGATAAATATGATTGAAACCATGATATAGCATCTGTAGAAAAGTTAAAATGTGTGAGTTTGGTCAGCAGTACTTGATGGTTGACTGTATCAAAAGCCTTTTTAAGGTCTAAAAATACAGCTCCTACACAAGGACTCTTATCCAATAAATACTTGATCTGTTCAGTCAGAAAGCAATTCGCTGACTCAGTTGAATGATTGGGCCGGAAACCGAACTGCATACGATGCAGTGGGGTAAAACCTTTATCCAGATGTTCAATAAGTTTTGCTATCCACTTTTCAGCCACTTTAGAAATTATTGGCAGGATGCTAATTGGCCGGTAGTTGGCGACCTGTGTTTCAAGTTCAAGTCTGCTTTATTGTCAATTTCCACATGTACAGTACATACATACAGAGAATCGAAATTGCGTTACTCTCAGACTCCGGTGCATACAGATAACATTAACATTAAAGCCTAAAAAAAAAAAAAAAAAAAAAAAAAACTAGATCAAATATAAAATGTAGATAGAATTATACAATAAGGGAATTATAAAAAAAAAAAAAAACAAAAAAAAAAAAGACGTAATAAAAATAAAAGTTAAAAATAAAGTTAAATAAAGCAGCGCCAGGTAAATGACAGATATAGTGCAAATCAATGAAGTGAACAACAGTGCAGTTAAAAGATTTTTTAGTGCAAAAAAATCACTTATTAATAATATCTTAAGTCTCATTAAAGTGACAAGTGACAAGTGACCAAGAGCAGTTATTTAACTGACTGATGAGGTAGTTCCATGCCGAATGAGGTAGTGAGCGGTGAGTGAGCAGACCAATGCTGCACAAGTGACTCGTGAATGTCATCATATAATTAGTGTGGGGGGGTTCATAGTTCAGTGGTGCCTGGGGAAGAAGAGGGGACGGGGGGCAGGTTCGGGAGGGAGTTCAGCTTCCTGACAGCCTGGTGGATGAAGCTGTCCTTCAGTCTGCTGGTCCTGGCCTGGAGACTCCGCAGTCTCCTCCCTGATGGTAGCAGGCTGAAGAAGCTGTGTGATGGGTGAGTGGGATCACCTGTGATGCAGAGGGCTTTGTGGGTGAGACGTGTTCCATAAAGTCCTGGAGGGAGGGTAGAGAGACACCAATGATCTTCTCAGCTGCTCTCACTATGCGTTGTACAGTCTTTCGGCAGGACGCGTTGCAGGCGCCATACCACACAGTGATGCAGCTGGTCAGAATGCTCTCGATGGTGCCTCTGTAGAAGGTGTACATGATGGGGGGTGGGGCTCTGGCTCTCCTCAGTTTGCGGAGGAAGTAGAGATGCTGTTGTGATTTCTTGGCCAGTGCTGCGGTGTTTTCAGTCCAGGAGAGGTCCTCTGTGATGTGCACACCCAGGAACTTGGTGCTGCTCACTCTCTCCACAGTCGCACCGTTGATGGTCAGAGGAACGTGCTGAGTGTGTGCTCTCCTGAAGTCTACAACAATCTCCTTCGTCTTCTCCACATTCAGAGAGAGATTGTTGTCACTGCACCACCCGGCCAGGCGGCTCACCTCGCTCCTGTAGTTTGTCTCATCTCTGTTGCTAATGAGACCCACCACAGTCGTGTCATCTGCAAACTTAATGAAGAGGTTGGAGCTGTGTGACGGGTGTGCAGTCATGGGTCAGCAGAGTGAAGAGGAGGGGGCTCAGCACACATCCTTGGGGGGCCCCAGTGTTCAGTGTGATGGTGCTGGATGTGTTGCTGCCGACCCGTACTGCCTGAGGTCTTCCAGTCAGAAAGTCCAACAGCAGTTGCACAGCGAAGTGTTGAGCCCCAGCTGACTCAGCTTGTAGATGAGCTGTTGAGGGATGATTGTGTTGAATGCTGAACTGAAGTCTATGAACAGCATTCTGACATAAGAGTCCTTTTTTTCCAGATGGGTGAGTGCTGAGTGGACGGCAGTGGAGATGGCATCATCGGTCGACCGGTTGGACCGATGTGCAAACTGGAAGGGGTCCAGGGAGGGGGGGAGGACAGACTTGATGTGGTGCATGACTAGCCGTTCAAAGCACTTCATGAGGATGGGGGTAAGTGCAACAGGACGGTAGTCATTTGAAGCAGGATGGAGATGGCTTCTCGGGACTGGGATGATGGTGGTAGTTTTTAAAGCATGTGGGAACAACAGCCTGACTCAGTGAGATGTTAAAAAATGTCTGTGAAGACATCAGTGAGTTCTGCTGCACAGTCTTTCAGTACATGCCCAGGGATGTTTGTCAGGACCCGGAGCTTTGCGGGCATTGATCCTGCTGAAGGATCTCCTCACACTGTCTGGGGTCAGAGTCATCACCTGGTCGCCCGGGAGGAGGTGGAGTCTTCTGTGCAGTGGTGCTGTTTTGTTTGCTCAAATCGAGCGAAGAAGGTGTTCAGCTCGTTCAGCAGAGAGATGTTGTTGTCATAGGTCCGTGGTGGGGGCTTGTAGTCTTCCGTAATGGTCTGTATCCCCTGCCACAGGCTTCCCTAGTGTCTCTCTGCTGTTACTGAATTGGGTGAGCTATCCTCCTTGGAGTGCTGTCTCTTAGCCTCTCTGATGCCGCGGGACAGGTTGGCCCTAGCTGTTCTCAGGCCCACCTTCATCTCCAGCTCTGAAGGCAGCATTCCGTGTTCTTCAGGAGTCTGTAGACCTCCCCCGTCATCCATGGCTTCTGGGTGGCATCCGGACAGTGATAGTTTTTTTTGTGATCGTTACATCATCAATACACTTATTGATGTAGGCAGGTAACAGTCTCTGAGTACTCCTGGAGGTCAGTGGTGTTATTGCATGTGGCAGCCTGGTTTAAACATGTCCCAGTCAGTTGTGTTGAAGCAGTCCTGAAGAATCTCTGATGATCCTTCTGGCCACATTTTAATCTGTTTGTAAACTGGTTTGGTGACTTTAATGAGTGGTCTGTATGCAGGCATTAGCATAACAGTGATGTGATCTGAGGCTCCGAGTGTGGGGAGGGGGGAGGGCTTTGTAAGCTCCTCTCTGTGTGGTGTAAACAAAGTCCAAAATGTTATTACCTCGTGTTGGAAAGTTGATGTGCTGGGTGTATTTTTGGAAAACAACACTCTTAAGGTCAGCATGGTTGAAATCCCCAGCTATGATGAGAAAAGCATCCGGGGTGTGCTGTCTGCTGCTCACTGATGTGTTGGTACAGTTCATTAAGTGCGTCGTTCCTGTTGCTGATGTTGTTGTTCGGGGGAATGTACACTGAAATGAGCAGTATAGCAGTATATTCCCTCGGCAGATAGAACGGCCGGCACTTAATAATCATAAACTCCACCAGGGTTGAGCAGTGTTTGCTGATCACAACAGTATCGCGGCACCACGCGTCATTGAGGTAAACACAAAGCCCGCCGCCGCCGGGGTTTTTCCTCCCGCGACGCGAGCTCGAGCCGACGTCCGCTCGATAGCACGTCAGCTGGTCGAGCTGAATAGCGCCATCTGGAATGCTGTTGCTGAGCCATGTTTCCGTGAACACACAAAAACACAACAGTCTCTTACAGTCCTCTGAGTTGAGCGTAGTAAACGAATGTAGTCCAGTTTATTGTCCAACGAGCGTACGTTAGCCAGTACGATGGTGGGGACAGATGGCTTGTGTGGGTTAGCCGTTAGCCTAGCCCGGATACCTGCGCGCTTCCCCCTCTTCTGCTTCCTCTCACGCCGCTTGTGGCGCTCCGCTGCGGGCGAGATGCAGTAGTGGGGGTCGATGATGGTGAAGGCCTCCGTAGAAGATCGAGATCCCGCAGGTCTGTTCCGCTTGCGCGGAGTTTAACTGTAGGCCTCTGTAGCATGCAGAGATTGAGCAGATGTTCTGGGTTGTAAGTAAAAAATGCGGTTCTGCCGACATCGACAGAATCTCGCGGTAGGCCTCTGTAGCAGACAGAGAAAACACGAAAACACCGTTCTGTCGGGACAGAGAGAAGCCGCTGCGTGTGGCCGCGCCGCCATCTTGTCTATTAGAAAAAAAAAAATAAAAAAGTTTTTGATCCTGATTTAAAGATGGGTGTAATAATGGCCTCTTTCCAAGTTGCCGGAACTGCCCTTTGATTGATTGATTGATTAACCATAAGAGTAATAGGTTGTATAAAGGCATCGTTATGAGTTTTTAAAAAGTTATTGTCAATACCATGGACATCCATAGCTTTGGAGTTCTTGAGCGCAGCAATGATCTTTATTACCTCTGCCTCTGTTATGTTTTTTTTTGTATCTGAAAGATGGGCTGATCTTCATTTAATAGTCGAGGTAAAATATTAGAAGGAACAATGGACCTTGTTATTTTAGGTATACTGTCTATAAAATAATTATTAAAAGTGTTTGCCACGATCGTAGGATCTCTAATCAGGGCATTATCCACGGCTAACTCAATGGCTTTAATTTCCTTTTTATTATGTTTACCTAATAATTTATTTAAAATTTGCCATGTTTTTTTCCCATTACCTCTTGTATTTTCTATAATGGAGACAAAAAAGTCTGCTTTAGCTTTTCTTAAAGTTTGTGTAACTTTATTTATGTGCATGTGTGAATTTTTCCCTGTCAGTGGACAAACCAGATTTCAGATATTGTTTAAGCAGCACATCTCTAATTTTTAATAAATTTTTACAGGTTTGATTTAACCATGGTAAATTATTTCTCTTCTTAGCCCCTCCACTCCCCCTACAGGTGAAGGAGGACATTACCTCTTTAAGCTTGTTGATAAACGAGTTACAACTGCTTTCTATATTATTTGAGCGTAATATTTCCTCCCAATCAACCACTTTCAAGGCTGTATTGAGATTCTGTGTTTGATTCTTAGGTATAAAATTTAATTTAACATCGGAGGAATGAAGAGCACTATTTAATTTTAGATGCCTCTTTTTTGAAAGCGTCCTAGAAAATAAAATCATTTTATGGTCCGATAAACCAGTAAAAAAATTAAAAGTCTTAATAATTCGATTTGGCTTATTGCTGAACAGAAGGTCTATTCTTGTCTGGGAGTTATTTGTTATTCTAGTTGGCTTTTCAATAAGTTGTTCTAAGTTAAAATAGTCTGTGGATCGTTTGAGATTTTTCCTACCATGTTTATCATCCCAATTTATATTAAAATCACCTATGATTATAATCTTGTTGTTTTGGTCACAGGATTTCAGCACATTTTTTTAGCTGGTCATAAAAATCTACCTCCATGGATGGGTGTCGATATAGGCATATTAGAATAAAAGACATTTCATTTGATAGAGTTATTTCCACACCGACACAATCAAATGTAATATCAGTTGACCATTCTAGCTGTCTACAAGACCAGGTATTTCGAACATAAAGCAATACTCCGCCACCTTTGCCTTTCTCCCTGTCCTTTCTTAACACATGATACCCAGGCATAGCTACAAGGGCTTCAGCTGATGTTGGTTTCAACCAAGTTTCAGATAATCCTAAACAATCAATATTTGAATCACCTAGGATGTGCTCTAGTTGTTCACGCTTATTTCCGAGACTTCTAACATTTAAATGTCCACATAACAGTCCCTTAGGTTTATAGGTAGAGTCCCAGATTGTTCTTGATTGATTGAGAGTCTGGAATATTTTAGATCTGCTATGTTTTTTTAATACAGGGTTTCTGAATTTTACCTTTGTGCAGTCATTAATATTTGAGTATTCGCTGCATACCGCTAATGGACCAGCCTTGGCACTAAGTCGCTGCTAGCCGCTGATGATGTTAGCCTCGTAGATAACATTTGATCATTGCTTCTATAAATCTAGAAATTAAAAACATCTCCTGGAACACATTTAAAAAATGAGAACACTTTTATAAAATGTCATATCATGAAACAGTGAATTAGTGCAAATACTGGGCCCAAAAACATTAAGGGCAGAATTAAATCTACTGTTCAATAGATTCAGTAGTAAAAGTCCAAAAAAAAAAAAAAAAAAAAAAAAAAAAAAAACACCATATAACAAATAACTGTAACTACCACAAAAATAACACAACACCATATTAACTTAAGTTGTAATGTATCTAGATATACATAATGAACACAATACCTTGCTTTTCTTTTGGCAAGGTACTCTGCCTTTGCAACTGGATCACTTTTTAAACAAGCTCTATGCCGTGCTGTTTTCTCCTTGCTTGATAATGGCATCTACAAAAACAAATTGAAATAGATTAATTTAAAGTTGCAGTTGTTTTAGTATCAATGTTGATTATACAGTCCTATATTCTTGAAGAATAGGACTTTAAGATCGACAACGTGCTCTTTAAATTGTCACTCATACCATAATAAAATAAACAGATATATATACATATGTAGATTGCACCTTTAAACAACTTAAAAGCTTTATATATTTATTAAAATGTATTTAATATTTTCAAAAACATGAATTAACATGACTTTTTTTAGTTAGTTTAACTGTAACCCTGGTCGCGACACCTGACATATTGGTTGCACTTCCTGACATTTCAAACTCAATTCAAATCTAACAGGCATTAACTTGGATGCCTATACAAATGCTTGACCATGTGCTCAAGGTTATACATACATTTTTAAAATCTAATACACATTTTTATAATAACAACACATTTTCAAAGTTTTCCAAGGGTCATACCACCTGACATGATAAGTTGAATCAACCTCATCATTACTCAAAAATGTCAAATTATCTAATATTTATGTGAGGTTGACTAACCTTGTTACTGCATCAAAGGGGTCCCTTGGAGTCTTCTGTGTGATATCATATGCTGTCACATGGTTTTCTTAAAGGAACATTGCATAAAATTGCATTTTTATGTCGGTCGCTCTCCCTGACATTAGTAGAAGAAAATTTTTCGGACAAAAGTTTTTTAAGTAATAGAACAGTTTTGAAATAGGACCGATACACTATTTCCCCTCATTTATAAGGAATTTAACATAAAATCATGCCAAAATATTTAATTAAGAATTTTATTGAGAAAATTAACATTTATATCTCAGTTTTGTTCTCTGCTTGTATGTTCGGACGGTCGCACCACCTGACATTTTTGGTCTTTCAAACACCAAAACTCAAAAAATCTATTGAATTTCAATAAAATGAAAAGGGTTTCTTATAAAGGACATATTGTAGATCCATTTGATATATGACATGTATTTATTCAAATTATTTTTAGGAAAATAATGAATTTGGACACAAAAAATACATCTCATGTCATTGACCCATATATATATATATATATATATATAAATATATATATATATATATATATATATATATATACAAAAAAAAAAATATATATATATATATATATATATATATATATATATATATATTTTTTTTTTTTTACAAAAAAATAAAATAAAATAAATAAAGCTTCTATTATTTACTCATGTCATTCTTAAAGCTTTGACCATAGCTGAATGACCTGGCCACTCCCATTCACAAAGTAAATCAGTACTAGGGTAGTCAAGCCCTAAAAAGAAAGAAAGAAAGAAAAAGCAGGGGTGTAAAAGTTTAATTATTGTAGGTGGTTATTGTGAGCAAAATATGAGACTGAATTTTCATATTTAGCTGTTTATGCCATGCATTACATGAGTGCAAAGACATTCAGCTAAAATGGATTCAGCTATCAGTATACCTATAAGTTCACTTTTTGTATAATTGCAGTACAAATTACAAACATAGAGGTAAACTAGTTGTGTCCTCAAATTTTGCTACTGTTATACTTAAAGTATACTTAAAAGTATACTTTTATATACTAGAAAGTGGGCCAATTTAGTCCCAAGAAGTATTGAAACAGTACACTTACAAGTATACTACTAGAACACTGATATTTGTATACTTCCTACCTAAAGTATACTTAAAAATGTACTTGAACTTTATTTGAGTATACTTAATAAAATTAACTGAAAGTATACTACTTTTTGGTAAGGGTTACCACTGACTCTCTCACATAGGCTACAATTAGTTGTTAGTTATTTATTAGTTGTCTTTATTATTAGTCCAAAAATAAAAATATACAGAAAATGCAACTTAAATAATAAAATAAATAAAAAAAATAGGCTACAACCAACTATATTTAATGTATTGTGCCCAAAATGTAATGATTTTTTTTTTAAGATATAAGAAAACATTTTAACATAGTTGCTACTTGCCCATTTAGCTGATCAGCAGTTTCTAACCATGCAACGTTTCTCTCGGGTTTTATGACAGCTGTACATTTTATGGTTTTAGTAGAACATAAAAAATTACCATCTAAAATGGATCTTTAAAGCATTAATTTAAAACACTAAATTAAAAGTTAAAACCACTGAATGAAAATAAATAATAGAAATCAGACTACATTTTAACTGATAAGAGGAACACACATGAACTCATTTGAGATAGTAGGACTGTATTAGCAGCTTACATTTGATTTACAGTTACTGGTATGATAAAAATTAACATATGTAGGATAAAAATTCTACATTTGTCACATTTAATGTCAAACAACAAATATTTAAGCAGAATGCATATTTTATTCAGAATTATTGCATCATTATTCTATTGCCTTCCATTTGTTTTTCCGCATGCGGCGCTCGTTCACCCGCAAGCCTCACCCACTCCTGACTGCAAAATAGATATATCTTATATACCGCAGTAAAGATAGTTTCAAGTTCATGTTTTTGCAGTACTCAATCTAAAGTTCAAGTTTAAGTTGAGCTTTATTGTCATTCCGCTACGTGTGGTGTTGGATTTCCATGGGATCCTATAGGTGTGAGGTTTTCTGATTAATCCCCCGCTGGACAAATTTCTTTAGGGAATAGAGACTGTGAAACAAATATGAATGTTGACTTTGGTGATCTAATCATTAAAGGACTGCAAGTGGAAGAAAGCCGAAAAGTCAAAAAACAAGCTAAAGTGGAGAAGCGTTGCTGAACAAAGAAGAAACCTGGAATACCAGAAGGACATGAATTTCAAGTTGAGAACTGTGATAAAGCTGATGCAGAAGCAGGGAACTTTGAATAAGAAAATAATGAAATTGATAATTGATTACCAATTAAGGGAGAATGCAGGGAAGAAAAGCAAATGATATGCAAGGCTATAAAAGGTAGAGGAAAGCTGTGTGCGTGGCCACACATTGATGGTGAAGACCTACTCGCTGTTATTTTCATTTTTTATTACTTATGAGTTATTATCTATTAATAAAGCGAAGCCATGACAAATGGTGATGCGAAAAACTTTATTAAGAGAAGAGTCTCTGAGTCATTTATTTATGAGTAACATATTATTCTGAACTGAACATTCCTACGAGCCTCAAGCAGCCCGAACTCAGCTGAGCAGTTGCGGGGGCCAGGGAGGATTCCACGTCTTTTCGTCACAGGTCTGGATCTCAGAGGTAAGGGCAAATTATTTGCAGCCGTTGATGAGAGTAAGGAATGTCCATTAGACATTTTAAGGGTTTTCCTTGGGTTACAAACACAACAGTGGACATACAGTGGAATAAAATATCGTGCCTCACAGGACCACGGTGCTACATAAATACAGACATACAACAATGAAGTAAAACAGTATAAACCAATTAACAACTAACCTACTGACAGATTTTGACTATAAATATACTATATATAAAAGTTTACCTATACATAAGCTAAAAAATACAGACTATATGAATGCTTCACATAATACTATACTTCTACACAAACAACCTAATGACAGATTTTGACTTTAAATACTATATATAAATGTCTACCTATAAATAAACTAAAAACAAAATACAAACCATACAAATGCTACACATAAAATGTACCTATACACAACTAACCTACTGACAGATTTTGAATATGAATATACTATATATAAATGTTTACCTATATACAGACGGAAAAGGAAAAAAATATATAGACTATACAAATGCTTCACATAATACTGTACATGTGCAAAGAGAAACATCGTAAGTCGAACAGCAAGCTGGGGAACAGTGCAAGATGATTTGTAGTGCCCTAGCATGTAAACGCTTTTGTGGGATTATGTACACACAGCAGTGTGTGTGAAAAGTGTCTAGCGAGCATAGAGGAGAATTGCACAAAAAAAGAATGTTTCAGACAGTTTTTTTGTGATGTGGTGGGGTGGAGGGGGGTGGAGGGGGTAAGATGGTCCATGTTTCAGGAGGTATGCTCAAATAAGTGATTAGAGAAGCGCATACTGATATATCGGGCTTTTAATTTGCATGTGAGTGACAGAACTCCACTAGCGAGCCATGAGCAGTTCTGTGAATGTAGTCATTTGCCAAGAGTAATGAGATTGTTTGGAGTGTCAAGGGAACATCTTTTTATTGAGCTTCTGCCAGTTTCTTCAGCTGTGAAGTCTTCTCAGCTTGTAAAGTCTAATCTCTTCCAACCTATTAGCCGTATGGTGGGCTCAGCTTCCCACAAAACTGGGGAGTTCTCCTGAGTAGGGCATTGATTGAAAACTATGCTAGCCTTGGGCTAGAATGAGGTTTGAGTAACCTGGCCTTTAGGTAGAGCACCTGCTTCATTAATCATGTGCCAGTGATAGTATTGGTTCTCCTGTGACAAACGGAGCAGAGCCCAGTGAATCCCATGACCCAGAGCTTCCTATCTTTTTCATCCTTCCACCTCTAGGGCCTCTATTTCTGGGAATCCATGGAGAGGTTGCATACAGAACAGGAATTGCAATTTCAAAAGCAATCTGACCTAAGAATCATCTCTAAATCATATCTCAGAATGAGAATAGTTAGAAATTGAATGATTTTGCTTCCAATTCCATTTAACAAGTCATATATTTTGGTTATTCTCTTAATGATTATCTTAGTAATATAAAGGAAAAATTAACAATAATGTTTGGAAAAGAAGCCTTATTGGAGCATATTCCTTTTTTCATGTTCTGAAATTTACATTAAATTCAGAATTCTACTTGAAGGATTTGTTTGCCCCCCGCCCCCAAAATTTTTTAAATCTCATATGACTCAGCTAAAGATTTGGGTTGGTGTAGGGTGATAGAAAATACATTTTGTACAGTATATAAACAATTACGCCTATGGGGATTCCCTAGAAGGAAAATGAACCAGACTGTGTGTGTGTGTGTGTGTGTGTGTGTGTGTGTGTAAGAGAGAGACAGAGAGACTGTGTGTGTGTGTGTGTGTGTGTGTGTGTGTGTGTTTGAGATTTGAACACCTCTTTATTTATACAAACAATATTTCTCTGCAAGATAGAATAAAAAATTAAAAATAACATAAAGCAATGAGTGATTTCATAAAAACATTTAGCTCACACAAATTCCACAACTCAACATAGTCTACAATTAGAGCACAACACATCTTTATAACACCAGAAAAAAAAAAAATTAATTCCTCTACATTATTTCTAGAAATATAAACATCAAAATCAACCTTCAATCTGGCTTTCATCATTCTGACAGACAAAGTGCTTGCATCACAATCAAGAGACCCATCTACCTTATTCCTCCTGCTAATATAAATAGCCATTTTTGCTTGACCTAAAACAAAATTAAAAAGCTGACATTTCTGTCGACATTTTTGACTGTATCTATATCCAAAAAAAAACAAAAACATCTCTTTAGTAAACACTTCTTCAAACATTATGAACAGTTGTTGCAACAATGTAAAAAAATTACAAAGTCTGCTACACTCTGAAAAACAATGAAACACCTTTTCCCTTTCAGTCGGTCACATCGATAGACCAATCTACTTTGAGTGTAAACTAAACGAGCCAATGCACATTGGCATGCAATTATTGTCGAGTGTACAGTTGAGTGGACAAAAGAATGCGCTGGACACTCTTCAAAGAGCGTACCAGCGGTATGCTTTGGTGCTCCTCTCAACGACCAGATTTCGATCGCAGCATTGGAGGAAGAGCTCTCTGAGGAAGTTTCGGCTGTGCTGCCACCCTCCGGGATGGTGGCAATGCCTGAATTGGATCCAGAGATGACAGCTATGCTTTCCGGGCCACCAAGAGGGTGGGGCTCGAGTGGAAAAATCCACCGCATCCCCAGCCTTCAAGGTTGGACAATTGGTTTCTCGGGGGGCTTGCACTTGTTCTCAGCGCTGCGCCTCAATGCCTTTCTTCCCGGAAGTGCATGAGGAGCTCCCCAGGTTGCTGATGGCACCTTTTACTGCCAAAAGCGAGCCTGATGGTTCCTCCTCCCTTACCACCTTGACAGTGATGCAGCAAGGGGCTATAAAAGGGTCCCCCCGGTGGTGCGGTTGGTTTCGATATAATTGTGTCCTAATACCGCCTCCCCCTGGCAAGGTGAACTGTGCCTCCCCTCCCAGGTCTGTAGGTACTTGTCTGACCTGTCCGGTGATGCTTATACGGCCTGTGGAGAAGCTGCCTCTACCTTACAATTCTTCATCATCAGTTAGGAACCTAGGTGTGCTATTTGATAGCAATCTTTCCTTAGAAAGCCACGTTTTTAGCATTTGTAAAACTGCATTTTTCTCAAAAATATATCTAAATTACGGCCTATGCTCTCAATGTCAAATGCAGAAATGTTAATCCATGCGTTTATGACCTCAAGGTTAGATTATTGTAATGCTTTATTGGGTGGTTGTTCTGCACACTTAATAAACAAACTCCAGCTTGTCCAAAATGCAGCAGCTAGAGTTCTTACTAGAACCAGAAAGTATGACCATATTAGTCCAGTTCTGTCAACACTGCACTGGCTCCCTATCAAACATCGTATAGATTTTTAGGGAACACTTCCCATAACACCCGATGTACTTGCTACATCGTTAGAAGAATGGCATCTATGTTAAATTTAGTCTGTTTCTCTCTTATTCTGAGGTCACCGTAGCCATCAGATCCAGTCTGTATCCAGATCAGAGGGTCACTGCAGTCACCCGGATGCAGTACGTATGCAGCCCAGATGGTGGATCAGCACCTGGAAAGGACCTCTACAGCCCTGAAAGACAGCAGAGACTAGGACAACTAGAGCCCCAAAGACAGATCCCCTGTAAAGACCTTGTCTCAGACGACCACCGGGACAAGACCACAGGAAAAAGATTCTTCTGCACAATCTGACTTTGCTGCAGCCTGGAATTAAACTGCTGGTTTCGTCTGGCCAGAGGGGAACTGACTGAGCCTGGTTTCTCACAAGGTTTTTTCTCCATTCTGTCACCGATGGAGTTTTGGTTCCTTGCCACTGTCGCCTCTGGCTTGCTTAGTTGGGGACACTTCATTTACAGTGATATCGTTGACTTGATTGCAAATGATTACACAGATACTATTTAAACTGAACTGAGATGAATGACATCACTGAATTCAATGATGAACTGCCTTTAACTTTCATTTTGCATTACTGACACACTGTTTTCCTAATTAATGTTCAGTTGCTTTGACACAATCTTTTTTGTATAAAGTGCTATATAAATAAAGGTGACCTGACTTGACTTGACTTGCACACTACGACGTTACTTCAGGTGCACCAGGCCAAGGCACTGAAGGACCTGCACGAGGGTGGTCATGATTTGGAAGTTCTGAAACAGCTCCAAACTGCTGCTGACCTCACGCTCTGAGCAACGAAGGTCACTGCGAGTTCTCTGGGTCGTGTGATGTCCACACTTGCGGTCCAGGAGCACCATCTCTGGCTGTGTCTGGTTGATATAAGGAACGCCGACGAAGATCGGTTCCTTAATGCCCCTGTGTCCCAGACCGCCGTCTTCGGCGACGCGGTCGAGAACCTGCCCCAGCAGTTCATCTGCGAGCACAGGGACCGGGTGCTCAGGCACCTCAGCCTGTTGGACCTTCGGGTTGGATGGGAAAAGTGTGGTGTTTAGTTGTGTGAGAGGATGTGTTCACTGGGTATGGAGTTGTATTAGATAGGAAGGGGATCTTTTTTCTCTGTGTTTCGTGTGCGGTTGGTGCTAGCCTGCTTGAATACGTTCAGGGGCAGGACAGCGGTCCCACTGAAACTTTTTCAGAGGCTCCTGGGGGATATGGCAGACACAGCGGTACTTACACCGCTCGGCCTGTTACATATGAGACCACTCCAGCACTGGCTTTATGGCTGATTCCCGAAGTGGGCGTAGAAGCGCGGCACTCACCGGGTCCAAGTTACACTGGCCTGTCACCAAACCTTCACTCCGTGGTCAGATCTTGTGTTCCTCCGGGCAGGGGTACCCCTAGAGCAGATCTCCAGGCATGATGTGATTTACACGGATGCCTCCACCACTGGCTGGACAACTTTGTGCTGTTCACATTCCGGGCCTGCTCAACCATACAGCCGACGAGCTGTCTTGAGCAATGCTCCTGGGAGAATGGCGACTCCATCCCCAGATGGTCCAGCTGATTTGGAGATGTTTCATAGCCACTCAGGTAGACCTCTTCGCTTCTCCAGAGACCTCTCACTGCCAGTTGTTTTACTCCCTGACCGAGGGAACACTCGGCATGGACACACTGGCGCACAGCTGGTAGCGGGGCCTACACAAAT
Organism: Cyprinus carpio; assembly: GCF_018340385.1. Lineage (NCBI taxonomy): Eukaryota > Metazoa > Chordata > Actinopteri > Cypriniformes > Cyprinidae > Cyprinus > Cyprinus carpio. The sequence goes on from NW_024879139.1 coordinate 401,085, forward strand.
ATGCGGTTCCCCCAGTGAGCCTTCTCGCACAGACACTTTGCAAAGTCCGGGAGGAGTAAGTAAGTCTTGCTAGTTGTGCCATATTGGCCCACTCTGACCTGGTTCCCGAACTAGTGCTCCTTGCAACAGCCCCTCCTTGGCCGATTCCTCTGAGGAAGGATTTACTGACTCAGAGATGGGGCACCATTTAGCACCCACGTACAGACCTTTGGAAACTCCATATCTGGTCCCTGGATGGGACAGGGAGGATCTAGGTGACCTACCCCAGGAGGTAGCAAACACCATCACTTCGGCGAGAGCACCATCTATGAGACGCATATGCCTTGAAGTGGAACCTGTTCGTCGAATGTTGTTCTTCTCACCGAGAAAACCCCCAGAGATGCCCGATTGTGGTCGTACTTTCCTTTCTGCAGCAAGGGCTGGAGCAAAGGCTGTCTCCCTCTACCCTCAAAGTCCAGGTTGTTACGGAGGCTGGCAGAAGGAGAATGCTATCTCTAAGCAGAGGATGGCCCACTGGATGGTGGATGCCATTGTCCTGGCTTATCAGGCACAGGGTGTGCCCTGTCCATTCAGGTTGTGAGCTCACTCAACAAGGAGTTGTTGCATCCTCCTGGGCGCTGGCTCGTGGCACCTTGCTGACAGATATTTGTAGAGCTGCAGGCTGGGCGACCCCTAACACGTTCGCTAGATTCTATAACCTTCAACAGTGCGGGTGTCGCTGTTGGACAGTGTTATTCCTGCTTCCTGCTTGCTCCCTGCTTGCCTTGCTGCTGTTTTGTGATCGTAGCTCAGTGTAGCTTTGTTTTTCTGTAGAATCTTTATATTACTATCACTCTCTGTTGTTTAAAGTGATAAAATATAACTTAATTCCCACCATATTCCTGATATTATCTATCAATCTAATCTGATTAATTTGATCGTTCACTTATTTCAAATCCGCGAGTGCAGTGCACCTGCATCGCGTTAGCACTCGTTAGCTTGTCATTAGCATTTCCATTTGGGCCTATCGCTGTTTTCTTTCCTCCTCTCCTCTCTCTCGCTACTCTCTCTCTCCGGTTTTTCACAAGTTCATCAAACAACTGTGGCAAGAATCTTTCATCAAACACGATGAATAATGGCTTCTCCTGCTATTGTTATTTGCACTGCTTGCCACATGTATAGTTTATCTATCTCTGTCGGAGATGAGGGATTCACATGTGATAAATGCAGTGAAATAGTTAGGCTGACAGAGAAGATTTCAGAATTAGAGACACGCATCCAAACTTTAACTGAGGACAGTAAGAATGTGAGGGCTCTAGATACGGCTTTGGATGCGTCTAGCTCAGGGAGTCCTGTACATTGTTCGGTTCTGGCAACAGGGCCTTTGCAGCAGGGCAACTGGGTGACTGTGAGGCGGCATAGTCGTGGGTCTAAACACCACTCTTCTGTTCCGATCAAAACCATTAAACAGGTTCTCCCCACTCAGTGATGCACCCACTGAGAAACCTGATGAAAGTGCTCTAGCTATTGGTGATTCTATTGTACGGAACGTGAATATAGAGACACCAGCCACCATAGTCCAATATTTACCGGGAGCCAGAGCGCCTGACATCTTAGCAAATTTAAAAGTGCTGGCTAATGCTAAACGTAAATACAGTAAGATTGTTATTCACGCCGGCACTAATGATGTTCGACTTCGCCAGTCGGAGATCACTAAAAATAGCATTAAAGAGGTGTGTGAACTCGCAAGCATGATGTCAGACACTGTAATATGCTCTGGTCCCCTCCCTGCTTACCGTGGTGATGAGATGCATAGCAGATTGTCATCACTCAATGGCTGGATGTCTAAGTGGTGCCCGCAGAATAACATAGGTTTCATAGACAATTGGACGAGCTTTTGGGGCAGACCTGACCTGTTGAAAAGAGATGGTATTCATCCCTCCTGGGGTGGTGCCGCTCTTCTCTCTAGAAATATGGCACATAGTTTTAGAGTTTGTACTTGACTAACTGGGGCCTAGGTCAGGAAGCAGACAGAATGGCTAAACCGACCGTCTGCTAGCCGCCTCCAGTCACAGAAGTCAGTTAATTCTCAGCACATAGAGACTCTTTCACCTAGATATCACACTATAGAGACTGTGTCTGTTCCCCGGCTAGAAAATACAAAAAACATCCAAACCATTAAGAGCAACAATTTAATTGAGGTTCAACAAATAAAAAACAGATGTAATACTGATAAACAAATGATAAAGCTTGGCTTATTGAATATCATGTCCCTTTCTACGAAAGCACTTTTTGTAAATAATATGATCACTGGTCATAATCTAGATGCACTCTGTTTGACAGAAACTGTAGTGTTGTCTGCCTCAGCTCCGAAGAATCACACTCAGTCTGGGGTTTTGCTTTCAGAAGAAAAGACTTTATTTCAAGGAGAATAAAGCCGAGAGTTCCTTGCAAGGAGATCTCCCGAATGTTATGTGGTATCTCCTTATATACCATATACAGGGCGTTTCCAATATTCCATAATTTTCTTTATGCTTACAATTCGATCCCCAGAGAGAAGGGGCCCCCTATTTGGTCTGGTAAGGAGAAAGACCCTTTTCCCAGATGTTTCTCATCTGGGTCTGGACATTCTGGCCACGTAGGCATCTTTCTTCCTATACTACAACCATAGGATTATAATGGAATAATAACTATAGACATATGTGGCTAAATTCACCTTGATTATACTTGATTAATAGAAAATCTTATTAATAAAAATCTTCTACAAAACCTGGCTAAAACCTGATGATTACATTATTTTAAATGAGTCTACACCCAAAGATTACTGTTATAAACATGAGCCACGTCCAAAAGGTAAAGGGGGAGGTGTTGCTTCAATTTATAACAATGTTTTCAGGATTTCTCAGAGGGCAGGCTTCAAGTATAACTCGTTTGAAGTATTGGTGCTTAATATAACATTATCCAGAGAAACAAATGTTAATGATTAATCCCCTGTGATGTTTGTGCTGGCTACTGTATACAGGCCACCAGGGCACCATACAGACTTTATTAAAGGGTTTACTGATTTTACATCCAAGTTAGTGCTGGCTGCAGATAAAGTTTTAATTGTTGATGATTTTAATATCCATGTTAGCCAAGCGATGATATCTCAGATCATTATTTAGTTTTGTGCAAACTTCATATAGCTAAAACTGTAAATTCTACTTCTTGTTACAAGTATGGTAGAACCATCACTTCTACCACAAAAGACTGCTTTGTAAATAATCTTCCTGATGTATCCCAATTCCTTAGCATATCCAAAACCTCAGAACAACTTGATGATGTAACACAAACTATGGACTCTCTCTTTTCTAGCATTTTAAATACAGTTGCTCCTTTATGCTTAAGGAAGGTTAAGGAAAACAGTCTGACACCGTGGTGTAATGAGCACACTCGCACCCTAAAGAGAGCAGCCGTTTCATATTGTTTACAGGGAAAGTAACCTATCTTACAGAAAAGCATTAAAAACTGCTAAATCTGATTACTTTTTGTCTCTTTTAGAAGAAAACAAACATAATCCCAGGTATTTATTCAATACAGTGGCTAAATTAACGAAAAATAAAGCATCAACAAGTGTTGACATTTCCCAACATCACAGCAGTATTGACTTTATGAACTACTTTACTTCTAAAGTCAATACTATTAGAGATAAAATTGTAACCATGCAGCCAACAGCTACAGTATCACATCAGACAGTGCACTATAGATCCCCTGAGGAACAGTTCCACTCATTCTCTACTATAGGAGAGGAAGAATTGTATAAACTTGTTAAATCATCTAAACCAACAACATGTATGTTAGACCCTATTCCATCTAAGCTCCTAAAAGAGGTGCTTCCAGAAGTCATAGATCCTCTTCTGACTATTATTAATTCCTCATTGTTATTAGGATATGTCCCCAAAACCTTCGAACTGGCTGTTATTAAGCCTCTCATCAAAAAAAACACAACTTGACCCCAAAGAACTAGTTAATTATAGACCGATCTCGAATCTCCCTTTTCTGTCCAAGATACTAGAAAAGGTAGTGTCCTCACAATTATGTTCCTTCTTAGAGAAAAATGGCATCTGTGAGGATTTCCAGTCAGGATTTAGACCATATAATAGTACTGAGACTGCTCTCCTTAGAGTTACAAATGACCTGCTCTTATCATCTGATCGTGGTTGTATCTCTCTATTAGTGCTATTAGATCTTAGTGCTGCGTTCGACACTATTGACCACACTATTCTTTTGCATAGACTAGAACACTTTGTTGTCATTAAATGGAAGTGCATTAGCATGGTTTAAATCGTACTTATATGACCGCCCATCAATTCGTAGCAGTGAATGAAGAGGTATCATATCGTTCACAAGTGCAGTATGGAGTACCTCAAGGCCCAGTACTAGGGGCATTACTTCATATCGCTTTACATGTTACCCTTGGGAAATATCATCAGGAAACACGGTGTTAGCTTTCACTGTTATGCTGATGATACTCAGCTCTATATTTTTTCGCGGGCCCGGCGAAACATACCAATTTGAAAAACTAACGGAATGCATAGTCGATATAAAAAACTGGATGACGAGTAATTTCTTACTGCTAAATTCTGAAAAAACAGGGGTGTTAATTATTGGACCTGAAAGCTCTGCATGTAATGACCTAGAACGCTATCTAAGATTTGATGGCTGCTCTGTCAATTCTTCGTCATCAGTTAGGAACCTAGTGTGCTATTTGATAGCAACCTTTCCTTAGAAAGCCACGTTTCTAGCATTTGTAAAACTGCATTTTTCCATCTCAAAAATATATCTAAATTACGGCCTATGCTCTCAATGTCAAATGCAGAAATGTTAATCCATGCGTTTATGACCTCAAGATTAGATTATTGTAATGCTCTATTGGGTGGTTGTACCGCACGCTTAGTAAACAAACTCCAGCTAGTCCAAAATGCAGCAGCTAGAGTTCTTACTAGAACCAGGAAGTATGATCATATTAGCCCGGTCCTGTCAACACTGCACTGGCTCCCTATCAAACATCGTATAGATTTTAAAATCTTGCTTATTACTTATAAAGCCCTGAATGGTTTAGCACCTCAGTATTTGAATGAGCTCTTGTTACATTATAGTCCTCCACGTCCGCTGCGTTCTCAAAACTCAACTTGATAATACCTAGAATATCTAAGTCAACTGCGGGTGGTAGATCCTTCTCCTATTTAGCGCCCAAACTCTGGAATAACCTACCTAACATTGTTCGGGAGGCAGACACACTCTTGCAGTTTAAATCTAGATTAAAGACCCATCTCTTTAACCTGGCTTACGCATAACATACTAATACACTTCTAATATCCAAATCCGTTAAAGGAATTTTAGGCTGCATTAATTAGGTAAACTGGAACAGGGAACACTTCCCATAACACCTGATGTACTTGTTACATCATTAGAAGAATGGCATCTACGCTCATATTAGTCTTTTTCTCTCTTATTCCGAGGTCACCGTAGCCACCAGATCCAGTCTGTATCCAAGTCAGAGGGTCATTGCAGTCACCCGGATCCAGTATGTATCCAGCCCAGATGGTGGATCAGCACCTAGAAAGGACCTCTACAGCCCTGAAAGACAGCAGAGACAGCAGACAGCAGAGACCAGGAGCCCCAGAGACAGATCCCCTGTAAAGACCTTGTCTCAGACGACCACCGGGACAAGACCATAGGAAAAAGATGATTCTTCTGCACAATCTGACTTTGCTGCAGCCTGGAATTGAACTGCTGGTTTCGTCTGGTCAGAGGAGAACTGGCCCCCCCGACTGAGCCTGGTTTCTCCCAAGGTTTTTTTTCTCCATTCTGTCACCGATGGAGTTTTGGTTCTTTGCCGCTGTCGCCTCTGGCTTGCTTAGTTGGGGACACTTCATTTACGGCGATATTGTTGACTTGATTGCAAATTATTCCACAGATACTATTTAAACTGAACTGAGCTGCATGATGACATCACTGAATTCAATGATGAACTGCCTTTAACTGTCATTTTGCATTATTGACACACTGTTTTCCTAATTAATGTTGTTCAGTTGCTTTGACACAATCTTTTTTGTTTAAAGCGCTATATAAATAAAGGTGACTTGACTTGACTTGACCTTCGTGTAGAGACGGTATCCTCCTGTGTTCTCACCTTAAACGGGTAGTGGCACAGAGAGGCCCCAGTTAGTGTCGGCTTGCTAAAACTGTTCCAGAGTGTCCGTACGGTGGAACGTCCGGCGCCAGGCCTTCACAGTGAATCCGAGAGAACCATGGAAAGCTGGGTTCCTTATTGAGACTTAAGTGGTACTCGTAATGTATAGTCCAGGGTATGCTTTCCGTGAAAGTGAACGTCTCGGTTATGTATGGTAACCCTCGTTCCCTGAAGGAGGAAACAGAGATGTCACGTCCCATCGCCACGGTTGCTGTACCACCCCTGAGCGGCTGGGTCACTGGCTCGGTTCCTCTTTGAAAACCTGGTATGTATTGCACCTGCTGCCTTATTATACTCACACTGTGATCAGCGGCAGCTGGATGCAATAATTGCATGCCAATATGCATTGCCTCGTTTAGTTTACACTTAGATTGGTTTATAGAAGCAATATCCAAATTCGTCAGTCACCGACGTGACGTCTCCTTCCCCTCATTCAGGGAACGAGGGTTATCATACGTAACCGAGACGTTCCCTTTGCAAACAGAAAGGAAAATTTTCATATACATTAGAATTAATAACAGAAACGAAAGCATTGGCAGCCACAATTCCATGTAACACTCTCCATTGCAAATACCAGACTTTTTTTTTTTAACGGTGATTTATGTAGAGCTCTCCACTCAGGCTTGACTTCATCATCAAGCCCAAAATGAGCTCTCTGGGGAGTATCAACTCAACCATTCATGAGTGATAAAAGACTTATACATGGATTTACCTGTCATTGTGACCACATTATGTGTTTGTGAGAGTTCCATTTAAAAATCAGGAGCAAGAATTAATGAAGGGAAGATATCATTACTGTTAGGTTGACAATGTCCATTACAATATTCATTACATATGGAGAGTTCAGTCTGTGTGAGTTCACATTTCCAATTGTTGAGCAAATGATTTACAATCCTGATAGATCGGACTCCTATATGAGAGGCCAGTTTTTCAGCGTTAGACAAATTTGGCCCAGTCAGATCAAAAACATGTTTCAAAGTAACAATCCCTGCTGAAATGAAACGCTGTGCCATTAAAGACCCAGCTAAGAGCTCTATGTTGAATCATGTCCCATACAGCACTGGCTCGTTCACCAACCAAAACAGTGAATCACTGCTTGTCTTTGATTTCTGGAACATCCCCCACACAGTAAGCAACCCATGATAAAACTTAGGAAGATTGCATAGTTTGTGAGTCTTCAGATCCATTAAAAATAACAACTGAGCGAAGATTGCATAGTTTGTGAGTCTTCAGATCCATTAAAAATAACAACTGAGCTAGGCCAAAATTACCAACTTGGCTCAATATGGGCTAAGGGTCTCCAGACAAGGTTTTCTGGTCCAAACAGAAGTCTTTGTATAAATTGGAGTCTGAAAGTAGCACCTGTACTAGCGAGATGAATGAGTCCTTAACCTCCATCTTCCTTTGGCAAACACAAAAGACATTGTGGGACCCAATGTAAATGATCCCAGAAAAACTTTACTAAAACTGCTTGTATGTTTGCCAGCAGCTGTGGTGGAGGATCTACACACATCAGGCGATGCCACAACATAGATGACACTAGGTTGTTAATCACTAATACACAACACTTAAAAGACATGTGTGGTAAGATCCACTTCCATTTTTTGAGACGTCCTTCAATTTTTTTCTAAAACATTGTCCCAATTTTTACACACAAATGAATTGTCTCCTAAAAACACAACAAGATACTTAAAACCACCCTTAACCCAAGATAACACATTAGGCTATGACTTTTTAACTAACTCAACACCAAAAGCTATGGCTTTACTTTTCACATTCAGTCTCATGGCTAATACTTTTGAGAGCAGCTTGTAATCAGTCGACAGTAAAGCCAGTGGTCGCCAATTTTTAATCCCTTGCAGGTCACCTTTCTTAGGAAGAAGAGTAAGGATCGCCCTCCTGCAGCTTAATGGTAAAAAAAATTCCTTTTCAAGGCTGTCCATTAGCACAAGTAACAAGTCTTTGCCAATTTCATTCCAAAAACTATATTAAAGTCGACAGGAATCCCATCAGCACCTGGAAACTTGCCACCCTCTAGGCTTTGCAGTGCTGTGAATAATTCAGTTTCAGAGACTGGACCACCCAGCTCCATGTTTGTTAGTCTCCTCTAAAACCTTTGGTAGGCCCTCATAAAAGGACTGGGCTTCTTCTTATATATCTTGAGACTCTTTCTTGAACAGTTTTTCATAAAAGTCAACAGCACATTTATGAATCTCTGCAGATTCATGCAGTAGTTGTCCAGTGTTGTTTCACAAAGAATGCATGAGTCTCTTTTGCCCATTTTTTTCATTCTAGGGCAAAGAAAAAATTAGAAGGACACTTTAACCACATTTTGAAAATGTGAACTGACCAGAGCACCTTGGGCAGAAAAACCTAGCAGGTTGGAAAGAGTTTTTTTTTTTTCCTTTTGAGAACTTTATAGTGTTTTTTTTCTCCCGTGGAGTCTGCCAACTCTTGCAACTCCACTATTTAACTCTCTAAAGCTTTCATAGATCTTGTCATATCTTTTGTAACATTTAGAGTATATTGTAAACAAAGCTGTTTGATTTTACTCTTTTCTATGTCCCACCACTGCTGCAAAGAAATGTATTCAGATTTTGTATTTTTAAAACCATCCCCCCCCAAAAACATTGTCATCAAGCAAAGCTACATTAAAATGCCAAAAAGCACTATTACATTTCACATCTTTGATAAAAATTGAACACTGAACCAAAGAATGATCAGAAATACCAACAGGATGTATTGAACAATTTCTCAGAACATTCATTTGATGTTTGAAACAATAAAATCTAGTCTAGATAGAGACAGAGAATTATCTTTAACATGAGCCCGGGTATATACTGACGCTGGGAAGGATGAAAAAACCTCCAAACATCACATAAACTATTGGATTCAATTACATTTATACAATTCTTCCTCTCCTATAGTAGAGAATGAGTGGAACTGTTCCTCAGGGGATCTATAGTGCACTGTCTGATGTGATACTGTAGCTGACTGCTGCATGGTTACAATTTTATCTCTAATAGTATCGATCTTAGAAGTAAAGTAGTTCATAAAGTCATTACTGCTGTGATTTTGGGAAATCTCAACACTTGTTGATGCTTTATTTTTCGTTAATTTAGCCACTATATTGAATAAATACCTGGGGTTATGTTTGTTTTCTTCTAAAAGAGACAAAAAGGAATCAGATCTAGCAGTTTTTAATGCTATTCTGTAGGATAGGTTACTTTCCCGCCAAGCAATACGAAATACCTCTAGTTTTTTTTGTTTCCTTCCTTCCTTTAGGGTGTGAGTGTGCTCATTATACCATGGTGTCAGACTGTTTTCCTTAACCTTCCTTAAGCATAAAAGGAGCAAGTGTATTTAAAATGCTAGAAAAGAGAGAGTCCGTAGGTTTCTGTTACATCAAGTTGTTCTGAGGTTTTGGATATGCTAATGATTTGGGATACATCAGGAAGATTACTTACAAAGAAGTCTTTTGTGGTAGAAGTGATGGTTCTACCATACTTGTAACAAGAAGTAGAATTTACAGTTATAGCTTTATGAAGTTTGCACAAAACTAAATAATCTGAGATATCACTTGGCTGCATAATTTCAACACCATCAACATCAATTCCATGTGACAGTATTAAATCTAGAGTATGATTTTGACAATGAGTAGGTCCTGAGACGTGTTGTCTAACCCCAATAGAGTTCAGAATGTCTATAAATGCTGATCCCAATGCATCTTTTTCATTATCAACATGGATATTAAAAATCATCAACAATTAAAAATTTATCTGCAGCCAGCACTAACTCGAATGTAAAATCAGCAAACTCTTTAATAAAGTCTGTATGGTGCCCTGGTGGCTTGTATACAGTAGCCAGTACAAACATCACAGAGGATTTATCATTAACACTCCTTTCTCTGGATAATGTTATATGGAGCACCATTACTTCAAATGAGTTATACTTGAAGCCCGCCCTCTGAGAAATATTGAGAACATTGTTATAAATTGAAGCAACACTCCCCCCTTTACCTTTTGGACGTGGCTCATGTTTATAAAAGTAATATTGGGGGGTAGACTCATTTAAAATAATGTAATCATCAGGTTTTAGCCAGGTTTCTGTCAAACAGAGCACATCCAGATTATGATCAGTGATCATATAATTTACAAAAAGTGCTTTCGTAGAAAGGGACCTGATATTCAATAAGCCAAGCTTTATCATTTGTTTATCCATATTTCATCTGTTTTTTTATTTTTTATTTGTTGAACCTCAATTAAATTGTTACTCTTAAATTGGTTTGGACCTTTTTTGTATTTTCTATGTCGGGGAACAGACACAGTTTCTATAGTGTGATATCTAGGTGAAAGACTCTCTATGTGCTGAGAATTAACTGACTTTTGTGATGTGAGGTGGCTAGCAGATGGTCAGTTTAGCCAGTCTGTCTACTTCCTGACCTGGCCCCCTGTTAGTCAAGTACAAACTCTAAGACTATGTGCAATATTTCTAGAGAGAAGAGTGGCACCATCCCAGGAGGGATGAAGACCATCACTTTTCAACAGGTCAGGTCTGCCCCAAAAGTTCATCCAATTGTCTATGAAACCTATGTTATTCTGCGGGCACCACTTAGACATCCAGCCATTGAGTGATGACAATCTGCTATGCATCTCATCACCACGGTAAGCAGGGAGGAGACCAGAGCATATTACAGTGTCTGACATTGTGCTTGCAAGTTCACACACCTCTTTAATGTTATTTCTGGTGATCTCCGTCCTGGCGAAGTTGAAACATCATTAGCGCCAGCGTGAATAACAATCATACTGTATTTATGTTTAGCATTAGCTAGCACTTTTAAATTTGCCAAGATGTTAGGCGCTCTGGCTCCCAGTACACATTGGACTAGGGTGGCTGGTGTCTCTATTTTCACGTTCCGTACAATAGAATCGCCAATAACTAGAGCACTTTCATCAGGTTTCTCAGTGGGTGCATCACTGAGTGGGGAGAACTTATTTAATGTTTTGATTGGAACAGAAGAGCTGTGTTTTGACCCGCGACTATGCCGCGTCACAGTCACCAGTTACCCTGCTGCAGAGGCACTGTTACCAGAACCGAACAATGTACAGGACTCCCTGAGCTAGTCGCATCCAAAGCCATATCTAGAGCCCTAACATTCTTACTGTCCTCAATTAACCCTCTGAAGTCGATTAACGATTTTAGTGATTATTTGGAATTTTTTGCTGATGACATTGTAAAGAACTTAAATTACACTTTCAGTTTTGACCATACAGATAAGAGCAATACATCAATCGAATCTGTAAAGGGTCTACTTTTTTGTATACAGACATAATAACAACAAAACTTTGTGCACTTATAAAATAAAGATAACAAACAAGGTGTGCTGTCTGCAGCCTTTGTCTGCGCTGATCTTCATTTACAAACGCGTCATTAAAATGAACTGTAACTCAGTGAGTACTCTGAGACATGAGAGATATATCTATAGAAAGCCTGACATGTCTACTTTTAAACAAAACAAGTGCTGCCGAAAACAAATATTCTGTGATAAAGTAATCCATATGAAAACAATGCGATGTCCGTTTTTCACGTCTCCCTTCATTATCTTCTAATGTGACCACACCCCCGCGCTGAACGCAATATTCAGATTCTAATGTTTCACTGAAGCGCGTGGCTTGAATACGCCCCCACAACAGAAGACAACGCAGCGAGATTGTTCTTCAAGTTTTTTTTATTTTACTGTTTGCGTCGCGATGAGAGGAATAAGACATAATTCACCCCAAAAAGATGTGATGTGGTTGAGGATTTGAGATTTGGATTTCCTCAGGAAAAAAAGAATGAAGCACTTTATTCAGCAGAGATCATAAACATGAGTAAGTCTCTTTTTATTCATTTATATACTTGTACTAGTTTTCACACAACGTGTAAACATTTTACTAGTTAGACTTTTTCCAAAGACTTTTTTTCCAAACTATAATTCCTGACTAAATGTATAATCAAGTGAAATATTATTAAGTTTCAGTAACAATATACACTACTATACCATTCAAAAGCTTGATGTAAATAATATAAATGTAACAAATAAATGTAACTGTAACAAATGTAACAAAAAATGCTGTTCTTTCAATTTATCCCCTCCTAAAAAACTTGAAAAAAAAATATTCTCAGCTCTTTTCAACATTAATAATAAATAATATAATAATAATTGATGCTGTTCTTTCAATTAATCCTGATGTAATAATAATAACAATAAATGTTTTTTGTAGAAAATAAGATTGTTAAAAGGATTTCTGAAGGTTTCTGATTGTGTGACTGGAGTAATGATGCTAAAAATTCAGTTTGAAAGTCAGCTTTGATTGTTCCTAATAAACTGTTTAACTGCACTCGCAAGTGAATATTAAATTATGTTGTGTTAATTAAATATATTCTAAATAAACTACAAACATAAAATTATATACATTTATTTTATCCTCACATTCTTTCTTTTAACTCTTCCCCTCTCAGTCACACAGCTGACTGAATGGCTCATTATGCAGCTCATTATGCAGGCCTTTGTCTTCTCAGGTGTGAATCACAATGATATTCATGATAGATGACGCCTACTCGCATATGACTTTTACCAACAAAGTGTCTTAGAAAATTTAAATCAATATATTGTTTTCTGTAAGTGAGTAAACAAGATGATTGTCACATCATTTAGAAAGAAAAATTCTGGGCTACAAGCTCCAGTTCTCAAAAGTCCCAGGAACCAATGTTCTGTATGTGTTTTATTGCCTTATTCAAGTGATTTAACATTTTTAGTTTTTCTCTAACCACGCATAACATTTTTTTTCTCAAAAACACAATCATGTACATACATGCTGCTCACATATTATTATAGCCCAGTTTGTGCTTATTACAGTGAGATTAAACTTTAGCCATTAGATGTTTATAAGAAACTGAAAAAAGCACAAATGTCAGGGCATGACAAAACTTCCCCAGGACCCAAAAATACCCTTAGACTTCAGAGGGTTAAACTATGGATGTGTGTCTCTAATTCTAAAATCTTCTCTGTCAGCCTAAGTATTTCCCTGCATTTATCACATGTGAATCCCTCGTCGCCGACAGAGAGATTTAAACTATGCATGTGGCAAGCGGTGCAAATAACAATAGCAGGAGAAGCCATTACTCACCATGCTTGATGAAAAATTTGTACCACAGTTGTTTGATGAACTTGTGAAAAACCGGAGCGAGAGAGAGGAGAAAACAAAAAAGAAAAGAAAACAGTGATAGGCACGAATGGAAATGCTAATGGTAAGCTAACGAATGCTAATGTGATGCAGGTGCGATTTAGAATAAAAGCGAACGATCAAATTAATCAGATTAGATTGATAGATAATATCAGAAATATGGTGGGAATTAAGTTATATTTTATCACTTTAAACAACCAAGGGTTTAAAGGCAGGATAGTGAGGCGCAGACAGGTGCGGGGAATCAACTAATAATCAGACTAAACAGGGACAGGAAACAGACCAAATAAGACAAAACAGGAACTGAAACACAAAACAGGCAAAACATGTCCAATCCTGGATGACAAAACAGGTCCAATCCTGACATGTTGCCTTCCTCCCGGAAGGTGTGGAGGTGAGGGATACTCCAGCCATGGCGACGCTTGAGGATGGCAGTCCCGCGGAGCTCGCTCCACATAGATGGTGGGCTGAGGGCAAGCAGAGGGGCTGCCAGATGACAGCAGTGGTGGAGGAGGCAAGAGCGGGTGGGCATTTGAGGAGCAGGCACTGGAGAATCAGAAGCCCTCTTAGGGCTAGACGAGGAAACCAAGAAAGAAGGAGGGCTGGACGGGACCAGCGGAGACGACGGAGAGAGGAGAGGGGACAGTTCAACCTCCAGTTCAGATTCCCAGTCTATAAGATCCTCCTCCTCATTTTGGCCCTTTTGGTGCTGCATACTCGGCTTACCCTCATCTGCGATGCAGGGGGCGGAGCTCCACTCCATGCTCACACCGTCCACAGCTCTCTCCCTTGCGGTAGGCATTGTAGCTAGCTCTTGCACCTGTTCTTACAGTTTGGGCTCCATATCTGGGGCGATCCTCCACTCAGTTGCTCGGCATTGCACTGGCTCATTGATCACAGCAATAATGGTCTCTCCATCATTGGTGGGCTCGGGCTTATGCTACACTGAAAAAAAGTGTTTCATTGGATCAAAGTAAAAATTTTGCGTCAACTTGTTACATCTAATTACTTTACTTTTTATCAACTTAAAATTTTTACTTTGAAAAGATTTAACTATCCATTACTTAGCCAACGCAAAAAGTATCTTTGAATCAAATAAAGTTTTTAAGTTTAATGAAATCTCAAATGATACTTTGTCTTAATGTTTTTCTCTTTGTATTAATTATTTTACATCTAACCAAATACAATTTAAAATATTAATGTAATAAAGAAATTTACTTTCAGAATGTGTAATTTTATCATCAAAGATGAATGACTTCACACAAACTTTTTTATTTTGTCAGAATACAACTTTTTTTTACAATGTGTACAGTATCCTGATACAAATGACACACTGTCTAACAATGTAAACATCATAAACTTGATATTTTTTGTCATAAAACCTTTCTACAGTGTGTATAGTATTGTTATAAAAACACATACTGTATAACAGTTTTTAGTGTCCTTATACATAGACACACTTGATACAATGTAAATTCATCATAAGAATCAGTAATGGTTTTGAAGAGAAAAATGCAATCTTTCACCTCCATGGAATAGTTTACCCAAAAATTTAACTTCTTTCATAATTGTCATAATGTCTCTGAACCAAATTTAAAGTTAAATACTTGAATAGCTTAAGGATGAGTAAACATGGTAAGAATTTTCATTTTTGGGTAAAATATTTAACTTACTCTTGATAAAACACAACTTAACCAAGATAAAACAAATCATGTTTAGTAAACAGTAGTACAGTTAACTTTGTATAAAAGGCTTTATACAGTCCAACATCTTCAAAGAAATTTACCATCAGCAGAACATTGTAGCTGGGTCAAAGGAAACAAATTTACTCCTGCAGTTTTGAAGAGAGGTTCTGCATCCTTTGGCTCATCTGCTTACTCTATGTCCATGATTATTTTTTGAAAGGCCTCAAAGGTGTATGAGTCCTTCAGGATATTTTAAGTTCAGTGCATAAATGAGTCCAAATATCATGGCACAGGAACATGCAACAGAGGGCAACTCATTTAGTACTTCCACACCATCAATGACAATGGAAATGTCCAGTGCACGACTAAGAGCATCAGTTTCATGGATCACAAAAAAATGCCATGGTGGCCTTCTCAAATTCTCTCTCTGCTTCCTCCCTCTGGTCAGCCTAAAAACATACAAGAACAGAGTAAATGAGGGACTGTGAGAAAAAAAAAAAAAAATAATAAAAAACCTTCATTTAGTTAGCTTTCCTACTATGGAGGTCAATGAAGAGCCCAAACGTCTGTTGCTAACTTTCATTAAAATATCTTAATTTGTGTGCAGCGTAAAAATACAATTTATACGGTTTATTACAAGAGTAGAGTAAAGTGATGACAGTTTTTGGGTGAAGATGTACTTTTACACTCTTTGGCTTTGAAAATGTTTTTAAACACTTGTACAATCAAACGCTCCCATGTGTTGACCATTGTAGACAATGATAGACATTTGTTGAGTGCAGTACCACAATGGCCAATCAGAGGCATTTATCAATCTACTCAGTGTTCAAAATGCATTTTTGGGTGAACCAACCCCTTTTAAAGGAGTATTTCACATTCAAAATTCTGTCATCATTTACATGCCCTCTTGTCATTTCAAACCTATATGAATTATTGTCCTCTGCAGAATTTTGAACAATGCTGGTAACAGAACAGCACAGCCCCATTCACAATTATTGTATGGACACAAAACCAATGCAAGTGAATGGGGGGCTCTTAACAACATTCTTCAAAATATATTTTTGTGTTTTGTGGAAGAAAGTCACACAGGCTGTTGTGTAAATAACACAATTACTTGAACTACTTTAAAGTGATATGTCACTACCAAATCAAAATTTCCCCACGTTTTACTCACCCTAAAGCCTTGAGAAGACCTTTAAGACCACAGAGCCATGTCGAGCAGTTCTTTGATCGATGGATGTACTATTTGAAGCTATAAAAAGTCAGCAATTTACTTCCATTCTACTGCTTGGAAGTAAAATGATACGTAGGATTATAACTTTGCCTGTACTGTTCTTCAAAAATATAACCATATTCAGTTAGGATGCCTTGAGGGTGAGTAAAACATGGGGAAATGTTGATTTGGTAGAGAAATATCACTTTAAGGCAAACATGGTTGGAGAAATTTTTAGTAGTATTGCCACAAGCAAATTTGTTTACATGTAACCAAGACCTGATCCATAACTTTAATAGTGTCCTTAGTTTTTTCACGGAGGACTCCACCTTTGCTCCTAATAACCTGGAGAAGCTGAGAGCTCTGTCTGTCCAAAGAGACCATAAATCTCGATTGTAAAGGTAAGGTCCTGATGCGAAAAATTTCGGCATTAATCTGTAAGAAATAGAAACAGAAAATAGACTTCTGAAAAAAAAAAAAGATTTTAATTTGAGACCTAGTTGTAAAAATACATATACACACACAAAGCATTAAACAAAAGTTATAATTAGGGCGTCTAAGACATTTTCAAAATACACTACATACTAAAATCCAATGGTAAAAACTAATGGTAAATTCAGGATTAGTCACTTACATTTTAACATTTTTCAATAAAATAAATGCTTTTACCTCCTCTTGTTGAAACAGAGCTGGCCATCTTTCTTGCAGTTCTTGAACACTAGGTTGGTTTTCCACAATCTCTCGTCTGCGTAAGGCAAACGTCTGATTGTCAATGCATGGTTTCTTTTCTTCACTAACTTTAAAAGTGCCAGGTGCTCAATTTCAAGGTTTGCTGATGTCTCTCCAGCAGGTAGGGATGGGATATGATTTGCCTCACCATGTTTAGGTCGTTTAACATTTTTTGCTGGAAAAGCATGGTCTGAGGCTTTGGTTTTCAGAGAATTTACCAAATACTCAGGGCATCCAAGACCATTCAACTATGTGCGTAGTTTTCCCATCTTTATTTTAAGTCTCTGTGTCCACCCATAGCACCCACTGAAGGATCCTTTTTCTGCTTAGCAAGGGTGTTTCTTGATAAGTGCCTCTGAAACTTCACAGAAGTTTGCACTGCTGGGATAAGATTTATCTCATCACAAACCTTCTCCAGAATATCAGACTTCATCTTTGGAGTGACAGCCAGCCTTGTTCCATTAGGCTTAAAAAGAGCATTTCCTCTCTCTAATTGGAGAAAAGCGTGGAATATTAAAGTTCTTTTGGCCACTGTTGATTTCTTGTAGAAACGGTTTCTGAGCCAGGGGATGAGAGGATGATTGTATCATCAGTGTCGCCAGAGCCAACAGAGGACAGAGCATCATCAGACTGGGTCCCACCATTTGTTTGAGCAGTGAATGAGTCTTTGTCTGGCAACGAGATAATCTTTAGAGTGCCAAGACTCTGAAGTTCTCCAGGGTTCATCAAATTTACAAATACATCCCCAAAATCTTTGTCCTGATACTGTAGACTGAATCTACCATTTAATCCAAAAGCTTCCCTCACTTTTTCAATGAACTCATCCACTGATTCGGGAATCCCATCTGGCAGAAGCAACTTTCTTGAATCATCTTGACTCACAATCACCAAAAGCTTGGCAGATATTCTTCCTGACATGCTAACAGATTCTGTAAAGAAGTATATAAATAAGATTAGATACAGTACAAGTAATAGATTATTACTAGACATTTACATGTTCACTATATCTTGTGCACTTTTCTTAGAATTTATAAACAATTCTAACCTCAAACATGTATATCTCTTCAGAGCCATCATGCGTCTCCCCCCAATTGTGTACTGAACAAGTGGATATGGGTCTGTAAGGTCATGGTGCTCTAAAAGTTCAATTTTCTTGTCAGATGACTGGACCATGACATAGATTCTATAATTTTTAGTATACCATGCATCAATTCTTCTGACATTGAACAATAATAATAATAATAAACTTTATTTTATATAGCGCCTTTAAAAGTAGCATCTCAAAGCACTTCACATAAAAAATGAAATTAAAAGATACACATAACAGAACAGGCAGTAAAAACTAATCAAACAAAAATACAAAAAATTAAATAAAATAGAAAGCCAATATAATAACAAACAAAGTAATCACATGAATCACATAAAAGCTATCCTAAAATAGTATGTTTTAAGGGACGATTTAAAAACACTAAGGGATTCTGCATTCCTAATCTCAGAGGGCAGGGAATTCCACAATTTAGGAGCCAAAGAAGAGAAAGCCCGATCACCCATAGATTTTAGCCGTGTTGTTTGGACAGTTAAAAGACCAGCTTCAGAAGAGCGTAGAGCACGTGTAGGAGTGTAGGGGGTTAGAAGCTCACACAAATATTGAGGGGCCAAATTATTCAAGGCCTTATAAGTGAGCATGAGAATTTTAAAATCAATACGAAAACTAACAGGAAGCCAGTGCAATTTTTCCAGGATAGGTGTGATGTGCTCCCTCCCACTGGTCCTAGTCAGAATTCTAGCAGCGGAATTTTGTACCAACTGTAATTTACTTAGGGTAGCTTTCGAAACTCCAGCCAGCAATGCATTACAATAATCAATGCGTGAAAAAACAAAAGTGTTGATTAACTTTTCAGTCACAGAGAAAGTCAACATGGGACGTACATTTTGGAAAAAAATGTTTCTGACTGTGTTACGAACATGATGGTCAAAAAATTGGCGTGCTTTGACCCCCAGATTTTTTTAGTTTAGTTTGGAATTGTAAAGCAGAGCCATCCACACTTAAGGTTATGGACTCTGCTTTACGCAACTGATGAGGGGAACCAATAAGCATCACTTCAGTCTTGTCACTGTTTAGACAAAGAAAATTTTCAGACATCCATTTTTTAATCTCAGTAAAACATTGAGAAAGAAGAGACACAGGCATATTGACACCAGGTTTTGAATGTATATAGATCTGAGTGTCATCGGCATAAAAGTGAAAGTTAAGACCAAGAGTTCTTAAAAGTTGGCCAAATGGAAAAATATAAATACTAAAAAGTAAAGGGCCCAAAATTTGATCCCTGGGGAACACCACAGTGCACCACACCGATCTCAGACTTGCAATCACCTATCACAACAAACTGCTTGCGATCAGAGAGGTAGGACTTAAACCACTGTAATGCAGAATCAGAAACTCCAAAGATAGTCTCTAAAACGGGTGATTAAAATGGAGTGATCTATAGTGTCAAAAGCGGCACTAAGATCAAGAAGAATCAGTATAGACAGATGGCCAGAATCAGAAGCCATTAACAAGTCATTAGTGACCTTAACTAACGCTGTTTCAGTGCTGTGGAGTTTACGGAATCCAGATTGAAGTGGCTCAAAAAGATCATTAGAGGAAAGATGAGAAAGCAATTGAGTAGCCACTGTTTGTTCCAAAATTTTGGCGAGGAATGGAAGATTGGAGATGGGACGAAAATTATTCAGATTATTAAAGTCCATGTTGTTAGTTTTTGGTACAGGGGTGACAGCAGCAGTTTTAAGTGCTGCTGGCACAACACCGGTGCACAGAGAGTTATTGATAATTCTCAAAACAACAGGAGACAGGGAATCAAAACATGATTTAAAAAGACAAGATGGTATCGGATCAGCTCTGGAAGTTGAGGCTTTCAGTTTTGAAACCATATTACAGAGAGACTGGGAGTCATGAATAGCAAAGTTAGAGAGAGAAATACCAGAAAATGCAGAAATATTTAAGGAGGAGGCAGCAGAAGTATGAGTGGAAACAATGTGGTTACGTATATTATAAATTTTGGTGCTAAAAAACTCCAAAAACATATTACAACGGTGAGTTGAAGCAGGAACATTAGAGAAGCTGTGATTTTTAAGCAGCTTGTTGATTGAGTGAAACAGTTGTTTAGGGTTTCTCTGATTGCTGACAATTATCTGAGAAAAATAAACCGATCTAGCTGACACAATTTCAGCCTTATATTCGAGTAAGCTGTCTTTCCAGGCCTGGTGATGAACAGTTAAACCTGATATGCGCCATCTACGCTCCATTTTGCGATACAAAGTTTTCATTGCACGCAGATCATCATTGTACCAAGGAGCAGAGCGTGCAAAAGAAACAGATCGTGATTTCAAAGGAGCCAGCGTGTCCAGGCCAGACAAGAGAACAGAATTCAGGACAGAAACGTTATCATCCAGATCATCAGATAGAGAATCACAACTTAAAAAAGAGTCAATAAAATCAGAAAAATCAGTGGGCTCAATAGATCTCCACTTGCGATAATTAATGATGCGAGAAGTGGAAGTGTTCATGTCAGGTAATTCCATGTTAAAAAAGACAGCCCGGTGATCAGACAGACCTAAATCTGAGGTTGACAACTGAGACACAAATGAACCATTGGGAATCACAAGGTCTAAAGTGTGGCCTTTGCCATGTGAAGGACAGTCCACGAGTTGGTTTAGTTCAAAGCACTCCAATATGGACAAAAAGTCTTTTGTTATTGTGGAGTGTTTTATATCCATATGGATGTTGAAATCCGCCAGGAGAAGAATTCTTTCAAACCTGAGGCAGAGAAAAGACAACATATCTGATAGTTCAGATAAAAAGTCTTTATTTGTCTTAGGAGGCCTGTAGACTGTAGCCACTGCAGTAGAGAGGGGCGCAGAAACATTCAAAACAAGACATTCAAATGAGTCAGATTTGGGGACAGCCACGGGACACATGTTGAACTGTTGGCTGTGCAACACAATGATACCCCCACCTCTACCAGAAGAACGCGGGAGATCAAATAATCCATAGCCGGCAGGAGTCAGTTCATTAAAAAGAAGACCATCAGATTCTTTGTGCCATGTTTCAGTTAAACAGAAAAGGTCCATCTTTTGTTCTAAAATAATGTCAGATAAAACAACGGCTTTGTTGTTGACAGAGCGCGCGTTAAACAGTGCTGATTTCAGCAGACGCGGGGGAGCAGATGAATCCGATGCAACCTCCACACGCCTGAGTGCTGATAAGTTATTAAAATTAACCCCTGTAGGTCTAAACAGCAGTCTATGGGGTTTGCGTAGAAATCTCGGATAAGCGACAGGTTTAGATGTTGAGCATAAAAAACTACGCCTTGACGAGCGATGTATGTAACGCTTAGGTCGCAGTATTCCAACATGACTGCATAGAGCACGTATGTCATTCGCCATTTCTAAATTTCCGTTCAGGTTGAACAACTGGCGAGCAGTGTACCTGAGAACCATTCTGACAACAATGCCAGGCTTTAAGTCCTCTTCAGAGAATGATTTGCGTTTTCTTGCCTTGTGCATTCTAAATTATCCATAAATATTGGTTTTGTATGAGCACCCACTAAAAACACAAGGAACAGTTTAATTATTTTTCTGGTGCTGCCCAATGTGATGGAAATAGTCTTTAAACGATGATGTGTGTTTGTATTCACAAAGCAAACATTTATAAGTTGTCAATGCATCTTTTTGAGAGGGATGCTGAGGATGCCTCCTTGACACATGGCTCTTCAGAGAACTCCACGTTTTAAATGAACAAGTAGATCTGTTTACTTTTCCACTCTTTTAGAAGAAACCAAACATAACCCCATGTATTTGAAAGAGTCACTAAATTAACAAGAAATAGAGCATCAGCAGATTCAGACTTTTTCGAACAACAACTTCATGAATTGCTTTACTTAAAAGATTGATAATATTAGAGAGAAAATTATAACTATGCAACCCTCTGCTACAGTATAATGCCAGACAATGAACAATTTTAATCATCCTATGCTGTAGGAGAGGAAGAACTGTCTAAACTTGCTAAGTTGTCTAAATCAACATGTATGTTTGGCTGCATTTACACTTAGCATTTAAGCATCAAGCAGATCGGATCATCAGTCAATCAGAACCAATGTGTTTACACTTGGCAACATCAACTGACTTTTCTATCTGGATAACCGATTGGATATGTCTTTTCCTGCGCAATATTAAAATAAGTCTGCAGAGAATGGCCTGGTGCAAAGTCAACTTGAAGTGGTGGGTTTTCTTTTGAAAAGCATTTTCAGTCGTGGGACATTTTACAAATCAAAGAGAAGTGTAGGAGTCTCATTAGCGCTCCACACGGGCATTCTCCATCTTTTTTTGACATTTCGTAAGAGAGGGGGCAGTGTTTTGTGTGACGTCCACCTGCGAGTTCAGACATGATGGCTGGACTGCGTTTACATTACCCTGAGATCCGATCACAATGCGTGCTCGACTACCTCTGGACCAGGATACGCTGATCGGATAACATTCTGATCAGAAGTGCGTTTACACTTGTCTTTTCAATGTGTATGTGGACAACATCCGGATACAGGTCGCATGTTAATGCCAAGCGTTAGCACAGTCTCTGACCTTGTACCTACCAATCTATTAACTCTCTCCCCGCCAGCATTTTTGAAAAAAGTTGCCAGCCACCGACAGTGATTTTGATGATTTTCACTAAAATTTGATGGCCTCCAGTATATTTTTCTGAATGAATATTTGAATATGCAATACACCAAAATAAAGATAAGAGCCTCTACTTTTAAACAAATCCATTTTATCGCATTATTTTTAATATGCATCTATTTACATAAGAGATTGTTCATTTCTCGGTGCTCTTCACGTGTGTTTTTGTTCGGGAGGTTTTGTATTCATTCAGAAGATGTGTGATAGCACCCCCGAGTGTATAACAGTGAAAACACAAAAAGCTGTAAGAACTTGTCTTTGAAGGGGAAGCGCTGTCTTCTAAAAGACGAGATAACTTGTCAATGGCGGGGAAAGAGTTAAAAGAGATGCTTCCAGATCCTCATAGACATAGAACTTCTTCTTAATATTGTAAACTCAATATTATTTTTAGAATATGTTCCAAAACTTTCAAGCTGGCTGCTATCCCTGATTTAAAATGTACATCATGGATACATCTATTTGACGTCTGCAGTTACATCTGCAAGATGTATTTTTTTAAAGTGCTTGCTCATCTGCAATACATCTATAGGACATTTCCTATCAGATGTCTAATAGATGTTTAGAAGATGTTTATGATTTAGAACGTATGTAAAACTGACATCTTAGAGATGTCTATCAGATGTTTGTACACAGCATATGTGTAATGACGTACAAACTTCATAATCATGGGAAGAAGGAGGCGGGAACCGGCGGACATTCAAATAAAACTTTAATAACCAAATAAACACAAAACAAAAACTAAAAACAAAATAAAATCCAGGCCTGGTCCTCTCTTGTCCTTCACTGTCGTCGCTCCTCTTTTGTATCCTTCCAATCTCCTTCGTGGGACTCGAGACCGGTGAGTGGAGCAGGTGTTGCTCATTTCCAAATCACTCCACCGGCCTCGCTCCATTCCCACGGCTCTCGGCCGCGCCCCACTCGTCACATACCCCCATCGGCCCTCGCAGGCTGGGGGTACCCACGAGACTGCGCTCTACTCCCTCCATCCCCTCCGTGGGGGACCGCTCACAGTGGCTGCGGGAACCTGGGGGTAAGGACAGACAGACGAGGCAAGAGAAAAGGAGATGGAAGGATGAGGAGCGACAGAGACGAGAGAGGTTCCCAGACACACTGCCGCTCGGCCCTCCACCAGCTGGGTGAACTGTTCCACGGTGCCTGGCGGTAGCACTGGATGGCCCTCGGTGGACGGCACGATACTCCTCCGCCGCCCGGTGGAAGGCGATGGCTCCTCCACTTTTGGGCAGCCGGCAGGAGTCCCCCGTTCCCTGCTCCTCCCCATTCTGGTGGACGGCAGCAGGCTCCGACCCCTGGCGAATGGCGCCGACTCCTCCGCTCCCTCACGGATGACAGCCACCCCTCCACATCGCGGGCGGCTGGCAGCGAGTTCGTCCGTCCCCGGCAACTCACTCCAGCCCACCGCCTCGAGCGTCCACGGCGGCAGACTCCTTCACCCTGCTCGATGGCACCGCGGATTCACCCCAGCGGCGAGGGATCTTCGGCAGCGTGTCCCTCCTTCCTCCCGGGTTTCGGCACCAGTGTAACGACGTACAAACTTCATAATCACGGGAAGAAGGAGGCAGGAACCGCCGGACATTCAAATAAAACTTTAATAACCAAATAAACACAAAACACAAAACAAAAACCAGACAAAATAAAATCCAGGCCTGGTCCTCTCTCATCCTTCAATGTCGTCGCTCCTCTTTTGTATCCTTCCGATCTCCTTCGTGGGACACGAGACCGGTGAGTGGAGCAGGTGTCGCTCATTTCCAAATCACTCCACCGGCCTCGCTCCATTCCCACGGCATTCGGCCCCGCCTCACTCGTCACAATATGCTTTCCAGGTGAAGCAATCTTTAAAGGTATAATCCTTTTAGCCAAAGTTGACATTTGAAATCACCAAAAGAAACATGCCCATACCCCAAAAGAGTCTCGCCCCTATTTTGATAGCTCCGCCCCACACATACGTACACAACCCAGGCAACGATTAGTTCTGTGAAACAAAGCAAAACCAATGCTACAACATGTCTACACCGGACCTGAGTGGTGCGCCGTGTCCTGCTTCTGGGTTGTTGCCCTTATACAGTCCTGTCCAGAAATTTTGCCCAAGAGATACAACAAACCTCCTTGCGATGGCATGTGTGGAAGTGCGATCCTAGAGGACCTGGACTTTCTGGGCAACTGACTGCAGGTACTGCCTTTTTAGGAGTAGTCTTACTGTTTCCTCTCCAGTGTACCTGTTGCCACTTTCATTTTGACCAAAGCAGGTAAAACTGACTCATAATCATCTATTCTTCCTAATTGGACAGATTGATATCCCCTAAATGTAATTGACTTAACTTCATACTGTGATGATTAAGTGATCCCTTAATATTTATAAGTAAGTGTTCCCTTAATTTTTATGAAAACTCCAATTTGACTGGCATCTGATGCAGTCTGATGCCAATTCCAGTTTCCAGGAGCAAAAAAAAAAAAAAAAAATAAAAAATTGTTCAAAACAATAAAAAATAAAAAAATAGTTAATATGCCTTGCCTTGAAATCTAGTTGCATAACTGAGTTATCTATTTTAACTACTTTTCTCAACTTTTATGTCTACACGAAATGTGAGGAGTGCTCTCTCTACTCTGCCTGACATTTTCCTCTGACTTCATTGTTTGGGCATAACCATGTGTGTGGCGTCCTCTTTGGTTTGTCCCAGCCAAACTTACCATGGCCTCTAGGATGACTGAATGTGAGTGGACCCATGCTGGCTGCACTTACAGATGAACACATGATGAATTAACCTCATCAGTTTGTTTTGCCAGCTGCAACAAGCGGGTCACCACCTAATCTCTAGCTGACATTTTGTCTTGTGCTGTATATACAAATACCTGCCAATCAGTTTTATGTGTGTGGTGTGTACTGTATGGATTCACTGATTATGTGCCTGAACTGAAGGACATAAGAAAGGGGTAAATATGGACAAAATTGTGGGAAACATACATTAAGGCAGGGGTGTCCAATCTCTGTCCTGGAGGTCCTGAAGAGTTTAGCTCCAACCCTAATTAAATATACCTAACCAGCTAATCAAGGTCTTACTAGGCATACTAATCATTGAGGCAACTTGGAGGTAAACTTGCAGGACACCATCCTGTAACACTTTATAATAACTTTAATTAATAAGTTATTAACAAACATTATATAATGCTTAACAGATTATTAGTTAATATATATTTACAAAGCTAGAAGCATGATATAATGTGCTTGTTAATTTTTTCTTATAAACTTTTTAAATATTACCCAACAATCAACAGATAATTATTTCATGTAAATAAAAATGTTTACAAATGTCATTCAACTTTCAGTTTATATGATCATGCACTTGAAAATCTTCAAATTATTTTGACAGATATTATACAATTATTAAGAGCTTTTGTAAATGTACAACACTCCTTCTGTTATTGAGGTGTGATACAGGTAAGGTTAGGATCAGGTTTGGTGTTATGAGTAGGTTTAAGGGTTGGTTAAGGGTTCAACAGTGTACAGGGGTCAATTTAATTATTATAAGGGAACAGTTCAAATCTGTTTATATTACATTGTTTTGATAAATGAACACGTTTTCTTGAAAAACTTATGTTTTCTCCTGTTGATATATGATTAAAGGGATATCCTGCATAATGATATACAGTAGTAGTGTTAAGGCAATAAAAAACATGCTTTGCACCCAAATTGCATTGTGTTGTCTTTAAATTGTTACATTTATATCAATTCTTAAACATTGTTTGCAGACAAATAAAGTAGTCAGAGTTTGAGAAAAATGTATTAAAACAGCTAACTTTATAAAAGTTCACAGGGCCAAAAGTGCCCATATAGTTGAAGTAATCCAGAAGCAGATGGAATAAAGCAGGTCTTTAAAGGAACAGCACAGCAAGGTTATTATAAATAGACTAAATCATCACAAACACTTTTATCAGATCATTTAAATGTATAGAATAGCTGACACTCTCCTCTCACACCTCATGAGACCAAGCTATGACTTCTCATATTCAATACAAATCCTGTGTCCCTTGGGGCCTGCATGATGCTCTTGCATGCTGTGACATGCATTGTTAGAATAATGAAAAGACAGGATTAGTTTAAAACACTTCAAACATCATTTAAATCCCGATGTGAAGCAAAGACGCATTCCTGTCGTGGGCACTTAACTCCTGTGGTTCAGCAGCCATGTAGACCTCCTGAGTTCAGTCCACAAATAACACTGATGGGTGTATAGCTCTGGGAGTGTTCTCTGTTGCCCCTTTAGTTCCGCTGGTCGTTAAAAATTCATTAGACAAAGGTTTTTTTTTGTTTGTTTGTTTTTTTTGCTTCTTGTTAGATGTTACACTTATAGCTTACAATCTGGCTGTGAGGCAAAGTTATTTTTTATTACTATTTTATACTATTTTATAGTCACAATATCACTAGAGTACATGTAAGTATAGGAAACATCAACAAGATCACAGGATACCTTAAGGTTTAACAATGCTAAATAAATAAATAAATAAATAAATAAAAAACAAAAGCTTTTGTAAGTCGCTTTGGATAAATGTGTCTTTGGACAAAAATGCACAAATTATCTTCAAATATTTTTCTTTTCTTTTATTTTCTTTTAATGTACTTGCAGATAATGTGCTATTTATAAATTAAAGGTCCCTTTAAATACAGCACAAAGATTCAATACACAATACTACTAAAGCATTGAAAAAAATAATTATTTCAACATTTACTAATAAATTATTCAAATTAAAAGTTTTATCTGTTAACCATACCTCAACAAAAAGTTGATATTTTATTAACTAATGTCAATAAAGATTAATTAATACTGTACCAAATGTATTTCTCATTGTTAATGTTAGTTAATGCATTGCCAAACGTTAACTAAAGTTCACTGTATGTAAAAGATTACCTTAGACGATGGGGCTTCACAGATGATCTAATAATCAAGTGTCTCAGTTCACGTTCAAAGGAGAGTAGATATCAAGGACCGTAGAAATGAGTGCAGCTGCGAATATGCAGTTCGTTGTGGAGAAGAGTATCTAGAAAAATGTTTTTTTTTTCTTTCCACAAAGAACACATCTATTTAGCGGATAAAACACTGTACCTATGGTAATATGATGCTTTAAACACGTTTGGCTCAGGAGTTTCTAATCAAAAATCCATCACCCACTGGTCTGGTTTCATTTGTAGGCGGTCCAGATTCAGTGCTAAGACTTACTGTACATTTCATTTGGGTAATCCAATATATACTTTTTAAATACTGAATGTAGTTTGTTTCACTATTCTCAAATTCAACTTTGAAATTGAACACTATTTTCAAACATGTGTGTCCTCACATCATTAACATAATTGTGGGTGGGACTAACAAATACTGACCAATCATTATTTTGACAAGCGTATGGTATGCACCTATAGGAAGAGGGAAAATTAATAAACTGCCTGTAATTGACCATGAAACCTCACGTTAAATATGTTTTAATGCACATATAGGAAGTTACATTTATAATTATTATCTTTTAATAAATAACATTTATCTGGAAAATTACCAGCTTCTCACTGGGCGGGCCACAGCTGAAAGTGAGTGGGCCACTGCCCACACGTGCCCACCTGTAGCTTTGCCACTGTTTTAAAGACAACCAGTTCGGAGGGAGCCTTGTTTGCTCTTTGGGTTAAAATAATTAATTGGTATGAAATTTGAATGGTAAGACAATTAGAGATTAGACTGTACAGAAATTGAAATATACACACTAATACACACTATACTCATAGTCATGAAAAGCTGATGTTGTTAACATTAATCATCTGAGAATAAAGTATAACAATAATAACAATTTGCATGATTTGACGTTATATGAGCTAATCAATCGTTAGATTAAATCATCATTGGTAGTGTGATTTATTGTAATGATTTTTTCCTCAGTTGGCCAGAACAAACATGGCAGACTTATTACTTGTTCAGATGACAATATACGGTGAAAATTCTTATTTGGGTCATATATTCCAAGACGTAGGCTAGAATCTGTGAGTGCAAAGTACAATATAAACACTGACTGACTTCCACACATACTCATATAAACATTAACATTATATTCATCCGCGCTGGAGCCGTGCCAGAGTACAACCCACGCAAGAAAGATAATTCCTCAAGTAACTTCAATTCCAGGGTTTCCAACAGAGATGGCGACAGAGGCAAAACTTGCAGCTTTAAGTGTTTTTTTTTTTTTTTTTGTTAAAGTAAAATGTATTACATTAATAAAAATCTAAAGAAAATCATGGTGAATAATGTGATTTACACAACATGAAAATCCCCGGACACATCACATTAATGAAACTTTAGATGGAAATATGGGGAAATTATATCAGAACAGTTATTTCAGTATCACTGAGATACTATTATAGTATCTGAGATACTATATATAGTATACTTTTGTATTATCAGTATTATTATTTTCGGCTTCCATGTTAATTTTAGTACAAGTTTTAGTAATTATATGTTTTAGTCATTCTTATTATTATTAGTGGTTTTAAAATATGTCAGAACATACCCTTTCTCTACTCTACTCTCTCTTTTTTTCCCCTTGCATTCACCCCCTAGATTTATTTAAATCTCTTCATTTAACACCTTTAATCGTGTGGTTTTAAGAACACATAAATGTGGGCTTAAGGGCACTTTTGATTAAAATCCAGTCTTGGGTGAGAGAGAGGCTGGTAAGCATTGATTTAGGTCATTTCAGGTATGCTTGGCTGCTGTCTCGTGGGCATTCAGACATGATTCAGTCCGCTCTCATCATGCCCTGCAGTAATGCAAGCTGACATGATGTAAATGAGTTTTTAAAGGTACTCATGCTGGGTGGTCATTGCTCTCGTTTAGTGGTCAGATGGACTAGCCCTCCAGCTGCCGGTGTGTCTGTGAATTAGTCCAGCCTAAACCACAACATCCAAGACTTTATTACAACTGACCACATGACTTCATTCCTTGGAGGGAATGGGACAGAGTGAATGAAATAGAGAGAGAGAAAGAGAATTGCTATGGCTATGGCTATGTAGAGGAAACAACAATTCAGTGTTTGGCAATAGTGTCATTATCTAATAGCCACATCTGAGTTCAATGTGGATGCTGTATGCTGGAATATGAGCAGTCATTTATTCTGGCATCACCCGGGAGCTGATAGCATGTGCGCACGGGTGAGACCTGAACAGCACATGTTGATATCTGTGTTTAAAAAACTAAACTAAACACATTTAAGATTTGCCAGTTTAAACAGTTAAGAGCCAGAGGACAAAAGCGCGCATACGAAGCGCGCAAACCCGCATCTCAGAATGCGTGCAAATATTGAGCTTACTCTGAAGTATTGTGTTTGAATGGACAAATCCACAAAATAAATAAATAAATAAATAAATAAGGCCAAAATGCACGTCTTGGTAAGTATCCTATAGCAGACAAAGTCGGCTGAATGTACTGTATCAGTGCACTGGATCAGTGCATTCTCTTAAAGTGACAGTACTTTCTTAATATTAATTGAACAGTAAAAACAAATAAATCACTCACTGCTCTCAATTGAATAGCTTTTGCAACTTTAATAACGGTTAATCTTTAATTTATACAGTCAAATATGCAATGCTGTTTTACATTTGATTACTTTATTCAATTTCTGTACCTAAAAACTAATGCTAGACCTACCTGAAATAACCTGAAAATCACAATTTATTTTATTAGTATATTTACTGTATTTTATTTGTTTGTGCTATTGCTTGTAGCTAGATAGATTATTCTTATGTTCTTTATTTTAATTTGACAGTATAGTTTTTCCCTAAATATAGCACATACCGAACCATACCGCAGCTGTGACTCTAAAACCGTGTTACAAACCGAACCGTGATATTTTTGTTTGGTTGCATCCCTAGTAGTTAAGGTAGGTATTGGGTAGGATTAGGGATGTAGAATATGGTCATGCAGAATGCATATTTTATAAGTACTAATAAACAGCCAATATGTTAATAGCAGGCATGCTAATAAGCAAATAGTTAATAGTGAGAATTGATCCCTATAGTAAAGTGTTACCAAAATGTTTTCTCATAATTTGTGACCATTAAATTCCTATGATTTTTTCATGACTGTCTAGTCACTTTTGTAAAATAATTTTGTTGAGATCACACTCTTAAAGGATAAAATGTAAAAGTACTGGTTGAGCAACTGCATCGGTATCATCCTTGGACTCGAGTTGATAAGGTAATATCGATGCCATTTTTGTAAAAATTAATTATGGTAATGGACGTTTCGTTTCTGACACGCTGTAGCAAATATAATAACTGCACATAATGTAAAAACTGCACATAAATTAATAAGTATAACAGATTTGAAAAAAAAAAAAGTCTAACATAGTCGTAGTCAGTTTTTTTAGCGACAGTGGCGAGCCCAATGTCCAGCCCCGCTCCTCTTCCTCAGCTACCAAGTTGGCATATTGCAATTCTTCCTTTCAAAGGCCTCATTAATAGCCTCTTGCCAAGGGACTGTGAGTTCGACTTTTATGATGATCCTACTGGAGTTGGACCAGAGAACCAGATCTGGGCACAGATTGGTGACTGCAAGTTCAAATGAAAAAGTGAGTCTGTGGAATAAGTCGACTCGCATTTCCCAATCCCTGGCTCTCACAGTAGGGATTCCCTTGAGCTATGACCATGCTCTCAAAGTTCCTCCCATGTGCAGTCTCTGTGGCAACCCATATCTGAGAAACCACTCTTTCAAGAAAACTTTAGCTTTCGGGTCACATTTGGAGAATGTACAAAATGTAGTGAAGACATACATCGCCACAAGGATGTTTACTTTACAGTCGGTGGCAAGCTCCAGGGTAGTAAAATCAACAGCTACTGTGGTGGCTTCTGCCGCTGCTGTGAGAAATCTTTCTCAAAGTCTTGGGGTTTTGATGCCAGAAGAGATTTTATTTTCAGAGACAATATTTGATATGAGATAAGTGTGCTGTGCAGTGTAAGGTTTGTTTTTATGTAAGATATTTTTTAAGTTTCTTTCTCTAGGCGTTCAATACATTTCATTCATATTTGTTGAAAATAGTGTCGTATTCATATTGAAAATAGTGTGTCAATAATGCAAAACAACAATAGTAAACACTCATTTTTCAGTTAAATGCAGTTCATCAATGAATTCAGTGATGTCATCATCCAGCTCAGTTCAGTTTAAATAGTATCTGTGCAAAAAAATCAACGATATCGCTGCCGACCCGCAGTTGATTTTGATATTCTATGTGTTATTAAGTTGCCAGAATTTTGAGAATGCTGCGGATGTGGAGGACTAAGAGCTCATTCAAATACTGAGGTGCTAAACCACTCAGAGCTTTATAAGTAATAAGCAAGATTTTAAAATCTTTACAATGTTTAATTGGGAGCCAGTGCAGCATAGGTTGTAATTAAGATATATTGTTGAGATGGAAATATGCAGTTTTACAAATGCTAGAAACGTGGCTTTCTAAGGAAAGATTGCTATCAAATAGCACATCTAGGTTCCTAACTGATGAAGAAGAATTGACAGAGCAGCCATCGAGTCTTAGACAGTGTTCTAGGTTAGTTGTTAAAATTGGAAGCTGATTCTCCCCTGTAAGATTCTCTGGGCACCCCTAATATCCTTGATTTGGACATCCCCAAGGGTTAACTGGGCCCTGTAATGGACCCCTGGTGGGCTCCTGCCAACTCTCCCCCCTTCCACCATGAGGTGGCTGTTGCCATGGATTGGTGGGACAGTCATTTTTGTTGTGTCCGAGTTGTCCACATCCCCAGCACACTCCTGGAGGACCAATATAAGGCTTGCCTCTTCCTTTCTGTCCTCTAAGTATTGGTTTTATTTTCCATTCCATTGGCTCTGGTTGTTTAGTATAGACATTAATGATGGGTACAGGGATCTGGTGTGCATTTGGAGGGACTGCTGTGGCTGGGCTTGGCTGAATAGCTGGTGAGTTTGCCGCTGAGATTCTCCGGAATGCCGAGATGAACAATGACCACTTGAATAACCCACCGCGGACACAGATCAAGAAACACTGCAGGAAACGCACTGGGATTCACAACAGACTAAGAAAAAGAGCAAACAGCCCTCCTCTGCCAGGCATTCTGCTTGGCAATGTCTAATCTCTGGAGAATAAGATGGATGACCTTAGAGCCAGGATAAGTTTCCAACGGGACTTTAGGGACTGTAACATCCTTTGTTTGTCTGAAATTTGGCTCACGACCTCGGCCCCAGACACTGCTGTAATGCCATCTGATAACTTCTCTGTTTTACAGATGGACAGGCCAGTAAATCCAAAGGTGGTGGAGTGTGTTTCATGATCAACAAGAAATGGTGTGACCCCAGGAATATCTCCACTTTGTCGCGCTCCTGCTCGCCTCAACAAGAATTATTCATCTATTATTTGCTGCAATTCTATCTGCTCTGGGAGTTTTCATCAATTATTGTTACTGCTGTCTACATTCCACCACAGGCAGACACAAGCTTGGCTTTGTCTAAGCTTCACGATGTGCTCAGTGGTTACATTAACAAACATCCTGATGCTGCTTCTATCATCACGGGGGATTTTAACAAAGCCAACCTCAGGCAGGTTATGCCTAACTTTTATCAACATGTATCCTGTCCAACCAGAGGACTGAATACACTGGATCATTGCTACTCTCAGTTTAAGAATCTCTACAAAGCTCGCTCACTACTGGCTTTTGGCAAATCGGACCATGCCGCCATTTTCCTCACACTGGAATATAAACAAAGGCTCGTCCAAGAACCCCCAGTGCAGAGGGTGGTAACGCGCTGGTCCACCCACTCTGAAGCCATGCTACAGGTGGCTCTTGATGATGTAGACTAGGACATGTTCCGAGCGAGTTCCTCTGATGTCAGCGAGTT
Source organism: Cyprinus carpio (assembly GCF_018340385.1). Classification (NCBI taxonomy): domain Eukaryota; kingdom Metazoa; phylum Chordata; class Actinopteri; order Cypriniformes; family Cyprinidae; genus Cyprinus; species Cyprinus carpio. The sequence goes on from NW_024879139.1 coordinate 434,795, forward strand.
CACGGATGTAGCATTAAGCTTTGTAAACATGCTAACTGAACCAGCCACAGATACAATAACTATAAGGACTTTCTCAAATCAGAAACTGTGGGTGGACAGAACAATCTGTGCTGCAGTAAACAAATGCACTGCAGCGTACAACGTCGGTCTCTCATTGGGAAACATGAGCGAGTACAAAACATTGTGCTATAATCTCCGATGGGGTGTAAAAGCCGCCAAACACCAATACAGGGAACACATAGAGTCGCATTGCCAGCTAAATGACTCCAGTCGCATGTGGCAAGGACTAAGAACCATCTGTGCCATTGGAAACTAATCCTCTGCAGCTGTGAGAGCAGACCCATCCCATCAGTGCATCAGGAAGCAGCAGTCAGAGCAGCGATAATCATGTGATCACCGTGACAGAGGACGAGGTTCGGAGGGCTCTAAAGCGAGTGAACGTCAGGAAAGCAGTAAGTCCTGATGGGATTTCTGGCTCTGTGCTGAGAACACAGAACACTTGCTTCCGTAGCCTGATGGCTAAAACTGAGAGACTTAAGGGGCGGTCACACTGCACTTTTCGTTCCATTGACTTCCATTCATACGCATGCGAATGCATCAGACTGGAAACGCAAACTCATGCGAAAAATTTTGCATTTTGCTGCGTTCCAAAGTTCAAGTTTGGTGAACTTTGACCTGCGAATTTGCATCATGTGAAGATGTTTGACCAGTAGAAGATTGATACGTCACTGCGTGACCTCTCTGTACAGAAATTCAAAAATGGAGGAAGTGCTAATTTTAGCCTTATCCTATTTTATATAATACATCTTTAAAAGATTATAAAAATCAAATTAAAAAAAGCTGCATGGTTTGTGGTGTCAAACGAAAAAGGAACCGATGGTACTTTTGAATGCAGACACATTTGATAAATTTTTATTGCTTAGTGTATAAAGAAAGAGAGAGAGAGAGAGATTGTGTACAATATAATAAGATGTTTTTGACACCGTTGCAAAAGACACAGTACAAGCACATCGGAATCCATGTTGTGATAACTGAGGGGAAACCTTGGTGATTGATGTTATATCCTACTCTGCCCATATTCGCAGTGGCATACGAAAATGTCTAGTGTGACTGCTCCTTTAGGAGGAGCTTATTCCCCCAGGCCATCAGGCTCCTAAACTCAAACTCCTAACTTCTACATGACTTCACTTAATTATCATTAATATACTTAATATACTGACATTATCACTAGCACACAGCATTTTCTATATATTTTTTTATTTTTATTTATTTACTTTTTTACTACCTCTATTGCTGCTATGTAAATACCCTGCACAACCTGTTTGCACATTCTTCTCTTGTACATCCCTGCTCATCTTAATATTTAATAAGTCTACAGTATACTGTCCTGCACATTTTATTTTATAAGCATTTTATCTTATTCTTTTTTTAATCTTACTTTTTCCATACCATATTTATATATAATTTTCTTGTGTTTGTATTCTTTAATAATTGCACTGTCCATAGAGCGGAAAGGAAGTATCATCACAATTATATTCCTTCTTAGAGAAAAATGGCATCTGTGAGGATTTCCAGTCAGGATTTAGAATGTATCATAGTACTGAGACTGCTCTCCTTAGAGTTACAAATGACCTGCTCTTATCATCTGATCGTGGTTGGATCTCTCTATTAGTGCTATTGGATCTTAGTGCTGCGTTTGACACTGTTGACCACACCATTCTTTTGCATAGACTAGAAAACTTTGTTGGCATTAATGGAAGTGCATTAGCATGGTTTAAATTGTAATTATATGACCGCCATCAATTCGTAGCAGTGAATGAAGAGGTATCATATCGATCACAAGTGCAGTATGGAGTACCACAAGGCTCAGTACTAGGGCCGTGACTCTTCACACTTTACATGTTACCCTTGGGAAATATCATCAGGAAACACGGTGTTATGCTGATGATACTCAGCTCTATATTTCTTTGTGGCCCGGCGAAACATACCAATTTGAAAAACTAACAGAATGCATAGTCGATATAAAAAAATTGGATGATGAGTAATTTCATACTGCTAAATTCTGAAAAAAAACAGAGGTGTTAATTATAGGACCTAAAAGCTCTGCATGTAATAACCTAGAACCCTGTCTAAGACTTGATGGCTGCTCTGTCAATTCTTTGTCATCAGTTAGGAACCTAGGTGTGCTATTTGATAGCAACCTTTCCTTAGAAAGCCACGTTTCTATCATTTGTAAAACTGCATTTTTCCATATCAAAAATATATCTAAATTACGGCCCATGCTCTCAATGTCAAATGCAGAAATGTTAATCCATGCGTTTATGACCTCAAGGTTAGATTATTCTAATGCTTTATTGGGTGGTTGTTCTGCACGCTTAGTAAACAAACTCCAGTTAGTCCAAAATGCAGCAGCTAGAGTTCTTACTAGAACCAGGAAGTATGATCATATTAGCCCGGTTCTGTCAACACTGCACTGGCTCCCAATCAAATATTGTATAGATTTTAAAATCTTGCTTATTACTTATAAAGCCCTGAGTGGTTTAGCACCTCAGTAATTGAAAGAGCTCTTGTTACATTATAGTCCTCCACGTCCGCTCCGTTCTCAAAACTCTGGCAATTTGATAATACCTAGAATATCAAAGTCAACTGTGGGCGGCAGATCCTTTTCCTACTGTATTTAGTGCCCAAACTCTGGAATAACCTACCTAACATTGTTCGGGAGGCAGACACACTCTTGCAGTTTAAATCTAGATTAAAAGACCCATCTCTTTAACCTGGCTTACACATAGCACACCAATACGCTTCTAATATTCAAATCTGTTAAAGGATTTTTAGGCTGCATTAATTAGTTAAACCGGAACCGGGAACACTTCCCATAACTCCCATTGTACTTGCTACATCATTAGAAGAATGGCATCTACGCCATTATAATATTAGTAATATTAGTCTGTTTCTCTCTTATTCCGAGGTCACCATGGCCACCAGATCCAATCTTTATCCAAGTCAGAGGGTCACTGCAGTCACCCAGATCCAGTATGTATCCAGCCCAGATGGTGGATCAACACCTAGAGAGGACCTCTACAGCCCTGAAAGACAGCGGAGACCAGGACAACTAGAGCCCCAGAGACAGATCCCCTGTAAAGACCTTGTCTCAGACGACCACTGGGACAAGACCAAAGGAAACAGATGATTCTTCTGCACAATCTGACTTTGCTGCAGCCTGGAATTGAACTGCCGGTTTTGTCTGGTCAGAGGAGAACTGGCCCCCCAACTGAGCCTGGTTTCTCCCAAGGTTTTTTTCTCCATTCTGTCAGCGATGGAGTTTTGGTTCCTTGCCGCTGTTGCCTCTGGCTTGCTTAGTTGGGGACACTTTATTTACAACGATATCATTGACTTGATTGCAAATTATTGCACAGATACGATTTAGACTGAACTGAGCTGCATGATGACATCACTGAATTCAATGATGAACTGCCTTTAACTGTCATTTTGCATTATTGACACACTGTTTTCCTAATTAATGTTGTTCAGTTGCTTTGACGCAATCTTTTTTGTTTAAAGCGCTATATAAATAAAGGTGACTTGACTTGACTTGACCTGACTTACATTTCACTGCTGGTCATATGCTCTCCATATAACCATGCATGTGACAAACTAAAATCTTGAATCTTGGAGGAGCATTTACTGGAGACATCACTGTCATTTGTTCTGATTCTTCTTTACCGAAGCTTGAATCTTTTTGTTATTCTTTTTTGTTAGTTCTTCAAGTTGTAACTGATTTAATTTTCTCTGTAGCTCTTTCTCTTGGTTCTTTAACTTCTGAGCCACTGCATGAGAAACATGGTAATAGAACTCTTTGTGTGTTTTAGAGTTTAAGCCCACCACGTCCTCCAGCCTGTTCTTTACAACTTTGGGCATGCCATCTATTACAGCATTTCTAAACACAGTTGCCATTAATGGGTCTCCTTCTGGAATCCCTTCAGTTTCTTGCTTCAATCTTTTCAACTGTCTCCTAACATATGTGGCTGGATTTTCTGTCTCCCCCAGCTGTTCTCCCTGCAATGATTTAGGGTCCAGTCTGATCGGGTACTCAGCACACAGTGCCTGCCATACTGCTGAATGGAATGCATCAAAAACAGTTCCATCCATGTGTAATGAGAGTCCACAGCTCTGTCCAGATTGGATGCTTGAAGAGTTTCTTCCATCTTTGTCCCTCCTATAGTCTTTGCCAGAAATGCTTGAATGTCTCATGGATGTCTGGGAGGAGAGTGACCAACCCCTCAAGGTCCTGTGAGGCCCAGGTGACATACTGTCCCTCTGTACCCTTAATTAAAATTGGTTGTGCAGTTGTGCAGCCAGTGGTCTAAGTCTTCCTTTTTCTCTTCCCTGTCCCCATATGACTCTTTACTCACTTCCTCTCTGCTTTCTAATAGTTTACTTCTATCTCTCACCATTTTATCTGCATCTTGTATTAATTTTTCTGTTTCTTTAATTTTCCTTCCTATTTCTGCTTCCATAGCCTCTGCCTGTGTTAATCAGTGAAGACAGTGAACTGAGACCCCAACAGATAACCTCTAAACTTCTCTGCTACATCCCACTTTAACCTCTGTACACTCTTAAAAAAAAAGGGTTCCTCAAGGTTCTATATAGAACCCTGGGGTTCCGTACTTGGCCAATAGAACCTTTTACCAAAAAAATGGTTCTATGTAGAACCCTTGCATGCAAAGAACCTTTTTTTATGAAAATGGTTCTATAATTCATGTTTTATGACTGAAGTGTAAACTAAAGATTACTCTATAATTATAGGTCTTACTTAAACACATTCACAAAGCTTTTTGAGTCAAGACCCATGAGAATGACTGCTGTAGTCAAAAATATTAATATCTAGTCAATGTATGATTTGAGCTGTACATTAGCATGAAACTTATATTACTTTACATTATAGTTTACCTTTTTGACGAATCAATTTGTGAAGAAAAACATAAACTAACCAGGAGTTTTCTTTATTTTGTATACCATATTGTGATGGTTTTAATCTACCGAAGGGAACATTAAAAACAAATAATCATAAAAATACCCCCTTCCCCCTCCCCGGTGGCATATATGCGTTGCGTCATCCTTGAATTCCTATTGGTGGATTGGCGAAGATGAATCTCGAGAGGAGTCGATACAAGTGACAGTTACTTTTTCAAACTGAGGAGTCCGCCATTTCTGCTCGTTCATACCCTAAGGTAAGTTAAGGTTTTACATTTTTTAAATGATTTTACCGAAATATTTTGTATTACAGTTAATATTTACATTTGTTAGAGTAGCCCTTGTGTTAAACACTGATACTAGAAGCAAATTTACCTCAAAAACACTGGTGTGAAGCACTGACGGGCTTCGTCAGCCGTCGGTTCAAGCCCTGTTCAATTAAGTTTGCTCTGGTTTTTTAATTAATTAAGATACAGTCTCCCTTTATTTCCTTGTTAATGTTAATGGAATTGTTAACTACAATAAGATAGTTGTGTTATAAGGAGACGAGCTTCGAGTCAGAAGCGTGAATTTTAACGTTCATTTCAATTAAGCGCGCGCTCGTTGTTCAAATAAATGGCGCCGATTCAAATAAAAGTGAACCGGGTGGAAGACGGAGGTGAATGATTATGTGAAAGTGTGTCGCAGTTTCACACATAGGCCTACTCATTTTGCGGTGAGTATTTTTCCCAGGCCTATGTTAACAGGTGTAGAAGTTCTTAACTTTGGCCCGCAAGATACTTTCGTGCAGTTTTTAACTCCAACCCAGACCAGACGAGGATCTTGATTAGCTTGTTCAGGTGTGTTTTCAGGGTTGGAGCTAAACTCAGCAGGAAAGTGGACACTGCTAAAGTCAAAAACTTCTGGCCGGTCTGTAGCTATTAAAACTGTGCAAAGACACAGTTGCAGTGCAGCGTTCGTTTATGTTTACTGTGACGCATGCGCTGGATTAAAGTGACGATAGCACAAGGTTACATTTTAGTATTCAAATGTTCTAAAGCCAAAAATGTTTAACGTTAGGTGTGTTTAATGCATAGTTGGTTTATGAAGTGTTATTTATGCTTTGTTTTTTTTTTATCCCCAGATAACCATGGTTGATAAATGGTCAGTAGATGACACGTGCCACTGGCTTCAAACTATAAACCTCATTGATGCAAAAGAAAGTTTCAGAGGTAACGTTACAGATTTTAATGTTACCTGTGACATTGAGGGATGTTTTAGAAGATATAAAACTGTTGCAAGTTACAGAAACCATATCTATCGAAAGCACAGACAAGCTTTGCAACATCCCCTATTTGAAAAGGCTACTGTATTTGAAGACAACAATGAAAGTGAGGAGGAGGTTCCTGAAGATGATCTGCTAGAGAACAACCAAAATTCTTTGCTTGGAATTGATTTAGAAACTGTGTTATTGGGACTGAGACAGCATGTAGCCCTCTTTATATTAAATCTTCAAGAAAAACATTTACTTCCTAAAGCAACTCAGGATACCATTGTTTCCAGCTTGGAGTTCATCTTGAAATTTTTCCAACAAAATTATTTTGAAATCATAAAATTCCACTTGACAAAATCTGGATTTAGACTAGAGGACCAGGAAGACTTGGATAATTTGCTAAATAATCAGACACTTATTGAAAGTGTGTTTGCCTATATTCAGTCAGATTATCAACTTTTCAAATATTGCAAAGAACATCTACATTTAGTGGAGCCAGTCAAGCACATTCTTGGAACCAATAGCCAGGGGAAGGAGGACACATTTCAGTATGTGCCTATCATTGATGTTCTGAAGACTCAGTTGGAGAAACATGACATATTTGAATCATATCGAAGAACCTGTGAACAAGCCCCAAGTACAGATTTTTTAAGCAGTTACACAGATGGAGAATTATTCCATGAGAGCCCCTTTTTTGGAGATCCTAATATTGTAAGATTACATCTGTACACTGATGAATATGAAGTGGTAAACCCCTTGGGGTCTAAAAGATCAGTTCACAAATTAGCAGCTTTCTATTTTATGATTGGCAATCTTGAAACTAACTGCAAATCACAATTGAGGCTTATACATTTGTGCTTACTTGTAAGAAATCAATTTCTAAAGAAGTACTCATACAGAGACATCTTGCTGCCCCTGATTAATGACCTGAAACTGTTGTACAGTGAAGGACTCCAGGTCAGTGTAAATGGTCAGAACATCATTTTGAAATGCGCCCTTGCCACTATTTCAGCTGACAACTTGTCTGCTCACAGCCTGGCAGGTTTCACCTGCTGCTTTAGCAGTGGACGGATCTGTCGCTTTTGTATGATCAGCTACAAAGACCTAAGGTTTCACGTTAACGAAGATGATGTAATAATTAGATCTTCTCAGGTACATCAGTACCATCTGCAAGCACTCAGGGAAAGTACTGGAATATCCAAACAGACATATGGTGTGGTCAGTGAGTGCCCTTTCGCTGAGCTGGACTACTTTGATGTGACAAAAAACTTTCCCCCTGACTTAATGCACGATTTTCTCGAGGGTGTGGTGCCTCTTGTGATTACCAGAGTTATCCAGGCATTAAATTTTTTGCACATTGTCTCATTAAGTCAGATAAATGCTGAATTGGATGCATTTAAGATAGGGAGGAATGAACGGGCTAACCTCCCTCAGATAAAAACTTCCAGATTCTGTCCTAAAGAAAAACACACTATCAGGGTCTGCAGCTCAGGTCTGGTGCCTCTTCAGGATTTTGCCATTTCTCATTGGACATTACATTCCAGAAGGTGAGGTGCACTGGGACATTTACCTGAAGTGTAGGGATATAGGAGATGTGATTTTTGTCCCCCACCACACAAAGGAAAATCATCCCTTTTCTAAGCCTTCAGATAGGCGAATTCCTGTCCTCCTTCCAGTCTGTATTCCCTGAGACTTTCACTCCGAAACTACACTTTCTCATTCATTATCCACAACTGATATTAAAGTTTGGGCCACTGAAACAGCTGTGGTGCATGAGATTCGAGGGAAAGCACCAATACTTCAAGCGATTAGCCCACAACACGTGTAACTTCAAGAATCTCAGCTACACCCTTGCCAAGAGGCACCAGTTAAGGCAGTGCTGGGAACTGACTTCGCTGGATTCCCTGCGTCAGGACAACTACACGGAGGGTGAACGGGTAGTACCTTTTCGAGCATTACCACTGGAGATACAGAAAGGTGTGATTGAAAGAAGTGAGGCAGAGGATGTTCAGGGTGACGAGAAGCTTGGTGTGTGTAGCTCTCTTATGACCAACAACGTGAAATACTGTGTGGGAGACAACTTAATTATAGATCTTGTGGAGGAGGACATCCCAATCTTTATGAAGATTGTGAAGATTTTGCGGTTCAGGGGTGCTTGGATGATCTTCGGCAAGCTGCGGATACCAATAACATTTGAAAGACATTACCATGCTTTCAAATTGGAGGACCAGAAGGAGGTGGATTCTGGTGCAGCCAGGGGAGGAGAAAGAATTTCATCCTCTTGACACATATGTGCATGATGATACTAAGTATATTACATTATACCACAGAGTGCAGTCTTCTAGGTAAATATATTGTACTTCTGTGGCATGTCTCTCTCTTATTTATTATTTCCTCTTTAGAATATGTAATATTATTATTTTATTTTTATTTTTTTACAGAGCAACAAATTGATGGAGAGACTCTGCTGGGTCTCACAGAAAGGATGGTGGAAAGACTTTTTCCTGTAATGAAACATCAGGTGACATTTATGAAGGAGCTTAATAAGTTAAAAAAGTAAGTCTGTGTTGTTAAATATAAAACAAACAAATGCTAACCAAGCTTAAAATCCTTATCTTAATTTATATTTTTATATTTCTTCAAACAGCCTGGAAACTGAAGTGCCTCAAATATCTCGTACTCAGTATGTATCATTGTTTTGAATTTTGAACAAACTGTATTGTGGCAAGTAAAATGAAATCCTGTATAAAAGACTTCAACATTGTATTCATGTTTACAGACAAGAACCCTGTGAGAATGAGGGCTCATTTGTTGCCCAACCTTGGCCAGCAGTATACAACCTGCCTGTATTTCCCCCTGAACTGCAAGAAGCTTTGCAGAGGAAGGATCCCGGCTTTAAGAAGAAGGACAAGTCTCACATCCGTGCATTACTGATTCAAGTGTTGTTTGACAGCATCACTAAGCACACCTGGTACAGTATTGTATTTCATTGTATTTTATAAAAGTTAAATGTATTTTATATTGAAGGGTTAGTTCACCCAAAAAAAGAAAATTCTGTCATTAATTCTCACTCTAATGTTGTTCCAAACCCATAAGACCTTCGTTCATCTTCGGAACACAAATTAAGATATTTTTGATGAAATCTGACAGCTGGATCACTCCTCCATAGGCTTCTAAGGGGTTGAAACTTGCTGGCCCAGAAAAGTTATTAAAGAGATCATTAATATAGTCCAAGCGACTACAGTGGCTGAATCTTTAGTATATCAAGGCGACGAGAATACTTTTTGTGCGCAAAAAAAAAAAAAAAAATACCGACTTTATTCCACTATTCATTTCCTTCTCTCTGGGCCTTGAGTTAGTTCACATAGTGTTTTTGCGCAGTGCGTCTGTGTTACACGTCACCACACTATTCATTTCCTTCTCTCTGGTGGTTGTGTTTGTTATGTTTGTGTTTTTGAACACTGACGCGCTGCGCAAAAACACTACGTGAACTTACTCGAGGCCCAGAGAGAAGGAAATGAATAGTGGAATAAAGTCGTTATTTTTTATTTATTTTTTGCGCACAAAAAGTATTCTCGTCGCTTGATATACTTAAGATTGAGCCACTGTCAGGGGCGTTTCTAGGATTTTCATTTTAGGGGGGCTCAGCCCCCAATAAGGGTATGATTAAAAAAAAATATTATTTGACTATTAGGGTAGGGTTGTATACTACTAACCTTATTGTAAACCACTATTTCATTGTATTCCCTGTATTTCATATATGGGAGTAGAAGTACTGACTGAGCCATATACAACACCGTAAAAAAAAAGAAAAAGTAGATGGGACTAGAAAATTTTGAGTGGGATGTAGATTTTTTTTTTTTTTTTTTACAATGAAGACTTCCTGATTCATTATTAGGACATTCATGTTTATCCTTTGACGATACCACTGCTTTTTTTCATGAAATGTACGTGGAAATTGGCAGACAATTAAAACAACATAAGGGTTCAATGACTGCAGTGAATCTTGGGAACACAGTGGTATTGTGTGTGAGAGGCTGTCTACGTTCTATTCTCAACTGACTTGCTCATTTGCAGACCTACTCCCGCACGACAAGAAAAAAAAATTGTATATCCATCTACAATGAAATATAAATTATTGTTATTATTATTATTTTTGAGCTTTTTAGCCTTTATAATCAACAATACGGTTGTTTATACATCAAGTCACCCCCTGAAAATTTATTTCATTTCAAATCATTTAACTAACCAGCTAATATTCATTGAGAATATAGACAAAACATGTATTAATGTAATTGTCTGTTGGCAACATGTTTAATCTGTTCTATATGTATTTCTATTTATTAAAAATAACAATAACAAAGGGCCTAGTGACGCCCCTGGCCACTGTAGTCACTTGGACTATATTAATGATCTCTTTAATAACTTTTCTGGGCCAGCAAGTTTCAGTCACATAGAAGCCTATGAAGGAGTGATCCAGCTGTCAGATTTCATCAAAAATATCTTAATTTGTGTTCGGAAGATGAACGGAGGTCTTACGGGTTTGGAACAACATGAGGGTGAGTAATTATTGACAGAATTTTCATTTTTGGGTGAACTAACCCTTTAAACTTGTTGGTTGTTGGGTACTGAAATAATATATTTGATTATATTTCTTAGGTACCCAAACCATAAAATGTATGGAGATGTTCTGGGGAGTTTGATCACCCGCTTTCCATTTTTGAAGGATGGCAGCTCCTCTGGTTATGTATGAAAATATTGCAGTTCTTTTAATATTGTGAAAATATTAAGATCATTGCTCATTAAAAAAATCGGTAACACTTTATAATAACTGCACGCTATTAATCATTAGTTAAGCATTAGGAAACAGTTAATTCATCATTTATAAAGCATTAATAGACATTAATAAGCAGTTTATAAATACAGATATAAATGCTTTATACTTGATTTAAAAGCATATCTATTATGTATTTAATAATTGTTTTTTCATACTTTATTAATGATCAATTTATCATTTCTAAATGAAGTATAGCATTATTTACACACCAGTTATTAAGGAGTTGTCAGTGGGTTCATAAGATCACTTAGAAATTGTAAGTAAATGATTAATAAACTATTTAAATGTGCATTCATACATCTTATTTTTTCAGACATATAGTAATAGTTACTTAGAGTGTTAATAAATGGTTTATTAACATGTATTTCTACTGTCATTCAGGGTTAATTCAGGTAGTTATAAAACATATGTAGATGCTAGTTAACTATTATTGTGAGCTCATCTAAAGTGAGGACTATTTATGCCTTGTAAAGCTTTTACAAATGAGATTTAAAGGCTGTTAATATTTCTATGTTCTGTATCACTGTGTTGTGTTTGTTTCATTTTCCTGTTTAGAAGATAACTGAGTACCCCTTTAAATATCCTTTATAAATGCTTTACAAGGCATAACTAGTCCTCACTTTAGATGAGCTCACATACATAGTTAACTGACCACTACTAAATGCTTTATAAATACCTGAATTTACTACATTTATTTACAATTTCTAAGTGATCTTATGAATCACTGGCAACTCCTAAATAACTGGTTTGTAAATAATGCTATACTTCATTGAGAAATGATAAATTGATCATAATTAAAGTATGACAATAAAATTATTAAACACATTATAGATATGCTTTTAAATCAAGAATAAAGCATTTATATCTGTATTTATAAACTGCTTATTAATGTCTATTAATGCTTTATAAATTATGAATTATCTGTTTACTAATGCTTAATTAATGATTAATAGTGTGCAGTTATTATAAAGTGTTACCAAAAACTCTAACACAGAAAAAAAAAATCAATTTAAAAAGAAATTATAAATGTGTCTACAGGATACCTTGTTGGAATGCCTTAGAAACAAATTTAAAAAAGAAAGGATTCCCCTTGGTTAGCTCATCGATCGTCCTGCAAATGAAGGAGAAGTATGGGATTTAAAGGAAGTGTGCTGGACAAAACAGATTCTGAGGAACTTAGTCAACAACAAGAGGCAAGTTCAGTTCAATAAATTTGATGTCGAAGGCAGATTAAATTTGTCTTAACATGAAATACATGTTGACAATTATTTCAGAGTGCAAAATGTAGAAGAGACCATTGGATGTATTGGCATTTAAAGATTCTGCTTGTTCGCAGGAGGTATTTGGTTTAGTGATCCTTAAGTGATACATCAGTTTTTAACATTGGATGTTTTCAATCTTAAATATTGTATTCTGTGACTTTGATTCATATTTACGTACTGCACAATACTGTCTTCCTACCTCAGATTGTGTTGGACCTGGAAGTAATGGGTGAGGATGAGACAAGTTTCCGGGAACACATTAATGCCATCACCCTGGAGTTGCGTAAAACCAATCCCAGTTACTCTGAAGTCAAGAACCGGATGAAGCGCACTCTTTTCAAAAGAGTACATCTTATGGACAGGCCTACAGCTGAAGTAATGGAGCAGTTTCCTTTTCTTGGAGTGCCACAGCTTGTGAGTAAACATTGTTACATTTTGTGCCTGGCAGATAAGAAAAATCAGTATAAGTATATTTCTGTGAATTCCTATAGCCCACCATTTGGTAGAGCAATGTGTTAGCAATGCAAAAGGGTATCCCAGGGAACACATACAATGTATAGATTGAACGCAATGCAAATCCCTTTAGATAAAAGCGTTTGCCAAATATGAAGTATTTTATTTGATATATAAAGTTATTTTGTTTTATTCTTATTTTATTATTTTAATTTTAGATATATACTGCTGTTAAAAATTGAGGTCATTTAGAAATGGGAGCTCTAGCGCAAATTCTACCGAAATTAATTGTTTCTACCATGCACTACGATGCAGACGAGGACGGTTCGGTATCGGTTCAATAATAGACCATAACCAATTATAATGTACTGACGCTTTTCTGATGTCTTTTGTTGCGTACGTGCTTTGGTGGGTAGCATACAATGGCAGAGGGAGGCGAGACGCGAGTGCTAGAAAAATAAAAATGCTCCAACTACTTTAAAGCCGACATCTGGGCACATTTCGGCTTAAAACCTGGTAAGAACGACCTGCAGAAGACACGCACTGTGTGCGCTCATGTCACGTACACAAAGAATATGCAGGAGGTAATTCCACAAACTTCTTAAACCATGTTAGCCATTTTCACCCCGAGCTGTTAAAGGGATACTCCAAAGTTTTTTTCATATTAAACTATGTTATTCCCTTAACTAAGACGAGTTAATACATACCTCTCTCATCTCAGTGCGTGCACTTAATCGCTCTGGCGCTCGGTGACACTTTGGTGCACTTAGCTTAGCCCAGTATATTCAATGGTATCTAACAGCAATGAATTTAGAAGTGACCAAACACATCAACGTTTTCCCTATTTAAAAACAGTTACACGAGTAGTTATACGACCAAGTATGGTGACACAAAATAAAACATGGCGCTTTTCTAAGCGGGTTAAAAAGGATAACTATAATGTATGGCGGAATAGCACTTTTTCGGATTACTTCGACTCAGCGCAGTAAAAAGTCACGCCTGATCCTCTTCCTCTCACTTCTGTCAAGGGAAGAGGATCAGGCATGACTTTTTACTGCGCCGAGTCGAAGTACTCGAGTGCCCTTGAGGTAAGCTAAAACATACCAAAATTTTATTTCAAAGTGAACTAGGGATAGGGATAAGGAACTTGTTTGGCTGAAAGTGTGTAATTTGGATATAAGCACCTGTAGTAATTTTACTGTTTTGTATTTAAGATGCTGCATGAAATGACAATGAGGTTTGGAACAGACTTGGCGAAGAACATGGAAACATCTCTGAATGAAATGGCCCCAAACATCATCAGGAGTGCAAAAGAAGGAAGTCAAAAAAAAACTCTACGCCAATCTCATTGGACTAGCAGAGGAAACCACAGAAGGTAACTACACCATATATTTTTCCCCATCCAACCTATCTGTTCCATACCCAGTGTAAAGTTGCATTGTTTGCATTGTCAATGTAAAGGTTGTAGCTCCTATAAATTGTATAAGTGAAAACATGTATTAAAATAATGCAAATATTAAAGGAATAGTTTACCCCCAAATAAAAATTGTCATCCTTTACTCACCTCTTGTCATTTCAAATCTTTATGACTTTCTTCTTCAGAACACAGAAGAAGATTTTGAAGAAGGATGGTAACCGAACAACGACGGTGCCCATTGGTTTGGTGTCCATATAATAGAAGTGAATGAGTACCAGCATTGTTCGGTTACCAACATTCCTCAAAATATATTTTTTGTGTTATGCTGAAGAAAGAAAGCTATATAAGTTTAAAATGACAAGAGTGAGTGAATGATGACAGAATTTTCATTTTTGGGTAAACTATCCCTTTAATTGATTTCTGTACCTAATATACAATAATTTGTATCTGTTTGTAGGTCTCGTTAGGAATGCTGCACTCATTTTATTGCCAGCACTATTTAAAGAAAACGCCAGCTTCCTCTACTGTGTAGATAGTGTAAGTATAGTCTTCTGCAGTTTCATTAACATTTGATGCACTTGACTTGAATTAAAGGAACTGTTCATGCAAATATAAAAATATTAGTCAGTTTACTCACCCTTATGCCAAATTTGTAACAGTTTTTAAAAAAATTAATTTACCCAATAATTTACTCACTCTCTTCCTTAGTCATAAACCTTGTACTGTTTGCACTGCTTTGTAATGTCATTGAATAGCACCCCAATTTAAATCATAAAAGAAATCTGTACAACTCCAGGGGTTAATACTTGTCTTCTAAAGCAAAATTGTACGTACAAATGGTACGTTAGTGAGATAAAAAGATTACATTTGCCAAGATAGGTTGCTATAATTAGACTATGTATAGATAAGGGAATAACATCCAATGGGGTGGCACATCAGCTTCACATCAATAATTATGAGTCTTGTCGGTTCTTGCGTGTCACGTGCTTAGCTGTCATATCTGTGTTGTGTCATGAACGATTCAGTTAAAAGAACGAAAGAACCGATGAGATTCAAAGTAATTAAAGTGGAACTGACGTGGTAGCATGTTGAATGTTCTTCAGTCATCAGCAATGTTGACATTCAAACACATTACAAAGCTTTTTATTATTAAATATATCTCAGATTGTGTTAAACTGGAGAAACAGTCATATACATTGGTTGGTTTGTTTGGAAAGTAAATTATGGGGTAATTTTAAGTCTATTTGATGACTTCTGTTAATTGGTGAAAAGCACTCAAAAGGTGAAATGTTTGTTTTACAGGAACCCAAAGGTGCTACACCAACCATAGTGTTTAATGGCTCTCCTGATCCCCTCAAGGCTGAAAGCGTCAGCATTATAATGGACAATGTGAACATCATAAGAGAGGCAGACATTGACATGACACAGGCTGTGGAATGCCTATTTGCAGTTTATTTTCTCTTCAATGTGCAATACCCGGTTGACATTAAGCACAAAATGACTTTTATTCACAAAAATATATGCTTAAACTTAGACAAGAGCACGGCAAAAGAACACCAATACCTGTACTGAAAATGTACAGTCAACTTGTGTAAATTGTAGAGCTATTTAATAGTTGTTTTAATTTTTCATGTATTGATTTTTATCTGCACTGTCAAATATCAAAAATGATTTGTTTTTCCTCATTTCAGAGATATATGTAAAAGTGAAGTACTGTATATGTACATAAACAAGCTTATGTATGTTCATTGCAAAGTGAAAATGCTTAAATGAATAAATTCAAACTAAATGGTTAAATGTAATTAAACATCTTAAATGTAAAATGTGAAATTTGCTGTCTAATACAGAGTATACAGAGGTGCAATTTTAAATGACACTAATATTTTTGTATAATCAGTTGAATCAGTTGAACATTTTGAATTTTCTGGATTGTTTATATTTTCTTATTCAATAATAATTTAACTTGTTTAATAATAAAGAACCCTTAAATGGTTCCATATAGAACCATCTAACTTTGATTCAAAGAACCATTTGGGGTTCTTTTTATGGAACCCATGAAAGTGGTTCTATATAGAACCATTTTGGAGTTCCATATATGAAGCGGGTGATAGAACCATTTTTGGTTCTAAATAGAACCATTTCTTTTAAGAGTGTAGTCGATTAACGCAGATACGCGTTTTGAGGCATTTTCTCCTGATAACCCCGGAAAAAACTTAAATTACACTTTCAGTTTTGATCGTACAGATGAGCAATACGTCAATCGAATCTGTAAATGGTATACTTTTATTTGTATCCACACATAATAACAACAAAACTTTGTGCATTTATAAAATAAAGAAAACAAACAGAGTGCGCTGTCTGCAGCCTTTGTCTGCGCTGATCTTTATTCAGAAACGCGTCATTAAAATGAACTGTAACTCAGTGAATACTCAACAAAGAGACATGAGAGATATATCTATAGAAAGTTTGACACGTATACTTTTAAACTGAGCAAGTGCTACCAAAAACAAATATTCTGTGATAAAGTAATCCATATGAAAACAACGCGATGTCCGTCTTTCACGTCTCCCTTCATTATATCTAATGCGACCACGCCCCCGCGCCGAGCCCGCTATTGAGATTACAATCGTCCACTTGAAGCTTGCAGCTGGTAATCGCCCTCATCAACAAAGCAGCGAGACTGTACTTCACGTTTTTTAAATGTTACTGTTCACTTCGCGCTGAGAGGAATAAGACATAATTCACCTCAATAAGACCGCTGAGAGGAATAAGATTTGCATTACTTCAGAAAGAAGAACGAAGCTGACCCAGCAGAGATAAACATGAGTAAGTCTTCTTTATTATGAATCTACTTGTATTCGTTTTCATATAACTTGTACACATTATACTAGTTAGACTTTTTCCAGACTATAAGTCCTGACTAAATGTATAATCATGTGAAACATTATGAAGTTTCATTTACATCATCTCAATGTTTCACCATGCCAGGATGTTTTTTTTTTTATAACAAAACAGCAATACGATATAAAAGTAATATGAGTTATAATGTTGCTAGCTTAATGTCAGTAAGAATGATTAGACAAAACTTTACTGAGATAGGCTATTCTCTGTTCACGAATATAGCCATAAATGTTTATAACTATAAATATTGTATAGGCCTTCATACTAAGCATGCTTGTGTTTTCAAGAATGTAACTAAGCTTCTGTTCATCAATACCTGCTCTGGTGTAAATAATAATAAAAAAGTCTATCAAGTAAGCTGTAAATATCACTGACAATAAATGTTATGTGGTAATTGTGTTCTTTTTTCCTGTAAATTACTAATAGCATCAGTGACCATCACAATAATGTTAATAATGCAGTTTATTTGTTTTGTTTGTTTATTTATATATTTTTTTTCAAGTGAGGCACACACTCCCATCTCTTCAAAGTCTCTTCAAAAAAGGATGTCCTTCAGAGCACATAAACAATATACATTTTGGAAATGCCAGGTATGTGACGTTCATTTATATATTTCAACATGACACATGAGCCTGCATTTATTTGATCCAAAACAAAGAAAGTTGCATTTGCTAAAGCAGTAATATTGTGAAATATTTTTGCTATTTAAAATAACTGCTTTCTATTTGAATATATTTTAAAATTTAATTTATTCCTGTAATCAAAGTTAAATTTTCAGCATCATACAGAACATTTGTTTACAAGACTTTTGAGAACTGGATCTTGTAGCCTAAAGTTTCTGCTTCAAAATGATGTGAAAATTATCCTGTTCACTCATTCACAGAAAACAATATATTGATTTAAATTTTCTAAGTCACTTTTTGTCTAGAAAGCCTGTATGCGAGGAGGTGTGAATGATCATGAATAATAGTGTGATTCACACCTGAGAAGACAAAGGCCCACATAATGAGCTGCATAATGAGCCTTTCAGTCAGGTGTGTGAGTGATAGGGAAGAGTTACAAGAAAGAATGTGAGGAGAAAAATATATATTTTTTAAATATATTTAACTATCACACAAAATAACATGAGATTCACTTGTAAGTGCAGTTAAACCATTTATTAGGAACAAACAAACAAATAAACAACACAAGAGTCAAGACGTCGTGGGTGCAATATGCAAAATATCAAAAACAGTGTCAGGAAACTGGAATGCAGGAAAACGCGGGACAGCAGAAACTGCACAAGAAAACAAATGGACGTGAGCAACACAATGATTGGATAAAGATAGAGCAAACATGGTGACAGTATATGTATTGGCCACATTACCAGTCAAAAGTTTTTAAACAGTAGGATTTGTAATTTTGAAAGAAGTCTCTTCTGCTTACCAAGCCTGCATTTATTTGATCCAAAATACAGCAAAAACAGTAACATTTTGAAATATTTTTACTATTTTAAATAACAGTTTTCTATTTAAATATATTATGAAACATAATTTATTCCTGTGATTTCAAAGCTGAATTTTTAGCATCATTACTCCAGTCTTCAGTGTCACATGATCCTTCAGAAATTATTCTGATTTGCTTCTCAAAAACATTTATTATTATTATTATTATTATTATTATTATTATTATTATTGTTATTATTGCTATTATTATTGCTATTATTATTATTATTATTATTATTTTTTTTTTTTATTTTTGTTTTTGTTGAAGGTGGGTGGGTTTTTTTTTTTCAGGTTTCTTTGATGAATAATACGTTCAGAAGAACAGCATTTATCTGAAATATAATTTTTGCAACATTATAAAGGTCTTTATCTTCTTTTGACCCAAGCATCTTTGATACATAAAAGTATTAATTTCTATAAATTATTTATTAATATAATTTATTAATTTATTATAGGAACCACTGTTCAGCTGATGACCTTGGGACAGTACACCAAGTCTTGCTTTCGGTGGTAGCCAAACATCTTCCGTCCCCAGATTCAGAAACTATACCTGAAACAGCCATTTTCCAATTGACACCACTGTGGGCACAAGAACCAAACCCCCTGGCAGTGGCATTGCCCCCAGTTCAAGTATGATCACATCCTTAGTCATGGGTAGCTTTTTACTTACTTGAGCCTGTACCATGGCAACTGAGGCTGCAGGCACACGTTTTAAATCTTCTAGCTATTCAAACTGTAGAGTTTGCTCTAGTTATGGCTGCTTCATGGACCTTACTGAAAGCATCTCAGGCATTATTAGACATGGCCTAGATCAACTGTTTGCAGTGCTAAGCAATATTCATGCCATGAATGTCTGGAGGTGAATGATCAGCTTCTTCATCCTTTTGGTCTCAGACTATTAAGAACCCGCAGCCAGGTATTGTTACCCCATAATCTCAACATCCAACTCGACATTTCCCAAATATGGGAGGGGCAGTTTATTAACAGCCATAATCCACAACTCCTTTGAGGTGCTATGCATATCCCACTCTTTCCCATGTAAGTGTTTTCTGAAAAAGCTTTCTGCCAGTGTTCTCACATTGCTGCCCGTGTTTAAAAGACACTTGACACTTCTTTCCCCTATTTTGATTTCAGCCTCAGGGCATTGGTCCACTGCATGTTCTAAAAAATGTTCCTTTAGAAGGCTACTGCTTAAGACATATGCACCATCTCTCATTGCTCACCTCTGCGCAATGGAGGGACCCTGTTTCCTGGTGCCATTGTTTCTGCAGGGGCCAACACCTGGTCTTCCCGATTGAGCTGTGCGCCATCCACTGGTAGGCTATTTGTCCCACAGCCTCACACCTCAAGCAAATTGGCTGACCATCCCGGGAACATCCCAGGGCCTAACCTTAGCCCTTTGGGGCCTTTCAGAGCTTGGACTGGTTCTCTGTGATGTGAAGTTACAGAATTGCTTTCCCTTGTTGTCTCACTCCCATTTCAGAGCTTGGACTGGCTCTCTGTGATGTGAGGTTACAGAATTGCTTTCCCTTGTTGTCTCACTCCCTTCACTACATCTTGCAAAACAGCATACCAATGCTTGTCCCATGGAGACACTCTTCCTCACACCACAACAGAGATTCTTCTCTGGCCTCAAACAGTGTCACATGAGGCTGATCCCACACTAATTTGCACAGTTCATGTCGGAGTATGGAGTCCCTTACCCCTTCAACAAACTGAACCATTAGTGCTACCTGCAAATTGGATCGTGTCTCCTCCCCAGCTCCACAAAAAGTCTGATGCAGCTTCCTGGTACCAGCAGGTCCTTTGCACTCTGGCTCCGTATTTTCCTACCGTATTTCTGGGCTCTGTGCACAGCACTCAGCTGACACGTGACCCTCCTTCACAACTACCATCAACAACCGCCACCCAGCCCCCCCCCCCCAGCTAACAGCGTATTTGATTTGAGCAATGGGGAAAAAACCCTCCCCACAAGAGGAAACCAGCAGAAGGAACTACCCCACTCCTGGTACCAAAAAGATGTGGCTATGTCAATGTGTACACTACTAAAGAAACTCAAACACAGCCAGACATCTAAACAAGGGGTTCTTAATTTCCGAATGCGTATGTGGAAGACCCGGCATTAACATCTGAGATTTGTGGGGAGGTGTTTAGTGTAAATGTATTCAGTGGAAAAGAACAAAAAAGGAAAAACTGTTCCACAAATGTACAAATAAATATAAAAACAGATAATATCAGCTTCAGGTAATTCTGCCTCTTAGGAAAAATTTGCATCAATTTCCCTTTAAGTCAAGTCACCTTTATTTATATAGTGCTTTTATCAATACAGATTGTGTCAAAGCACTTTACAGTATTAAATAGGAAAATAGTGTGTCAGTAATGCAGAATGACAATAGTAAACACTCAATTTTCAGTCAAAGGCCATTTATTATTGAATTCAGTGATGTCATCATCCAGCTCAGTTCAGATTAAATACAGTAGTATCTGTGCAATCAAGTTGACAATATCACTGGAAATGAAGTGTCCCCAACTAAGCAACCCAGAGGCGACAGCGGCAAGGAACCAAAACTCCATCAGTGACAGAATGGAGAAAAAACCTGGGGAGAAACCAGGCTCAGTCGGGGGGCAAGTTTTTCTCTGGCCAGACAAAACCTGCAGTTCAATTCCAGGCTGCAGACGCATCTGGTTCCTGTGGTCTTGTCCTGGTGGCCGTCTAGGAGACAAGGTCTTTACTGGGGATCTGTCTCTGGGGCACATCTAGTTGTCCGGAGCCCCTTTCACGCTGCGATTCTGGAAAATACACGGGTAATGTGTCCCGGCAATTGTTCCCGGGTCGCTAGATTTGGCACTTTCACACTGCCAGTGATTACCCGGAATATGTGTTTGCGTTCACACACAACCCGTAAAGGTCCCGTGAAGACACGTAATATCAGGGTGTGACGTGTAATGTACGAGTCGAAAACGCTAGGCACGTTAACTTTCACTGAAGCTGGCGAACAATCTCAGCTTCAGTGCGGAAAGTGAGGAACTAACTGATCTCTGCTTCGTTACAGTTTGCACATATTTGTTTTGTCGCGAACGTTGATCTGCCTTCAAAATACGCTAAGAGAGTCGTGCAAACTCTAGGCATGATTCATCTACCGAGAATATGTGCAGGTCCCCTACCCTCTTGATGGAGGCAAGTGCAAGCAGGAGCAGAACTTTCAATTGATAGAAACTTCAGCTCAACTGACTGCAAAGGCTCAAATCCACCCTGCTGTAGTGCTAGAGCACTAGAGACAGGTCCCAAGAGGGTATAGAGGGGGGCTGGGCAGGATTTAACCTTCTGGCCCTCCTAAGGAACCGGATGACCAGGTCATTATTCTCTACTGACTTCCCTTCCACAGGGCTGTGGTTAGCAGCAATCGCAGCAACATAGACTTTAAGGGTGGAGGGAGAGATCCTTTGCTCCAACCCCTGCTGTAAAAAGGACAGCACGACTCTGATCGGGCATCTTCAGGGGTCTTTTCGATGAGAAGAACACCACTCGATGAACAGATTCAAGGCGTAAGCGTGTCTTGTAGATGGTGCTATCCTGGGGAGGGAGAGGTGCATTCACCATCCCCCAAAGAGCAATACACTATT
Organism: Cyprinus carpio; assembly: GCF_018340385.1. Classification (NCBI taxonomy): domain Eukaryota; kingdom Metazoa; phylum Chordata; class Actinopteri; order Cypriniformes; family Cyprinidae; genus Cyprinus; species Cyprinus carpio. The sequence goes on from NW_024879139.1 coordinate 456,999, forward strand.
TCTCCCGTCCCTGTGCCTCTTGCTCTTCCACTTACTGCCAGGTTTGAAGGGGGCCTGGATGGGATGGGTGGCTTACCTACGCCCAGCTCCATGGTGCCGCTTGCTCGAGGCTGCTGTGCAGCCCGAGTGTTGCAGCCACACAAAAGCTGGTGTGCATTGCACCTGCTGCCTTTTTATGCTCACATTGTGATCAGCAGCAGCTGGATGCAATCATCGCATGCCAATGTTGCACTGGCTCGTTTAGTTACACTCAAAGTGGATTAGTCTCGCTAAGCGAGATCCCAATTCATCGTTCATTACTGATGTAACGTAGAGAGTGACCGACTGAAAGGGAACTCATTTCCTCGTGTCTGTTCTCCTTTTCCCCCCTCAGGAGCCCGCTACAATATATATATATATATATATATATATATATATATATATATATATATATATATATATTTAATTTCAACAAATTTACTGTCATATACAGATGCTGCATCTATTGCATCCGATATGTTTTCTCATTGACACACCCCCACTCATAATTACAATTTTGTGGTGGCGTTAATATGTATTCAACTCATAAATACAATCGTCTAAACATTTGACTTAAATGCACCATTATTCCAGAAGGGAAACAAATTTTCAGATATTGATCAGTGGTACAGCTGGACACACTGTGCATACCATGAGTGTGTCAACTGACCTGAGAAACTTTGTCCCTGCAAATATTTCAGCAGTTATGTGTGTCCCGTATTTCTGTTGACTGATCAACTGATGAACTAATATTAATTGTTCTTTTAGAGATGGTTCTTTCTTTTTAGTTAAAAATTCAAGGAGGTATTGCTCATTGTTACAGTAGTTTGTATCATTTAATGTTAATGAATATATGTTAATAAATAAAGAAAGCAGCCTTGACTTTATCAATCAGAATTTGATTTCTTATGTTTCCAGATATGGCTTAAATACCTTTGCATCACACGATTTAAGGTATCACTTGATGAGATGAGTTACCCTGAATGTGAGCAATGAGCAATGTAAAAATAACTCTAAATAGTGTTATGAAAATTGTTAATGACTAAACATTTTATTACACATTTAAAGTTGGATGTGATAAGAAAACAAACTATTGCATTCAGGAGCATTATTTGTTTTCATTTAATATGGGATGATTATTGTTGGGGGTTTTTGTGTTTATTTTATTTTTTTCGGTTGGGGATATTGTAGTTGGAGTTTTTTCGTTTTAGGATGTTGGTGTTGGAGGGATTTTATTTTTTGATGGAGCTTGTGCAGCACAATGGGAGAATTTAATTAAATTTATATTGTAAATAGAGACTCACAATGCATAATTCTACTCATCAGATAATGTCATCAATCAAAGTAAATAATATTTGGTTGTGGGAGTGGCTGGTTTAGGACAGGAGATATTTACTTGTGCTGTTAAAAAGGAAAAAGAGATCTCTATTTCTCAGCACAGTTTCCTACAAGATTTTGTATTCACAGTGACCAAAATTTATGTGAAAGCTTAGCATAGAATGTTACCTAGTCACTAGTTTGACCATTTCTTTTTAAAAGGAATCATCTCACAAGTGGTTAGTCTGTGTGAATCAGACTGCACTGATCCCATTGTGTCTTTTTTGCGGCATGTACTGTAGTGTTGAAGGACAACAATACAATAGTGTGTTGCCTTTCTGTAGGCTTTATAACTGAACGGAATTTGTTTCACAACTGATGAATCAACACTGAACTGACTTGAGATTCATTTGAATAAAATTGAATAAAAACAGTATTTCGCCTTCTGTAGAGCTGCCTTATAGTTGAACAGAGCTTGTTTCAAAACAGATGATCTTTGCAACATTGACACTGTTATTGGACAAAATTAAAGCAACAGTTAACTTAACTGAGCCGAATAATAACACAATTGTTTTCTTTAGAGCTGCTTTAAAGCTGAAATTGAATTTGAATAATTGATGATTTTTGCAACATTAACAGTTATTTTCCTGTGCATTACTGTGAAACTACTTTGAAACAATATGTATTGTATAGTGCTATATGAATCTATAAATATGTGAAATGTTGTCTATTGTCTTTGTTCACCCTGAAAAATCTAACAAGAAAAAGTGCACTTTTAAAACTTAAACAGTTTTTTATAGTGCTATACAACACTATTTCGCCCGTCCCTGTGCCTCTTGCTCTTCCACTTACTGCCAGGTTTGAAGGGGGCCTGGACATGGATGGGTGGCTTACCTACGCCCAGCTCCATGGGGCCCGCTTGCTCTCGAGGCCTGGCTGTGCAGCCCGAGTGTTTGCGGCGCACACAAAAGCTGGTGTTGCATTGCACCTGCTGCCTTTTTATTGCTCACATTGTGATCAGGCACGCTGCGCTGATGCAGCATCGACATTCAATCATGCCAATGTTGCACTGGCTCGTTTAGTTACACTCTCAAAGTGGATTAGTCTCTCGCTAAGCGAGATATCCAATTCATCGTTCATTACTGATGTGTAACGTAGAGAGTGACCGACTTGAAAGGGAACTCATTTCCTCGTGTGCGTGTTCTCCTTTTCTAGCACCCCCTCAGGAGCGCGTCGCGTACAATATATATAGTCTTATAATGTGAGCCCGGGATGCTCTATCATATATATATTTAATTTCAACAAATTTACTGTCATAATACAAGATGGCTGCATCTATTGTCATCCGATAGTGTTTTTCTCATTGACACACCACCCCCACGCATAATTACAATTTTGTGGTGGCGTTAATATGTATTCAACTCATAAATCCAACGCGTCTAAACATTTTGACTTAATGCACCATGTATTCCAGAAGGGAAACAAATTTTCAGATATTGATCAGTGGTAACAGCTGGACACACACTGGGCATACCATGAGTGTGTCAATGACCTGAGAAACTTTGTCCCTGTGCAAATATTTTCAGCAGTTATGTGTGTCCCCGTATTTCTGTTGACTGTGATCAACTGATGAACTAATACCTAATTGTTTTCTTTTAGAGAGGTTGTGTTCTTTCTTTTTAGTTAAAAAATTCAAGGAGGTATTGCTCATTGTTATCACAGTAGTTTGTATCATTTAATGTTGAATGAATATATGTTAATAAATAAAGAAAGCAGCCTTGACTTTATCAATCAGAATTTGATTTCTTATGTTTCCAGATATGGCTTAAATACTATACCTTTTGCATCACACACACGATTTAAGGTATCACTTGATGAGATGAGTTACCCTGAATGTGAGCAATGAGCAATGTAAAATAACTCTAAAAGAATAGGGTGTATGAAAATTGTTAATGACTAAACATTTTATTACACATTTAAAGTTGGATGTGATAAGAAAACAAACTATTGCATTCAGGAGCATTATTTGTTTTCATTTAATATGGGATGATTATTGTTGGGGGAAAAAGTAGTGAGAGTTTTATCGGTTGAAAATATTAGAGATGGAAGGCATGCATTATAGGAAGCAGCTGTGACAGCCATATTATGTATTGATCGCCCTTGTGCAGCACAATGGGAGAATTTAATTAAATTTATATTGTAAATAGAGACTCACAATGCATAATTCTACTCATCAGATAATGTCATCAATCAAAAGTAATATATTTGGTTGTGGGAGTGGCTGGTTTAGGACAGGAGATATTTACTTGTGCTGTTTAAAAGGAAAAAGACAGTCTCTATTTCTCAGCCAGTTTCCTACAAGATTTTGTATTCACAGTGACCAAAATTTATGTGAAAGCTTAGCATAGAATGTTACCTAGTCACTATTTTGACCATTTCTTTTTTTAAAAGGAATCACTCTCACAAGTGGGTTAGTCTGTGTGATCAGACTGCACTGATCCCATTGTGTCTTTTTTTTGCGGCATGTACTGTAGTGTTGACGGATACAAACACATACAATAGTGTGTTGCCTTTCTGTAGGCTTTCTAAAACTGAACGGAATTTGTTTCAACACTGATTGACTCAACACTGAACTGACTTGGAATTCATTTGAATGAAAATGAATAAAAACAGTATTTCGCCTTCTGTAGAGCTGCTTATAGTTGAACAGAGCTTGTTTCAAAACAGCCCCCCTGATCTTTGCAACATTGACACTGTTATTGGACCAAAATTAAAGCAACGTTAACTTAACTGAGCCGAATAATACACACCATTGTTTTCTTTAGAGCTGCTTTAAAAGCTGACAATTGAATTTGAATAATTGATGATTTTGCCCAACATTAACAGTTATTTCTGTGTGCATTACTGTGAAACTACTTTGAAAACAACAATATGTATTGTATAGTGCTATATGAATCTATAAATATGTGAAATGTTGTCTATTGTCTTTGTTCACCCTGAAAAATCTAACAAGAAAAAGTGCACTTTTAAAACTTAAACAGTTTTTTAAGCCTTTCTTAAGCCTTCCGAACCTGTTTGAATTTTTCTCTTCTGCTGAACACACACACACATTGTTCTTATATATAATATATTATATATTATATATATATATATATATATAGATATATATATATATATATATATATAGATATATATATATATATAAAATAATAATAAAAAAAAAAAAAAAACATAAAATATATGCACTTGGCATAGTATAAGTGTGTAGTGCATTTTTATATTTTCAAATGAAAAGTGTTGCACTCTATAGTGGTGAAAGAAAAAAAATGTAAAGGAACAAATGACAAATTATTTGTACAGCTCTATATCTACTGATGTGATGTTATCTTCATTTGAAGGATGATGTAATTAGGGACCTGTTTCTGTTAGAGGGATGTTGCAAAAGATGAAAAGTGAAACTGAGCACACAAGCCACAGCAGTATAATAACGCAGAAAAAAACAAAAAACTAAATTTTCATGAAAGCATTTACAGTTTGGATGTGACTTGAAGAAACACATGAAATATTATTCTTTAATAATAATAATAATAATAATAATAATAATAATTGGGACATTAAAAATGTACTACATAGTAGAAATGACCCAGCATCAGTCAAATCCTCCATGCAAGCTCTGAGGATGATATTACCCAAAACCATATAGTGATTTTCATTGTTAAAATAAAGGTTATCTGAGTTGACGTGATCATCATTGCATGATTTTTGGAATAAAGGTTATCTGAGTTGACGTGATCATCACTGCAGCAGTGATTATGAAATACAAGCTTATTAATAATGAGATATATTTAACATGACATGTATTACATTGTAAAACAAAAGTGTTCATTTTAAATGAGATATACAGGGAAAAAACTGGTAAAAGCTCGCTAAACCATATTTAACATGACTGTTATTTTGCAGAATGTGTCAATGTATGTCAAAAATAAACTATTTTGTGTGAGAACTTTGTTTAAATGATCATGTTTTTTAATGTTTTTTTGTATTTGATATTTTTTTAGAATTTTGTATTTTGTAGTGTTTGTATTTATTTTGTGTGTTTTTTGGATGTTTTAATGATTTTATTGTTTTTATGATATGTTTAATTTGATGTATTTTTGAGAATTTGTCTCAAAGCTGTCTGGTTTCTTGTTTCTTGTTTGTACCGTTTTATAGTAAAATTTAACAGCGAAGTTTTTCTGGGCAACCACAGCTGCCAAAATATTATTTTGTAAAATACTAGGTGTTTCAGATATATGGCAAAATTATTTTGTAAAAACTACAGACTTTTTTATTTTTTTTTTTGTGTTGTAGACAGCATGGTTGGTTAGTTGTTTTTTATGTTATGGTGGCTGGATAATTAATACCATGGTATTTTGATACTACAGTATTTACATGGGACTACTTATGAATAAATAGGAGTGACACTGACAGAAATAAAATGAATGAATCAACTTACTAATTAGGGAAAAGGTAACACTTTAAAATAAGTTTCAGTTGATTAACATTAGTTAATGCATTAGGTCTCATAAACTAACAATCAACAATGTCTTTACAGCATGAATAATTAAGTACTAATGTATTAATGTTAATTTAGTTATTAATATACACTAATATATTTTGGTAAAACTTTAGTATAGGGACCAGTTGTCACTATAAACTAGTTGCTTATTAACATGGCTATTATTAACTTATTGGCTGTTTATTACTCATTATAAAGCATTTGTTCTACATGACCAAATTCTACATCCCTAATCCTACCTAACACCTAAACTTATGATTACCTTACTAACTATTAATAAGCAGCAATTTAGGAGTTTGTTGAAAAAAAAAAGTCGTATTTAATGGTTTGTTAATAGTGAGAATTGGACCTTAAAGAGCAGGTAATATGGGTTTTTGAAAAATATCTTCTGCAGTTTATAATGTAGCTATCCTCAAATGAAAACAATCTGCAGAGTTGTTGATCAAAAAGTGCATGATAAATAAATATATTGTCTCTTAAAAGAGAGAATTGGTTCTGAATCGCCTTAACAAGTCATTATATTTTTGATTATTTTGTCTGTTACGGGTATACGTCACTGGGTAACACATTTGCATAATCCCCGCCTGCCCGAGAAAAATGAAACTGCCCACAAACACTTCCGCTAGTTAGTGTTTACATCATGTTTAAGAAGACGCTCGGTTCAAGGATACCACAGAAATACAATTCAAACCTCTTGTTTTGTTTGCTGTGAACCTACTGTTAACTAAGAATGTGTCGATCATTGTAGACTGATATTCTTCTAATGACTTGATGAAAGCATGTAGTGTAGCACACAGACTTTATAATTATTGTGAAATTGCTGTTTAATTTGCTGCACGGGCAGTTATAGGGTTAATGCCAGAGAGACGAGCGAATGTTAGGCTGGTGTGCCTGATACAGCTGTTCTGTGTCCTGATTAAAAGTTAAGACAGTGTCTTTTGTCTGTTGTTCTTCAAACATTACAGTAGACATATTTTGGTTTATAAACTGTATTGTTTCATCAGTTAGTCACGTTAGCACTCGGCTAACGTTTTCACCAAGTGTTCACAGTTTAGCAGTTCAACTGTAGCTGTGGGCACGATTCACTTGCGTAAGTGTTTTTGTATTTTATGTCATAAGAATGGATTGGAGCACTATATTGTTTTATGTAAAGGTGCTTTGTCAATGGTAGCGCTGGCTAACTGGCTCAATGACTCCTCTCTGTGCCAATCACAACAGGCTTGTCCAGCTGACCAATCAGAGCAGAGTAGACTTGAGGAATGGAGGGGTTTGCTCCGAACTTGCTGGGAATGAATCATTTCCTAATCATTGGCAAATGACTCTAATATTAAATGTATATTCTGAGAAAATTACAATGCTTTGTGACCTTGGATGCATTTAAACCTGTTGCAGGGCACTCCAGCACAATAATAGGACACTTTAAAATACCATATGACCTGCTCTTTAAAATAAAGTGTGACACATTTGAAACAATGCAGTGTTATAAATTAACATTAGTAAAACAAATTAACAAGGTGGACTGGCCATATTTTTTTTGTTTGTTTGTATTACAAGCTTAATACAAAAAAAATTAATAAATAAAAAATCAATAGTAACAACAACAAAAAAATATAAATCAATTATTACGGTGTTAATGCACCATTCAAGGGGAAATGAGTAGTACCTATTAAAAAGGTTTTTTTTGTTTGTTTGTTTGTTTTTTTTTTTTTTTTTCACACTCTTCCTGTGTTGTTTTAGCAGGATAATTATACGTAACAGGAGAATGAAGCCACAATACACCCACAAAAAATCTGTGCTAAATTCAATTTACATGACAATTTGCCCTTTTTCAGGCCAGTTCTAGGTTGTAAAAGACCACAGTCTTTTTTTATACAATTCTGGGATTGTAGCATTTCTTGATTCTTGATGCTTGGAATTACTGCTGTCATGATCAAAAAAATAAAAAATAAAATAAAAATAAAAAAATACACACATTTAATAATAACAACAACAACATAATAATAACAATAATAAACTATAGGGAAAGTTAAATTTCGCAGTTTATCCTAATTTAGAAGAATGCAATTATTATTATTATTATTATTATTATTATTATTATTATTATTATTATTATTAAATTCAGCACATAGCTTTTGGTTAAACTGGATTGCAGTTGCTTAGCGAAAGAAAGAAAGAAAAAAAGAAAGAAAAAGAAAGAAAGAAAGAAAGAAAGAAAGAAAGAAAGAAAGAAAGAAAGAAAGAAAGAAGGATTCTGCACATTATAGGGAATTCACCACACAATCTCATTTCCTTCCAAATCTGAATCAATTCATCATATGTGCCTCCAAATGTAGATTGCTACATATCTCTGTCAAACCAGGCATCGTTCATTTTAAACAGAGAAAGAAACAGCCAAAAACAAAATGATATTACAATTTTGTTTTAGCAACTTATTTTCACTTATTTAATTTATTCTTAAAATATTTCATGATAGAAAAAAGTATTTAATGTAATTGAATATAAGACTTTCTGAAATGTCTCTGGAGGTGTCAAGGCTTGGAGGTGAGCACTGTGCAAACAAACACAAGCACAAAAAAAAAAAAAAAAAAAAAAAACACCAATCCCAGAAAACCCAAATAAATGGGGTTTTCTCCAAACCTTTACAATACAAAAGCTTCTATGACTTTGTGTAATACTTGTTACTGAATTTTTGCTTTTCTGCAATAAATCATTTCTTGATTCATGTTTTCTCCATTTTCTTCCTTTTTAAGTACCTGTGGTCATGTTTTTGAACATGTAAAAGGAAAATTGCTACTTGAATTTGAACATAAACAGTAAGACAGGCCTGCATTATGGAGCAGAGCATTACCCACGTTCTATATCTCTCATTTCCACAATGTTACTCATGTTAAATAAGGTTCTCCACAAAGGTACCACATATAAAACTGCTAAATATATAACCCGTAGACCTTTCAAAATACATGTAATGACATATTTCACTCCTGGTAATCAGAAATGCCTTTTTTTATGTTCCTTTTTTAATATTTTCTGACGATAAGCAATGGGGTACTCTTCCATTTAACCTTCCATGCTTAATGCAAACCATCCAAAATGTTGCTACTGAAAAATGCTAATTAAATTTGTTGAAGTCTTTATGTGTACAGTATCTATATCCTTGTTACCCTTGAAATACAGTGATTAATTCAGTTCAAGGAAATGTTCTAAAGTACTAAAGGTTCTCCTCTTATTGTGATAAATGGGAATGGTTGAACCACTCATTTTAATGTTCCACATCAGTGTTTCAATTTGTAGACCACTGCAGTATAGCATAGTCTTTATATATCTCTCTCTACATTTAGGTTTATATATGTAATTTCTTTGCCTAAATTTTCCCTTTCAAGTCTTTTTTTCAGTCCGTGCTCATATAATCAATGCATTTTTTATTTTTATTTGTCCATTATTTTTCCTCTTTGGTCTGTAAAAAAAATGAGCGCCAAAAACATACTCCAGCAGAAAGCTGTTTCAAAGAGCAGTTAGGTTCACAGTTTAAGATCAGATCAGAACCGCTGGTGGAGCCCCATGAAGCCTGTGTCTGGTTCAGTCTTAGACAGGTAAGTGCCTCATTGTCTTGTGCTGCGTTCTTAAAGTCATCAAGGCTCCTACTGTACCACCATCTGTGAGGCGCTTTGTGAATGTACAGTATGTTCTCCGTGGCACAAGGGGGTGCTGCCCATTTATAAAGCCGAGACACAGAACGGTAGGCAGAGGCAGGTGTTAAGCAGATGAGACATAGCAAGTATCTACAGCAGGTGGGCGAACCAGCAAGAGGCTTCGTCTCGTAGTGCTCCAGGAACCCTTCCCACTGTTAGGACACCTAGATCAACCAGAAACACACAGGAAATCAAGATCAGTGTTGCAGTTCCATGGGTATAGTGATAATGTGAAAAGTGTACTAATGTTGGATAATGTTTATTTTTATTTTATTTTACTGTCACTAATCACTAATGATGAGAGAATAAAAAAAAAACAGCCTTATTACACGTTATTGGGGTCACTTCAACTCGCGGACATGAAAAACAGCCCACGGCAACAGTGATAAAGTCGTCCAATTCCACGGGAAAACCGTGGACTTGGCATAACTGTGACAGATAGTAATGTCTACAATGGACACGACCGCTATCTCGTATCTTTGGTACGGTCTCCCTGCTGCACTAATAGTAGTAAGGCTTTCCTCTGTGTATAAGTACAAGTACAATTTTAGCTGCATTATTTGTGTCCCCTTCAAAAATTGCTCTTGAGAAATTTTATTGCCCCCCCAACTGTTAGACAAAATTTATGCCCATGCATATATGAAGTGCCTAACTACGGAAGAGGATTAGGGCCAAGCAATAATAAAAAAAATAAAACCATCTCGAGATTAAAGTCATTATATTGCGAGATTAAACTCGTTACATTTCGAGAAAAAAAAGTCGAAATACAATCTTGAGAATAAATTCATGAAATATCGAGAATAAAGTCGTTGTGTTTTGAGATTAAACTCGTTAAATTTCGAGAAAAAAAGTCGAAATACAATCTTGAGAATAAACTCATTAAATATCGAGAATAAAGTCGTTGTGTTTCGAGATTAAACTCGTTAAATTTCGAGAAAAAAAAGTCGAAATACAATTTTGAGAATAAACTCATTACATTACACGCCATTAATGGCAATGCCGTACGGTTTTAATTTATCATAGCTGTCAAAGTGCCAGAGTGCATTTGGATGAAGCCAGCGATAACCTATTTGTCCTCTGGTTGTCATTTCATGTTGGACAAAAGCGAGTAGCCTACATCGCGCAAATTGGACTGATTTTTTCTTCTAAAAAGACCTAGCCGCTTGCAAATTCACTTTAAAGTTTGTGTGCTAATTATTATTGTGTCATAATTAGCTAAAGTTTATAGTATTTCTTTGTTACTGAAAGATATAGGCTATGCAATGAACACTGATCGAATGCGTTATTCTCTACATTTCATTTCGACTTTTTTTCTCGAAACACAACGTTATTCTCGAAATTAAACATTTCATTTCGATTATTTTTTTTCTCGAAATTTAACGACACACAACGACTTTATTCTCGAAATTTAATGAGTTTATTCTCAAGATTGTATTTCGACTTTTTTTCTCGAAATTTAACGAGTTTTAATCTCGCAACGATAATGACTTATACGTTATTCTCAAGAGATGGTTTTATTTTTTTATTAATGCTTGAATATAATGACTTTAATCTCGAGATGGTTTTATTTTTTTATTATTGCTTGGCCCTAATCCTCTTCCGTACCTAACAGAGGAATAAAGACTAGAAAACCAGCTGGACCAAAAAAGAGGGAGGTGAGGTGGAGATGTTCAATAGGCCTGCTGCAAGCATAATCCAATTGAATGTGTGATACTCAAATGCAGTGTTGGGCATTACTTAGTAACGTGTTACTGTAATATGTTTACTTTTTTAGTAACAGAGTAATTTAATGCGTTATAATTTTCAAAATAATAATTAGAGTATAGTCACAAGCCGAGGTCTCTATACGTTACTGCCATGTTACATTGCTGACAGAATGCAGTGCTTTATAATCTATAGATTGTAAAAAGGATGTAGGCTAGCACACACAGTCAAGTGCCAGTGGATTAGAGACCTGGTCCCGTGAGACCCGACGTAACAGAATGCAGCGCGGGACAAGACTTGATAAGCGAGTGCAGAGACTCATGTATGTGTGCGGGATGCATGAGAATAAAATGATTCACGGGACTCCGGCAAAATAGAAATATCTAAACATAAAATATCTAAAACAAATAAATGGTTATTCATCTATTGCACAAAAGCAACATGAACTAATATGAAATATAAATGATTAACAGGTGCAAGCATATGCAGAGTTTCAGTGTTGAGCAATACTGTGCTGAAATTTGCATGCTCACAAATCCTCTCATTTAACACAAAAATTGTAGACTTTATGAAAGATTCATTGTGCATATATTTATTGTGTTATAACAGATATTGTGAGATTGTGATAAACGTCATGATTACGTATGTAACCCTCGTTTCCTGAAGGAGGGAACGGAGATGTTACGTCAGTGACTGATGAATTGGGATCTAGCTAGAGAGACGAATCACATTCGAGTGTTAACAAAACAAGCCACATTCTGCACATAGGAGGTAACGTGGAAATTACACATATGGACTGGTCGTAGGGCAGTGCTACATATGGAAGTCCCTGTGGTAGACTCAGCCCACCTGGGGTGAGATCACTACGCAGCAGAGATGGCAGAGAAATCTCTGCCAGGGAAAGACATGGGCTTACTGTGAGGGAAGCCGTACCATGGAAGAATACACATGTGGGATCACCTGAAGGGGGAATCACTACACACGGGCACCTAACCCAGCACAAGGACTGACCTTGGGCATACAAACGAGTGCTGGACCTGGCGTCTGGGGCTCCGCCTGACTGCCGGGGGAATAGGAGGAAATTCAACAGGGTTCACTATAAGGGAAACTGAACTGAAAAGCATTTAAGCGCACGTATCCAGTCCGTAAGCATGATCAACACAGAGCGGGTCCAGCATTACCGGCCATCTGAGGCGAGTACATGAGAGGACACATTATAGAATCTCGCATACGTGTTAGGTGTCACCCAGCCGGCAGCTCTACAGATGTTTGCTATTGAGGCGCCCCGTGCCAACGCCCAGGAAGAAGCCACATCTCTTGTAGAGTGTGCTCTCACTCAAAGGAGGCATGGTAAAGATGGGCCTGATATACTAAGACTATAGCCTCCACTATCCAGTGGGCAAGTCTTTGTTTTGAGACAGCCTTTCCCTTCAACTGTCCTCCGAAGCAGACAAAGAGCTGGTCTGAGGTCCTGAAGCTCCGCGTGCGGTCCATGTAAATGCGCAAAGCGCGAATGGGACAGAGCAGAGCGACGGCTGGGCCTGCCTCCTCCCGGAGCAGCGCTTGCCAGTTCGCCACCTGATCGCAAAAAGGCAGGGTGGGAACTTTGGGCACATATCCAGGCCGGGGTCTCAGGACAATGTGAGAGTTGGCTGGGCCGAATTCAAGGCACGTATCGTCGACCGAAAATGCCTGCAGGTCCCCGACCCTCTTGACCAAAGCCAATGCAGTGAGGAGCACTGTCTTTAGCTTTTAAACTTAACTTACACTTCTAATATCCAAATCCGTTAAAGGATTTTTAGGCTGCATTAATTAGGTAAACCGGAACTGGGAACACTTCCCATAACACCCGATGTACTTGCTACATCGTTAGAAGAATGGCATCTACGCTTATATTAGTCTGTTTCTCTCTTATTCTCATATCCAGTCTGTATCCAAGTCAGAGGGTCACTGCAGTCACCTGGATCCAGTTTGTATCCAGCCCAGATGGTGGATCAGCACCTGGAGCGGACCTCTACAGCCCTGAAAGACAGCGGAGACCAGGACTAGAGCCCCAGAGACAGATCCCCTGTAAAGACCTTGTCTCAGACGACCACCGGGACAAGACCACATTAAACAGATGATTCTTCTGCACAATCTGACTCTGCTGCAGCCTGGAATTGAACTGCTGGTTTCGTCTGGCCAGAGGAGAACTGGCCCCCCAACTGAGCCTGTTTTCTCCCAAGGTTTTTTTCTCCATTCTGTCACTGATGGAGTTTTTGTCGCCTCTGGCTTGCTTAGTTGGGGACATTTCATTTACAGCGATATCGTTTGACTTGATTGCAAATTATTGCACAGATACTATTTAAACTGAACTGAGCTGCATGATGACATCACTGAATTCAATGATGAACTGCCTTCAACTGTCATTTTGCATTATTGACACACTGTTTTCATAATTAATGTTGTTCAGTTGCTTTGACACAATCTTTTTTGTTTAAAGCGCTATATAAATAAAGATGACTTGACTTGACTTAAGCTCTACTGACTGCAGAGGCTCGAAGGGCTCCTGCTTCAAGGCCATCAGGACCAAGGGGAGATCCCAAGAGGGTACCAGGTGAGGGTGCGGAGGGTTCAGCCTCCTTGCCCCCCTATGGAACCTGATGATCAGATCGTGCTTCCCAACGGACTTTCCTGTTTACTGCATTGTGATGTGCGGCAATAGCCACACACTCCACATACCCCTTAGCCACCCCACCATCGAGGGTAGTGAGGACGGAGGAGGCCCTAGCTCTGTTTCGGGCAGAAAAAAGTGCCCTCCAGGACCTAGTAACCTCCTCATGCACTTCCAGGAAGAATGGAACCAGAGGTGGCTGCTGGCGATCGGTGTGCGGCACCCCCAGGAACCAATCATCCAGCCTTGAGCATTCGGCAGATGGAGGGGCCTTCCATGGCAACTCAACGCTCTGGGTGGCCCGGGCAAGCATAGCGGTCAGCTCTGGATCTTACTTGGGCAATGCCGCTCTCCCAGAAGGAGGCAATGCAGCCGAGTCCTCATCTCCAGAGCCTATCTCATCCCCCGATGCAGTGATCGACATCTGGTCATCTGCTGGTGGCCTGGAGGAAGTACTGGGCCCCGCCCTGTCCGAGGCCTCAGTATCCTCCCGGTACACCGGAGGGTATGATGAGCTGGAGGAGTGAGGGGCCCGTGGAGACTTGCTCGGCAGGGAAGCCCTCACTGTAACCCCTAGATCACCCTGACCATGAGCCGAAGTAGTCCTCCTCTGGGCAGAGGAACTAGAATGTTGCATGGGGAGGGGGACTCCTCCTCATTTGACGAAGAGGAGGCATGATCGCAGCATCACAATGGTCATATTCCCAAAATGAGAACATGACTCATCCATGAACGCTGCCTCCATGTGCTCGAGGCCCAGGCACGAGATGCAGTGATCGTGACCATCAGATGGAGCCAGGAAGCGACCACATCCAGAAACGCAAAAGAGTGGAACGACATCTTTAAAAAGATGCTGAATCACTTGTGAAGCTCTTTTAGTATTTACTCTTTTAGAATGCTCTTTAAGAACACAGAAGTGTTGAAGCTCCCAGGAGGAGATGCAGCGTGACCGCAGAATTGGAAGCTCCAGCACACCGAGATCAAGCAGCAGCACTGGCAGCCCCCGCTGACGTGCCGTAACACCAACACACGTTCGTTGCCCGCTGACGCGCCATAACCCCAACACTCATCTGTCAACAGGCTGTTTTGATGACATCTTGCTTGGTAGCTGAAAGGCTCGGCTCTGAAGATATAAGCTGAATGTGGGGCAGGGTGCGCGATGCAAATCTCGCACACCAACATTCATTGGCTTGTTTTGTTAACACTCAAAGGTGATTCGTCTCTCTAGCAAGATCCCAATTCGTCAGTCACTGACATAACGTTGAACATAACTGATAACTGATCAGTAATTTGATTACATTTTCAGAGTAACTTGCCCAACATTGCTCAAATGGATTATGATGTTCAAAGATCAAAGATGGGCAGTATTTAATTAAATGTAATTAAATGTACATAAAATATGTATTTAATTACTTTGTAATTTGTAAGTAGGTAATTTTATTCTCAGATAATACATTATCTTTCTTCACCTGTGTTACTATCAACTAAAGTCTATCACAGGTTTTAGCTAGATACAAGTGAATCAAATGACATCCTGTTGGATACATAGGCATAGAGTCTTAAAGGGTTAGTTCACCCCTAAATGAAAATTTTAATTACTCACCCTCTTGTCATTCCACTCCTGTAAGACCTTTGTTTATCTTCGTAACATAAATGAAGATATTTTTAATAGTAATCCATGTTATTAAGTACATCATTAAATAATCCAATTTTATGAAGTGACGTAAGTGCTTTGTTTGTGCAAAAAACAAAGCAAAACATAATTTACCACTTTATTTACGAAATTATTATCCAAACACATGTGTTGTGGTACTCTAGTGAATACTCACATATGAGCGTTGTATTGATGCGCAAGTCTTCTATCGCATAAACACACCGCAAATGTTTGTGATGCTCTCATGAACGCACAATGCAGAATTCCTTTTTTGTGGAAATAAAGCACTTGCGTTGCTTAATAAAATTGAGATCAAACCACTGGACTCACATGATGTACTTTAACTATGTTTTTCCTACCATTCTGGGCGTTGAATGTGTAAGTTGCATTGCTACCTATGGAGAGACAGAAGGCTCTCGGATTTCATCAAAAATATCTTCTTTTGTGTTTGGAAGATGAATTAAGGTCTTACAGGTTACATGAATAAGGTGAATAAGTAATGACAGCATTTCCATTTTTAGGTAACTATCCCTTTCATTTTTATGTGAAGGACTCAGGGCAGTTTCACTTGGAAAATCCAAGGGAAACTATCATAACAGTGTAATTTTAATGAACCTTATCTGTTGACATGATGTCATTGAATCACATTGGCCGTTGCATGTTCACATTACTATGGAGTGTGTGCATGAGGACGAGCTGCAGCTCACTTAATGGCCACCAGTGTTGCTAATAACAAGGGTCTCTGAATTCTACATAGAGCTTTTTTAACAGGTGAATATCAGCATTTTTAGGAGTTAATTTTTACTGTTGACAGTGAAATAGGGTTGTGAACCTACACTGGTCTCACGGTTCAGTTCGGTTACAATTATCATGCCATCGATTCCGTTCAATTAGATATCACGATGCATCACAATGCACTGAAGATGTACTGCAACTTAAATTTTTAATTTTACTTCACATTTATACAATTTTGTCAATAAATACAAGCAGTCAGATATATGAAAAATTAAATTATTTCAGAAAGATGCAATATTTGTCATATGCAATTCATATATGTACATTATTCTTCTTTTACATCATATTGATATTCATACTGGTATTTAATTGCATAGTTTAATGGGTAAATTATTTTTTTCATAAACAGAAATTCAACAAACACAAACACACTGTTAGGCTTGTTTTTGTGCATGTAACAAATCAATCTGTGGAATATGTGGTAGATGCCTCGTTCTGTGGAGCATCTTTCACAGGCTTTTGGCTGATTTATTTTTTATGTACCACCAGATGGCGCTGTTTTTGAGACACTCGAAGCTTTGAATCTTTTACAGAAACAGTCAGAGGAAAGCCTCAGTGTGTCACGAGGCTTCATTTGCCCATACCTACCCGCCTGCATATTTCATTGTGCGTGACATGATTTACACACAGGGTGTGTCTTCTCCAGGTCATGCTCAAGCTGTTCATAAAAGCCGAAATGTTGCCAGATGTCGGCTTTTAAAGTTGTTGGAGCATTTTTAATTACTCCACAATTAGGCGCGTTCGATTTGAAGCAGCGCTGCGAAGGATGAGTGTATGACATCAACTGCGAAAGCAACCATTTGCTCTCTTATTGCTCTCGCGGTACTTGATGTCATAAACTGATCATTCTGAGTAGCTTCAAGCTGAACACTTCTGATGTATGCTACCACAACAAAGCACGTATGCGACAAATGACATCAGAAAAGTGTCAGTATGTTATAATCGGTTATGGTCTATTTCTGAATCATCCTTGTCTGCATCACTATGCATCGAAGAAATTAATTTTGACACCCCTACAAGTGAATAGCTTGAGACATCCTCTTGAGTAGGACTAGGAAGTATAACAATAGAGTTCTGCAGGACTACTTAATTTTTGACATGCTGATAAAGAAACGATAAAGGAGTGATAAAGAAACATAAAAAATAAAGTGTAGACATGCTCGATGGTATTCAAGTAAATACAGTACAGTCAGTTGCGCCTTAAGTGAACATTAGAAGAAATACAGATCAATATATTAGATATATTGTCAAGTGTTAGGATTAAAAAATATGTTGTTTATTAGTTGTTCAAGGAGGGGAAAACACCTCTCTTTCTCTTCAAGTCAAGTCAAGTCACCCTTATTTTTATAGCACTTTGTACAATACTAATTTGTCAGAGCAGCTTTGACAAAAGATATACATATATATATATATATATTTGTAATTAAATGCCCTTTTGTGAAGGCCTGCCCAATCCAACTAATAATAAAATAAATAAAAAAATTATAATTTATTATTTATAATAAATAAAATGATCCACATGATGACTCTGGCTCTAGTGCTAAAATCACTACAGCAGGGCCCATTCGAACTTTTGCATTAAGTTGAGCTAAAGTTTCTTTCATTGAAAACTCTGCGCCTGCTTGCACTGGCCTCCATCAAGAGTGTAGGGGACCTGCGCACATTTTAGGTCGACGATTCGTGCCTAGAGTTTGGGCTGGCTGACTCCCAGGTAATCCTGAGGCCCCCGCCCAGTTTTGTGCCCAAGGTTCCCACTACACCCTTCAAAGACCAAGTGGTGAAACTGCAAGCGCTGCCCCTGGAGGAGACAGACCCAGCCCTGACTTTGCTCTGTCCCGTCTGAGCATTGAGATGCTACGTAGACTGGACACAAAGCTTCAGGACCTCAGACCAGCTCTTTATCTGTTACGGAGACCAGCAGAAGGGGAATGACATCTCTAAGCAGAGAATGGCCCACTGGATTGTGGATGCCATAACCCTGGCTTATCAGGCACAGGGTGTGCCTTGCCCATTCAGGTTGCGAGCTCACTCAACTAGAAGTGTTGCATCCTCCTGGGTGGTGGCTCGTGGTGCCTCACTGACAGATATTTGTAGAGCTGCTGGCTGGGCGACCCCTAACACGTTCACTAGGTTCTATAGCCTTCATGTAGAGCTGGTATCCTCCTGTGTTCCTGAATCCGTGAGGACCGTGGAAGGCTGGGTTCCATATTGAGACCTAAGCAGTACTCATATGCATATAGTCCACGGTATAGCCTTAGAGCCTGTGTTTCCCTGGCAGACTTCTGCCTTACCAAGAGGGTTTGAATCACCTCATATTTCTCCATATACACCTAAACGGATGCTATATGTGTATTTGCTTCCGAAAACTCCTTCAGGAAGGATGGGGCTTCTGCAGCATCCCTGTTCCAAGTGGAATGGGTACGTTTTCCCAGTGTTATCCAGTCTCACCCAGTGAAGTAGTGCTTTGACAATGGTGAGTGGAACTACTTGTTCCAAGCCCCGGCCTACACCTAATAGGGGTGCAGGCGGCTCGCACAGGGCACTGGAAGGGGCAGCACCCATGTCGCTTTGGGAGGGATCCCAATTAGTCGGTCGCCGACGTGACGTTGAGAGTGACCGACTGAAAGGGAATGTCTCGGTTACGTATGGTAACCCTTGTTCCCTGAAGGAGGGAATGGAGACGTCACGTCCCGTCCTCACGGTTGCTGTACCACCGCTGTACCACAGCTGACCCGCTGGGTCTCCGGCTCGGCTCCGCAGCGAAAACCTGGTGTGTATTGCACCTGCTGCCTTATTATACTCACTCTGTGATCAGCGGCAGCTGGATGCAATAATTGCATGCCAATGTGCATTGGCTCGTTTAGTTTACACTCGAAGTAGATTTGTCTGTCGAAGCGATATCCCAATTAGCCTGAGTCCTTCAGGGAATGAGGGTTACCATATGTAACCGACACGTTTCTAATTCCAGAGTAAGAGGTGCAAAAAAAAAAAAAAAAAACTTTTCAACTTTCTCTCTCTTTCTCTCTCTCTCTGAGGATTGTGGGTAGCGGCGAGAGTGTTTGCAGCAGAGCACATTGTTTTTGGCGTTCCCTGATAGTTTTTTCTATTACATTTCTCTTTAATTATAAACAGTTTTTGAAGTTAAATTGTTAGATTAACCTCGGAGCGCTGACTGCGGTCAGCGCGGGTTCACGTGCAGGTATGGAGCTGGGCGGTGATTTCTCTCATCTGACCCTCGATCACAGTTATAAGTGTACACCGGATGACTTTGTGTGCAGGTATTGCGCTATGATGTGGTTTTTCGATTTTGTCGGTGGTTTATGTTTGAAAGTGTGCGTTGGGTGTGAACAGAGCACTCGTTATATTTCTCAAAGAAGTTTCAATGGTCGATGAACTGTTAGAGAAAGGACTTGTTGTAAACGATACTTTTTAACCGGTACTGCCTCTGTCAAATCCTTCTAAGAAGGTTGTACTTTCAAACGTACCACCGTTCATAAAAGAAAAAACTCTGAAAGAGATTCTTGAACGCTACGGAAAATTAACTGCTCCGATTAAGATGATTCCATTGGGTCTTAAAAATCCAAACTTTAAGCATGTCATGTCTTTCCGACGTTTCACGTACATGATACCCAATTCGCAAAATGAGCTGCTTAATCTGGTGCTAAAAATAGCAGTAGAGGGTAAAGATTATACAATCTTTGTCACTTCAGATAACATGCGCTGTTTTTTGTGCAGTGAATATGGACATCAGAAACAGGCATGTCCCAAACAACAGAGCGCTAACAATTCGGTAGGTTCACAAACATCTCCCAAAATAAATGTTCAGGAGAATAATGTGGGCGTTAAAGAAAATAACGCGGCCGTTCAGGAAAAAAACGAAGACGTTCAGGAAAATAATGCGAGCGTTAAAGAAAGTAACGCGGCTGTTCATGATGTGATAGATGAAGCTGTTGAGAGAAATGTGGAGATAAACAATGTAAACACGGTAGATGATACAGTAGATGGTGCTACAAGTGCTAATGCTGTAGGGGGGGGGAAATGAAAATGAAGAATTACAGAAATTACAATCTCAGACTAAAAACAGAGATGAAGATCTATTGATGGAGTGTGTAGAAACAAATGACAAAAACGATGATAAATCAGACGAAGCAAATGAAAGTTGTAGTCAGTCGTTTCCAGCCAGCTCTGGTGTGGTCAGGTCTGATAGTGATTCAGATGAATGTGAGAGTGTAGGGAGTTTCCTAGGAATGGGAGACATTGATTCCCAAATAGGCATATCAGAATTGAGTAGCTGTGAAACTAAGTTATATTCTACAAGAGAGATTAGTGCTTTCCTTGATGAAACTAAAGGTGTACGGAATCCACAGTTTGATTTGTTTTTTCCAGATTTAAAAAGATTTTTAGTGTCTTGTAGAGCTGTAATGATAAATGCAACAGTTGAGGAGCTTAGTAGACAAAAACGGTATTGTCTTAAAAAAATAATTACCAAAGTAAAGAAAATGATTCATCAAGATATGAAAAAAAGCAGCTGCTAAGAGATTGGGAAAAGACAGTGTTGTGAGATATCACCTGCTGCATTAGAATGTAATGACATCCTTAAATATCGGATCTTTAAATGTAAATGGATGTCGTAATAAAGAAAAGAGAAGTGCACTTTTAAAGTTTTTGGCCTTTAAAAAGTCAAGTGTGATATTCTTGCAAGAAACACACACAGATGCCAGGCAGAATGGCTAAGTGAATGGAAAGGACAGGTTTTTCTCAGCCATGGTTCCAGTGTAAGTGCTGGAGTAGCTGTTCTCATATCGGAAAGTGTTCAGGGTAACGCTTCCAATATGATCGAAATTATTCCTGGAAGAATGCAGCGGGTGGATATTACTTTACAAGGTCTGTCTTTTTCCTTTATTAATGTATATGCTCCTAATGTTGGGTATGAACGAGGTTTATTTTTTAAGAAATTACAGGACGCAATGATTAATATTCCTTGTGATAACTTGATTATTGTGGCTGGAGATTTTAATTGTACTCTTAATAATATAGTTGATAGGAATCATGACGAACCGCATCCTAATTCCGCTGAAGCTCTTAAGAAAGTAATAACTTTTTATTCCCTTGTAGATGTGTGGAGAGAATCTTTCCCCAAAAGCAGGCAGTACACATGGATGAAAGTGAATTCCAATACAATATCGGGCGCTCGATTAGATCGAATATATGTTCAGAAATGTCGAAGAGGACAATTTTTTGATAGCAAAATTGTTCCTACTCCGATTTCTGACCATTTCTATGTCTCTGTCACAGTTACAACATCGAGTAATACCTTCAAATCGTATTGCCGTTTTAATAACACTCTGTTGCGAGATCGTACGTTTGTACATCTATTTGATTTCTTTTGGAGAGCTTGGAGAGAGAGAAAGACAGAGTTTAAATCCCTAAGTCAGTGGTGGGACACTGGGAAAATCAATATTCAGTCTTTTTGCCAACAGTATGTAAAAAATAATACAAAAGAAATTCAGAAGAAAATTGAAGAGTTAGAACAAGAAATCATGAGACTGAACAGCTCCATAAGTGAAAGTGGTGGAACAAGTGTGGATCTGCTTGAACAATATAATTTTCTCCTGAAAAACTTGCATGAAGAAAGAGATCAAGGAAAAATAGTACAACAAAGATTTACTCAGCTTAACAACATGGACTCTTCAACATCATTCTTTTTTGCTTTAGAGAAAAAAGTTCAAGACAAGAAATTAATAAGTCATCTCAAATTATCTAATGGAAGAGAGACAAAAGATAAAAGAGAAATTACTTCACAAGTTTTGTCTTTTTATGAAGAACTGTATAGTGCTGAACCCTGTGATTCCGAAGCGACAGCCTATTTTCTTACTGGAACTCCAAAACTGAAGGAAGAGGAGAAGACGCTATTAGAAAAGCCACTTTCACTTGAAGAGTTGAGCGAGGCTGCTACAAGGTATTTCAGTTCTCAATCCCAATATATCAGAAACTACTGTAGTAAGGCTTATTGCCTATGCTGATGACGTTACAGTCATAATAAGATCTCAAGAAGACATTTTTCAATTGAGGAAGTGTCTAGACTGGTTTCAGAAAGCATCTTCAGTGAAGGTAAATTGGAACAAAACGGAAGCATTTCTTCGTGGTCAGTGGCGGGAAGAAGTTCCACCTCATCTCCCACAACAGTGCCACTGGAAAATATGTTCATAGAAGATCCTTGGAATCTTCTTCGGCACTCAGCAGTATATGACAAGGAATTGGGATGGAGTGGTTGAAAAGATTTTAGGACGACTGAAGAGATGGAACTGGATTCAGCCAGAGATATCATGTAGAGGAAGAGTTTT
Source organism: Cyprinus carpio (assembly GCF_018340385.1). Classification (NCBI taxonomy): domain Eukaryota; kingdom Metazoa; phylum Chordata; class Actinopteri; order Cypriniformes; family Cyprinidae; genus Cyprinus; species Cyprinus carpio. The sequence goes on from NW_024879139.1 coordinate 479,731, forward strand.
AGTGATAAACAACTTAGCTGCTTCAATGTTGTGGCATCGACTGACTGTTTTAGACCCTCCAGCTGTACTTTTACAGCTACACCAGAAACATTTTGTGAATTTCTTCTGGGGAGGCCATCATTGGGTTCATCCAGGGATTCTGAATTTACCTGTGTTTGAGGGTGGTCAGGGTCTCATTGATCTAACCGCTAAATGGAGAGCTATGAGATTACAATCAGCTCAAAAACTGCTGTATAACACTGATCCACAACCATGGATTATGTATTGGTTAGCAGTATTACGAGCAGTTAGTAAAATGGGACTTGATAGACATTTATTCCTTATGTCTAACGATGCAATCAAAGGTTTGGGTATAAATGGATTCTACCAGTCTGTATTAAGAGCATGGAGTATTTTTAAAATGGAAAGAGAGAGCCATTTTGGACTTGAAGAACCACTTTTTCATAACTCATGGCTATGTCATCCGTCTAACTTGCCAAATGTTGAAATTAACACGTTTATTTCATCTGGGGTTTTAAAAGTGGCAGATTTAGTTGACACAGAACATAGTACATGGTTTTCAGTACAAGAAATAACTAAACAAATGGGTAAGAAGTCAGAAAGGATAGTGAAGAATGTTTTAATTAAGTTAAAATCATTATTTCCTATATCATTTAACAAGTTTCTTGAAGATTATTTTGTTAATGGTTCAAATCAAATGGTTCAAATGTTTTTTTTTCCTGAATTTTTTTTATTAATTTTTTGTTGACAGGATATTGTTGGTATGATGATACTTCTATCCTTAAAAGAACTTCAACATATGTCTTTTTCAGAAAGCAGTAAGCGACTTTTGTATATAGCTTGTGTGAAGTCAATATTTTGTGAACAAATTAAAAACAAGACGGATACAAAATGGAGGAGTTATTTATCTGTCCCTGACTTTCAATTACCTTCATGGCGTTTGTTTTATAAAAGTCCATTGCCCAAACGATCAGGTGATTTACAGTGGCGTATCTTGCACTGTGCATTAGCAACAAAAACATTTTTGTTTAAGTGCAACTTTAGTACATCTTCAGTTTGCAAATTTTGTAATGTATCAGATACTGTTTTTCACATTTTTTCTGACTGTTATAGAATTGTACCTCTTTTGAATCTCTTAGAAAATTTATTTAGAGGTTTTGGTTGGAGTTTTCCAAAAACGGTATTTATTTTTGGGGTTAAATATATAAAGTCTCAAAGTGAGTCCTGCACCTTCTCCAATTTTTTAATTGGTCAAGCGAAGTTAACCATTTGGAAAGCATACCAATTTGAAAAGGAAGATAAAATTATTAATATAAGTAGGATTGTTCAAAGCTTTGGTAGAATCCAGAGTTTAAATAGAGTATGAATTTTATAAAATGAACAATTATATGTTAATTTTTTAAAAAAAGTGGTGTATAAATGCAGATTTTATTTTTGTGAATGATGATGATAAATTAGTGTTTCAGTGGTACTGTTGAAATTTGAAAGAATTAATGTTGAATTTAAAATTTTATTTATTACTCATTGTTACTAAGTATTGTTATGAATTATGGAAATGTGATGATCATCGTATAATATGATAGAAAAATAAAAGTGGATGAAAGTCTCTCTCTCTCTCTCTCTCTCTCTCTCTCTCTCTCTCTCTCTCTCTCTCACTCTCTCTCGTGCGCATGCGTGGCCATTTGTGGAGCGAGTGGAGCGTGGCTGTGTGAGCGACTGTGTGTTTTCCCAACTTTCACGGTTTGTTTTGACTTCTGTTATTTATTTATTTATTTATTTGGTAAAGGTGTAAGGGTTAGAGGTGTAGTATCCTTTTGATACTGGCCATTATGGCCGGTGTGAAGGAAGGTGTAGGGTTAGAACAGCTCACCCGACACATGGAATTAAAGTGCCGGTCTTTTGGTACAGGTGGTTATGGCCAGTGTGAAGGAAGGTGTAGGGTTAGAACAGCTCATGAAAGTATAAGATCAGCTTCTAGAATGAATAGTGCGATGGTTCTTTTCTTGGATTCAGTAGATAAGGTTAATAAGATCGTTGAACAAGGTATTGTCATGAAAAATGCATATACTCCGGTTTTTCCCCTCGTAAATCCGGCAAAGAAGATACTTTGGTCAAATGTACCGCCATTCATCAAAGATGACGTTTTAGAACGCGAATTGTCGCGGTATGGACAATTTGTCTCGGCAATTAAAAAAATTCCGGTAGGGTGTAAGTCACCGCTGTTGAAGCATGTTGTGTCGTTTAGACGACAAGCGTTCATGGTGTTAAAACAAGGAGTTGATGAGTTGAATGTTTCGTTCAAGTTTAAGATTGACGGGTTCGATTACGTAATCTTTGCTACAACTGAAACAATGAAGTGTTTCTTCATTTGTAAATCTGAAGGACATATGGCTAGAGGTTCAAGTTTAAGAACCGTTTCGATTACCGTGTCCTGAAAATGGCTAGGTTGTCCTGGAAAAAGAGTCAGACTTGATAGAAACTCAGAGTAGCAATACAACTACTGAAATTGAAGTGCCTGAAAATCAGCAAAATGAAAGCAGAATTGAGAATGACGTAGAATCTAATGCACAAGAAAAAGAAGACGAAGCTAGAGAGAAAATGGTAAAAGAGGTTGAAGTAATTGTTTCAGGGCAAGAATTAATGGAAACAACTGAACAAAATTTTAAATGGCCAGCTACAAAGCGTAAAGCAACAAGTAGTGGACAGAGTGAGAAGAATTTAAAGAAGGGTCATGTCAAAGAAAAAACTGAGATGAAGGATATGAGTAAAACTGATGCTAGTAGTGAGATGGAATATTCATCAGAATCTAATAGTGAAAAAGGAATCCTTACTCAAGCAACAATAAATGTAAGAAAGGCGGAGAGGTATGATTTGGATAAGTTTCGCAGTTTTTTACAGGTAACAAAAGGAAAAAGCAATGTGGTTGTTGATGACTTTTTTCCAGATCTAGCTAATTTGCAGGGGAGGTGATGAAAAATGTGGGAGGAGATGGTCTTGCTGAGACCGAAATATATTGTCTTAAGAAATTAGTACAAAAGACAAGAACACAAATGCAAAAAGATGAATTGGAAGGATCACAATAATAGATGGATTTGCTTTGGAGTGAGGTTTGTCTTAGTAGTCATAACATTTCTTTTTATGGCTGAGTCCAAGATTTCCTCACTAAATTTAAATGGAGCACGTGATGTAAAGAAAATAAATTCTTTTTATGAATTAGTAAAATTAAAAAATATTGATATATCTTTCATACAGGAAACCCACTCATGTAAAGAAAATGAAATTGATTGGCAAAGAGAATGGGATGGGACTGTTATAATGAGTCATAAAAGCTCCACTAGTGCTGGTGTAGCCATTCTTTTTTCAAGATCTTTTGCACCTTTATCTTATGAGGTAGATGAAGTTATTGCTGGAAGATTAATTAAAGTTACTGCAAAATATGAAAGAAAAACTATAATTCTGATCAATGTATATGCTCCTGTTTTTGCAAAAGAAAGAATGTTGTTTTTAGAAAAACTGTACATTGTAATGTTCTGATTCAGATTTCCTTTTTTTAGCTGGAGATTTTAATAGTACGATTAATAATTTGGACCGAAATCATGTTGAACCACATATGGCTTCAAGAAATAAACTTTTAAGAATTGTGGAAACATTTGATTTAGCAGATGTATGGCGTGAAAAGCATGGAGATTTTAGACAATACTCCTGGGCCCATTATAAGGAAAACTGTATTTCTATGGCTAGGATTGATAGAATATATTGTTATAAACATCATTCACAGATTTTTAAATCATGTGGTATCACTCCACTTAGTTTTTCAGATCATGGATTGGTATGTGGAGTGGTTTTTATTAATTCTCTTAAAGTAAGAAGTGCATACTGGCATTTTAATGTTTCGTTGTTAAATGATAATTGTTTTAAAAAAGGTTTTATGTTCTTTTGGGAACAGTGGAAAATGAATGTAAATAATTTTGAATCCATTCAACAGTGGTGGGATGTGGGCAAAGTTCATATTCAACAATTTTGTAAACAGTACACTCTTAATGCCTCTAAAAATATTGTTAAGTTGATTGAAGATGTTGAATCTGATATAATAGACCTTCAGATTTTAAGTGATTCAACTCAAGATCAAAGCCTTATGCGGTCTATACAAAAGAAAAAAGATGTTTTAACTGAGCTGCTTGGAATTAGGGGACAAGGATCACTAGTGAGATCACGTTTTCAGAATTTTAACGAGATGGATGCACCAACAAGTTATTTTTTTGGTCTTGAGAAAAAAAACGGACAAAGCAGATTAATTCATTCATTGTGGGATGATGATGGAAATGATTTGACAGAGCCTTCTGAAATACGGAAGAGAACTGTGGAATTTTATTCGGCATTATATGCCTCTGAATATAAAGAAGAAATGAATGTCACACATAAGTTTTTTGAAGGTCTTCCACACGTGTCAGCTGAAATAAATGCTTTACTTTGAACAACCATTGTCATTGCCTGAAGTTTACTCAGCTGTGATGAGTATGGCAAATGGTAAAGCTCCAGGAATTGATGGAATCCCCATAGAATTTTATAAAACATTTTGGAGCGTAATGGGGTCGGATTTGTTGGCAGTGTTTAATGGGAGTTTTGCTGAAGAGCAGCTCCCGTTGAGCTGCAGAAGAGCAGTGCTGACGTTGCTACCAAAAAAAGGGGATTTAAGAAATATAACAAACTGGAGACCTGTTGCTTTGTTATGTGCTGACTACAAGGCATTATCTAAAACATTGGCAAATAGGTTGAAGAAGGCAATGGAATTTGTGATACATAGTGATCAGTCCTATTGTGTTCCAGGCAGATCAATTTTTGATAATATATCTTTTATAAGAGATTTACTTCATACTTCTGATTTGTTTGGTTTTAAATTTGGCCTTTTTTCAATGGATCAAGAGAAGGCGTTTGATCGAGTGGAACACAAATATTTATGGAGTACAATGGAGGCTTTTAATTTTTCTTCAGTTTTTTTTAAATATTGTTAAAACTCTTTATGGAGGTATTGAGAGTGTTCTGAAGGTCAATGTGGCTTAAGTGCATCTTTTAAGGTAAATCAAGGGAAAAGAAAAGGTTGCTCCTTATTGGGCATGTTGTACACGTTAGCTATTGAACCTTTGTTGAACAGATTTCGTAATGAATTGGTAGGTTTAACAATTGATGATAATTTCATACCTGTGTGTACTTCAGCATATGCAGATGATATTGTTGTTTTTGTTAGGAATCAAGATGATGTTAATAAAATTTCTTCAATAGTAGATGAATTTGGCATAATTTCATCTGCTAAAGTCAATTGGAAAAAGAGTTCAGGTTTATTAGTAGGAGATTGGAGGGAAGAAAAACCTAAATTGCCAGGTGGTTTAAGCTGGACTCGGGGAGGTTTTAGATATTTAGGTGTTCATTTGGGGAATGAGCTTATAGAAAAAGAGAATTGGAATGGAATTTTAGAAATGGTGGAAGGAAGATTAAGAAAAATGGAAATGGCTCCACTCGTGTTTGTCTTATAATGGTAGAGTATTAATTATTAATAATTTAATAGCTTCTGTGTTGTGGCACAAATTAGCAATTTTAGAACCTCCAATTGATTTGTTAATAAAAATACAAAGAATGCTTGTTGATTTTTTTTGGGATCAAATGCATTGGATACCGCAGAGTGTCTTATTTTTATCAAGAGAGTGTGGAGGTCAAGGTTTGATTCATTTGGTAAGAAGGAAAGCTGCTTTTAGAATACAATTTGTGCAGAAATTTTTATATGGGAATTTGGAAACTCCATGTCGAGTGTTAGCTGGGCGAATTTTAAAACAGGTTGGAAATTTAGGTTTGAGACAAACAATTTTTCTTCTGGATACCACTTTTTTGAATGTGAGAGGATTTTTTTCTTTCTATTGTAGTGTGTTTAGAGCATGGAGTGTTGTAGAAAGGAGAAGATTGTTTGCAAAAAAATCCTCATTATTTTGGTTATTAGAAGAACCAATTGTGTATGGGTCATGAATGGTTTTAAAAAAAGATGAATTTCCAGGTATGAACGATGCTTTTATTAAAGCTGGTGTGGTGACAATGAAACATCTGACAATGTTAGCAGGTCCGAATTTGAATAATGTGGAGGCTGTGGCGGAAAGACTTGGTGTTCATTCTTTTCGAAAAGTTGGACAGTTTTTACAAGGCTTTCGGGACTTATTAACGGAAGAAGAAAAATTAAGACTCAAAAATTGGATGGAAGGATGTGAATTGCCTGAGTCTACTGATCTCTTTCCAAGTATGGGAGTGAGACCGAGAATGGATGAAGAGGACTTTCAAGATTTATCAGGGTTTTTCAAAAATGATGTTCGTTTTACTGTTTTTAATTCTGTAGGAGGGAAAAGTATTTATTCCTTTTGTGTTAAGGTGCTGAATAAAGGAAAATTAAAAAATAGGATTGACACACCATGGAGGAAGTATCTGGAAGTAAAAGATGAGATAATGCCAGTATGGGAAGCAATTTATAAGCCACCGTTGACCAAAAAGGTTGGAGATATTCAGTGGAGAATATTGCACGGTATTATTGCGGTAAATGCTTTTGTGTCTATTATAAATTCTGAAATTACTGATACCTGTCCTTTTTGTAATTGTAGAGAAACTATTTTTCATTGTTTTCTTAGGTGTAAATGATTGTTGCCTTTATTTGTTTTTTTGAAAGAATTGTTTAATTTGTTTGGAGAAATGTTCTCTGATGTTTGTTTCATTTTTGGAGTGAAAATTGGGAAAAATAAGAGGAATATTTGTAAAATTTTAAATTTTCTATTGGGACAAGCTAAATTAACAATTTATGCAACAAGAAAAAGAAAAATAGAACAAAATAATAATATTGATGTTCTTGTTTTTTTTAAGTGTATAACAAGAGCTAGGATACATTTAGAATTTAATTATTATAGATTAATGGATAATGTTGAAAGTTTTAAAGAGATTTGGAGCCTAAATGGGAAAATATGTACTGTGAATGGAGAAATTTTGTCTTTTTTCTGAAAACTTTGTTTAATGCAGAATGAAATGGCACTTAGATAGGGCAAACGGAATGGAAGTCACAGAAAGTCTACGGGTTAAGCCAGAACACAGGTATCACGCTTTTATTGAGAAAGGGGATATGAATAGTATTTCACCACCACCAGTTATTTGCAAATAGATCACCTTGAGAACGTCTTGTAAATTATTTGCTGAGCCCTTCGAGATGATTTCTGTTCGGGTCTAATGTAGGACTCGATGCTGAGGACGACCATCTTCCCAGTAAACTTGATTGTTGATGTTGGAATTCCGTGCTCAGCTTAGCAGCAGTAGCTGGCCGCGCCAATCCTAAAGGAATGTACGGTGTGTTTTGAAGTGGAGAGACAGGCTGCAGTTTTTTAAAACCGTAGCTAAATGATAGCTAAACCAGACCTTAGTTATGGGAGCGCCGTTAGGTAGAATAAATAGAGGAGATGGATGAGTGAGAAGTGCGGAGACGACGAATTTTTAGGTATTTAATCATGGAGGAGTACAAGGGCAAAACTGGTTATCATTTGTATATAGCGACAGAGGATACTCCTGATCCCATAGAGTCGTTCTTAGAGAGTGCTTAAGGAAAATAGTAAAGAAATTAGGTGAAAAGCGAACGTCTGAAAGAGACAGATCTCGTGAGGATTCGAAATGCTTTCGATTCGGACGTGAATTCCCCTGGACGCATGAAACCATAGAAAGCTGTTAGGAACAAAGCTTCTAGGAGGACGTTAATGTAATTAGAAAATGAACCGTTGCGTATGACGTTATTAGCTGTTGTAAGACCGAGAAAGTAATGGGTGCTTGGTAAGCGTTTATTTCATGGGTCGTTTTGTGGCCGATGATTTTGTTATGCCTTTAAGGAGCAACCGCACGGCTGGGACGTTAAAAAGACTTGGATAATCGGGGTTATGATATCTGGCAAAAAACTGAATGCTTGCGAGCAGTTTTCCTGATAGAGGATATCTTTAAATTTCTTGTTTCGAAAGTTGTAAATAGAAACGAGCAGACGGGTTGTAATAAGGATAGGAAAAACTGGTTTCCTAAATGAGAGACAAAAAGTCACGAACAGAGACCAAGACGATGTATAAGCTTTCAGGGTAGATGGAGCAAACGCCTTTAGTGATATAATGTCTGGGCCGAATTGAGAGATCGTCCAAAGATGGATCTAATTTAGGCAGAATTTCTGAAAGGTTTGGGCAGGGAGTAGGATCCTGCTCGGCTGATGGGCATAGACGTCTGAACACCTGAAAACGAAAACGAGAAAGTGCATCAGCTAATCATATTGCAGTGACCAGGAATGTGAATAGCTTTAAAAAATAAAATTGTGAATGACTGACTGCCAAGTCAGTCCTTCGCAGAATTGACATGATCAGAGGACAATAGATCTCCCTTTATTGATAATGGCAACTGTGGCTTCATTATCGCAAAACATAATTATATGGCTTGCGGGACCAAGCTGCGCCCCAAAGAATACTAGCTATCGCGATAGGATAGATTTCGTGAAGAGCCGATGAGACAAAACCGGATGATAGTTTAGGAAAATCATTATGCCAGTTTTTTCGGCGAACCAATGCCCTTTGAAAAACCCCCCAAAACCTATAGAAGGTGCAGCGTCTGTGAAAAGTTTGTAATTCATTAGACGATTCTGAAACGTCATTGTAGAAACAAAGAGATGCCGTTCCAATTATTTAGCACACAGAGTCCAGAATTTGAGATCGATAAACATCCTTCGTCTAAGCGAATCAAATCGTGTAGGTTTCGGTACTGGAATGAGCCAAAGTTAACAGACGAGATATAAAAGATCTGCCTTGGGGAATTATGCTCATGGCATAATTAAGATGACCGAGAAGAGAAAGCATGTCACGTTTTTGAAACAACGTGCGTAGCGACAAAAAGTTCTCCATGATTGATCTAATTCTAAGGAGCTTCTCGATTGGGAGAGAGGCTTTCATTTTTTTGCGTATCTAATAAGATGCCCAGGAATTCGGAGATGTTGATGGGCCCACTGTTTTCTCTTTAGATAGGGGAACGCCGACGTCACTAAAAACCCGCTTAAGTGTGTCGAGGACTAGAGTTTTAGGAGAAGGAAAATCGACCAGCAAAAAATCGTCCAGTAAGTGCAAGACGAAGGGGAGGCTTACATACGTTCCACAGGATCCAGCACAGCGCTTCTGAGAGACAGTTAAAAATTTTAGGACTGCTCCGGCATCCGAACGCGAGTCTTACTGCGAAGTAAAATTTTGCTTTCCATTTTACGCCAAAGAGAGCCCAATCAGAGGGATGAATTGGTATAATTTTTAAAAGCATCCGTGATATCTGCTTTAGCCAGCCAAGCACCTTGGCCGGCTAATTTGATTAACTGAATAGCGTTATCAACCGAAGCGTAATGCAGAGAAAAAGGCTCGGAGGGAATATATTCGTTAACACACTAGCGATAGAATCAGAATGGGGAGAAGACATGTCGAAAATCAACAGTTTTTTTCCCTGAATATTTGCGGGTAGCAACTCCGAGCGAATTAACCCTAAAGGGACTAAATGGGGAGGAGAAGAGAGAGGACCGATTACGTAACCTTTATTTACCTCTTTTTCGAGCAAAAAGGAGACCACCTCTAGTTCATTTAGAGCAGACTGTAAATTTTTCGCTACTAAAGTAGTAGATAGAGGGGAAAGAACTCCTACTCGAAACCCTTGAGAAAGGCCAGTGATTAAGAAATCCGCAAAAAGCGGATCAGGGTGAGAGGAAGAGATAAGAAGAGAGTACTGAGACATTGATAGGAGTGGATGGGTGACCACTCAGAATTTTTTCCGAGTAGAGTCTTTTCACTCTGGGAGGAGGCTTGAACCGCCGTGGGCAAACCGATTTCGGGTGAGGATCCTTGCAGAAGCTACATATATGAGCAAATTTACAGTTAGGGAAGGAAACACACAGATTCATTGAAATTATTGCATAAAGAAAAACCCTTGAATTTAGTAATGGGACGCCCTCATAGCATCTGACATTTTGCTTACTTTCTGCGGGACCCAGGACAGCGTCTGTATCTTTTTTATTGTAAGTCTTAGGGCAAAAAATGTGCAGAGTGACCGTGCGAGCTGCAGATGAGACATGCCGAAATTTTCTGGCCTCCGAAGTGATGAACTAAGAGTTCAGTATCCGTGACTGACCAGTCGAGTCTTGAGTTGAATAGAGTAATGAGAGATGCAGACTTTTGCAGAGAGGGATTTATGATATTCGTAGAATAGCGTACCCCCGTACCTTTGATTGAAATCTGCCATCATGGCCAAATAAAGGTCTAATTCCTCTCTGCGTTTAGGAAACACTTCACATAAGACATCTCTGTAGATACCGAACGCAATTACGGAATTCGCCGAATGAGAGGTTCCGTTGCAGTCTGGGATCAGACGTTTTGAGAGTATACTGCCACGTCGCCGCAGTCGACCATTTGACGGTCTATTGCAGGTGAAGGAAGCAGCAATGAAGCTAGGTTAATGTCTTTTCCTTGAATAATATTTTGTCTTGTTAGGGTGACACTGTTACTGCAGCGGGTGAAACGAAACGCCTACCGTATGCTTGTGCCGGAACTGCAGTAGATAGATTATAATGTGACGACGATAGTGGGACATTGATGTCCTGGCTTGAAGTGCTAGCCGACTGGTTAGGTGCCTGTACTCCATGGGATGTAGAGGGGGCACTTATTTGGTCGTTGGATCCGGAAGCATGATGAGGAGCCGTAGGGAAGACTGAACTCAAAAAGGATGGAGTAGAACCTGGAGCGCAACCGGCGACGGCATTCTCGAAGATGGCCATTTTCGATTCTAGAACCTTAACAGTATCTGAAAGGCTTTTGACAGCCTGAATCAGTTGAGTATTGGCATCGACAGCACCGTAATTGGTCGGAGGTTGCGATGCCTGCGCGAGTGTCATGTGTTTCTTAACTGGGCGGGGAGAAGAAGATTTAGCTGACCTCTTCCTTCCAGGTTGTTTTGGATTGCCCTGACGTTGCTGACAATGACTGAGCTGTATCTGCAGGTGACTCGGGTGGGGAACCCAGCGTGTTAAATGCCAGAAGGGACCAGATCATCTCTTGATAGATCTTGGTTGATAGGAATGCCGGCCGCCTGGAGTGTATTAATAATCCTTTCTGAAGACCACTGGGGTCCATGGAGAATCGCGGTTTTGGAGACGAATGCTACGCCTGGTAGCCGCCGGAGATGGGTAGCGCAATATCGTCATCTGATTCGGAGGTATCACAAACTACGACAGGTTGCTGTGACATTTGGTTTGGATAAGACGCTGAAACGTCAGCGGCAGTATCTGCAGACACAATGAGATGCAAGTAGTGCATTTTTTATATACCTCGTGTTGAGATCCGATTGGTTTAGACCTTAATTAGAATGTGACGTGTCATTTAGTCGTTCCTAGTAGAACTTACGCTTACGCTTCCATATCCTCTTCTGACTATTATTAATTCCTCATTGTTATTAGGATATGTCCCCAAAACCTTCGAACTGGCTGTTATTAAGCCTCTCATCAAAAAAAACACAACTTGACCCCAAAGAACTAGTTAATTATAGAAACCGATCTCGAATCTCCCTTTTCTGTCCAAGATACTAGAAAAGGTAGTGTCCTCACAATTATGTTCCTTCTTAGAGAAAAAATGGCATCTGTGAGGATTTCCAGTCAGGATTTAGACCATATAATAGTACTGAGACTGCTCTCCTTAGAGTTACAAATGACCTGCTCTTATCATCTGATCGTGGTTGTATCTCTCTATTAGTGCTATTAGATCTTAGTGCTGCGTTCGACACTATTGACCACACTATTCTTTTGCATAGACTAGAACACTTTGTTGGCATTAATGGAAGTGCATTAGCATGGTTTAAATCGTACTTATATGACCGCCATCAATTCGTAGCAGTGAATGAAAAGGTATCATATCGTTCACAAGTGCAGTATGGAGTACCTCACAGGCTCAGTACTAGGGCCATTACTCTTCACGCTTTACATGTTACCCCTTGGGAAATATCATCAGGAAACACGGTGTTAGCTTTCATTCACTGTTATGCTGATGATACTCAGCTCTATAATTTTTTTCGCGCGGGGCCCGGCGAAACATACCAATTTGAAAAACTAACGGAATGCATAGTCGATATAAAAAACTGGATGACGAGTAATTTCTTACTGCTAAATTCTGAAAAAACAGGGGTGTTAATTATTGGACCTAAAAGCTCTGCATGTAATGACCTAGAACGCTATCTAAGATTTGATGGCTGCTCTGTCAATTCTTCGTCATCAGTTAGGAACCTAGTGTGCTATTGATAGCAACCTTTCCTTAGAAAGCCACGTTTCTAGCATTTGTAAAACTGCATTTTTCCATCTCAAAAATATATCTAAATTACGGCCTATGCTCTCAATGTCAAATGCAGAAATGTTAAATCCATGCGTTTATGACCTCAAGATTAGATTATTGTAATGCTCTATTGGGTGGTTGTACCGCACGCTTAGTAAACAAACCTCCAGCTAGTCCAAAATGCAGCAGCTAGAGTTCTTACTAGAACCAGGAAGTATGATCATATTAGCCCGGTCCTGTCAACACTGCACTGGCTCCCTATCAAACATCGTATAGATTTTAAAATCTTGCTTATTTACTTATAAAGCCCTGAATGGTTTAGCACCTCAGTATTTGAATGAGCTCTTGTTACATTATAGGTCCTCCACGTCCGCTGCGTTCTCAAAACTCAACTTGATAATACCTAGAATATCTAAGTCAACTGCGGGTGGCAGATCCTTCTCCTATTTAGCGCCCAAACTTTGGAATAACCTACCTAACATTGTTCGGGAGGCAGACATACTCTTGCAGTTTAAATCTAGAATTAAAGACCCATCTCTTTAACCTGGCTTACACATAACATACTAATACACTTCTAATATCCAAATCCATTAAAGGAATTTTAGGCTGCATTAATTAGGTAAACTGGAACAGGGAACACTTCCCATAACACCCGATGTACTTGTTACATCATTAGAAGAATGGCATCTACGCTCATATTAGTTTTTTCTCTCTTATTCCAAGGTCACCGTAGCCACCAGATCCAGTCTGTATCCAAGTCAGAGGGTCATTGCAGTCACCCGGATCCAGTATGTATCCAGCCCAGATGGTGGATCAGCACCTAGAAAGGACATCTACAGCCCTGACAGACAGCAGAGACCAGGACAACTAGAGCCCCAGAGACAGATCCCGTGTAAAGACCTTGTCTCAGACGACCACCGGGACAAGACCATAGGAAAAAGATGATTCTTCTGCACAATCTGACTTTGCTGCAGCCTGGAATTGAACTGCTGGTTTCGTCTGGTCAGAGGAGAACTGGCCCCCCGACTGAGCCTGGTTTCTCCCAAGGTTTTTTTCTCCATTCTGTCACCGATGGAGTTTTGGTTCTTTGCCGCTGTCGCCTCTGGCTTGCTTAGTTGGGGACACTTCATTTACGGCGATATTGTTGACTTGATTGCAAATTATTCCACAGATACTATTTAAACTGAACTGAGCTGCATGATGACATCACTGAATTCAATGATGAACTGCCTTTAACTGTCATTTTGCATTATTGACACACTGTTTTCCTAATTAATGTTGTTCAGTTGCTTTGACACAGTCTTTTTTGTTTAAAGCGCTATATAAATAAAGGTGACTTGACTTGACTTGACCTTCGTGTAGAGACGGTATCCTCCTGTGTTCTCACCTTAAACGGGTAGTGGCACAGAGAGGCCCCAGTTAGTGTCGGCTTGCTAAAAACTGTTTTTCAGAGTGTCCGTACGGTGGAACGTCCGGCGCCAGGCCTTCACAGTGAATCCGAGAGAACCATGGAAAGCTGGGTTCCTTATTGAGACTTAAGTGGTACTCGTAATGTATAGTCCAGGGTATGCTTTCCGTGAAAGTGAACGTCTCGGTTATGTATGGTAACCCTCGTTCCCTGAAGGAGGAAACAGAGATGTCACGTCCCATCGCCACGGTTGCTGTACCACCCCTGAGCGGCTGGGTCACTGGCTCGGTTCCTCTTTGAAAACCTGGTATGTATTGCACCTGCTGCCTTATTATACTCACACTGTGATCAGCGGCAGCTGGATGCAATAATTGCATGCCAATATGCATTGCCTCGTTTAGTTTACACTTAGATTGGTTTTATAGAAAGCAATATCCAAATTCGTCAGTCACCGACGTGACGTCTCCTTCCCCTCATTCAGGGAACGAGGGTTATCATACGTAACCGAGACGTTCCCTTTGCAAACAGAAAGGAAAATTTTCATATACATTAGAATTAATAACAGAAACGAAAGCATTGGCAGCCACAATTCCATGTAACACTTTTTTTTTTTAACGGTGATTTATGTAGAGCTCTCCACTCAGGCTTGACTTCATCATCAAGCCCAAAATGAGCTCTCTGGGGAGTATCAACTCAACCATTCATGAGTGATAAAAGACTTATACATGGATTTACCTGTCATTGTGACCACATTGTGTGGTTGTGAGAGTTCCATTTAAAAATCAGGAGCAAGAATTAATGAAGGGGAAGATATCATTACTGTTAGGTTGACAATGTCCATTACAATATTCATTACATATGGAGAGTTCAGTCTGTGTGAGTTCACATTTCCAATTGTTGAGCAAATGATTTACAATCCTGATAGATCGGACTCCTATATGAGAGGCCAGTTTTTCAGCGTTAGACAAATTTGGCCCAGTCAGATCAAAAACATGTTTCAAAGTAACAATCCCTGCTGAAATGAAACGCTGTGCCATTAAAGACCCAGCTAAGAGCTCTATGTTGAATCATGTCCCATACAGCACTGGCTCGTTCACCAACCAAAACAGTGAATCACTGCTTGTCTTTGATTTCTGGAACATCCCCCACACAGTAAGCAACCCATGATAAAAACTAAGGAAGATTGCATAGTTTGTGAGTCTTCAGATCCATTAAAAAAAATAACAACTGAGCGAAGATTGCATAGTTTTTGTGAGTCTTCAGATCCATTAAAAATAACAACTGAGCTAGGCCAAAATTACCAACTTGGCTCAATATGGGCTAAGGGTCTCCAGACAAGGTTTTCTGGTCCAAACAGAAGTCTTTGTATAAATTGGAGTCTGAAAGTAGCACCTCTACTAGCGAGATGAATGAGTCCTTAACCTCCATCTTCCTTTGGCAAACACCAAAAGACATTGTGGGACCCAATGTAAATGATCCCAGAAAAACTTTACTAAAACTGCTTGTATGTTTTGCCAGCAGCTGTGGTGGAGGATCTACACACATCAGGCGATGCCACAACATAGATGACACTAGGTTGTTAATCACTAATACACAACACTTAAAAGACATGTGTGGTAAGATCCACTTCCAGTTTTTTTTGAGACGTCCTTCAATTTTTTTCTAAAACATTGTCCCAATTTTTACACACAAATGAATTGTCTCCTAAAAACACAACAAGATACTTAAAACCACCCTTAACCCAAGATAACACATTAGGCAAGACTTTTTAACTAACTCAACACCAAAAGCTATGGCTTTACTTTTCACATTCAGTCTCATGGCTAATACTTTTGAGAGCAGCTTGTAATCAGTCGACAGTTAAAGCCAATGGTCGCCAATTTTTAATCTCTTGCAGGTCACCTTTCTTAGGAAGAAGAGTAAGGATCGCCCTCCTGCAGCTTAGTGGTAAAAAAATTCCTTTTCAAGGCTGTCCATTAGCACAAGTAACAAGTCTTTGCCAATTTCATTCCAAAAACTATATTAAAGTCGACAGGAATCCCATCAGCACCTGGAAACTTGCCACCCTCTAGGCTTTGCAGTGCTGTGAATAATTCAGTTTCAGAGACTGGACCACCCAGCTCCATGTTTGTTAGTCTCCTCTAAAACCTTTGGTAGGGCCCTCATAAAAGGACTGGGCTTCTTCTTATATATCTTGAGACTCTTTCTTGAACAGTTTTTCATAAAAGTCAACAGCACATTTATGAATCTCTGCAGATTCATGCAGTAGTTGTCCAGTGTTGTTTTCACAAAGAATGCATGAGTCTCTTTTGCCCATTTTTTTCATTCTAGGGCAAAGAAAAAATTAGAAGGACACTTTAACCACATTTTGAAAATGTGAACTGACCAGAGCACCTTGGGCAGAAAAACCTAGCAGGTTGGAAAGAGTTTTTTTTTTTTCCTTCCTTTTGAGAACTTTATAGTGTTTTTTTTTCTCCCATGGAGTCTGCCCAACTCTTGCAACTCCACTATTTAACTCTCTAAAGCTTTCATAGATCTTGTCATATCTTTTGTAACATTTAGAGTATATTGTAAACAAAGCTGTTTGATTTTACTCTTTTCTATGTCCCACCACTGCTGCAAATAAATGTATTCAGATTTTGTATTTTTAAAACCATCCCCCCCCAAAAACATTGTCATCCAGCAAAGCTACATTAAAATGCCAAAAAGCACTATTACATTTCACATCTTTGATAAAAATAGAACATTGAACAAAGGAATTATCAGAAATACCTACAGGATGTATTGAACAATTTTTCAGAAAATTAGTTTGATGTTTGAAACAATAAAATCTAGTCTAGATAGAGACAGAGAATTATCTTTAACATGAGCCCGGGTATATACTGACGCTGGGAAGGATGAAAAAAAACTCCCAAACATCACATAAACTATTGGATTCAATTACATTTATACAATTCTTCCTCTCCTATAGTAGAGAATGAGTGGAACTGTTCCTCAGGGGATCTATAGTGCACTGTCTGATGCGATACTGTAGCTGACGGCTGCATGGTTACAATTTTATCTCTAATAGTATCGATCTTAGAAGTAAAGTAGTTCATAAAAGTCATTACTGCTGTGATGTTGGGAAATGTCAACACTTGTTGATGCTTTATTTTTCGTTAATTTAGCCACTGTATTGAATAAATACCTGGGGTTATGTTTGTTTTCTTCTAAAAGAGACAAAAAGGAATCAGATCTAGCAGTTTTTAATGCTATTCTGTAGGATAGGTTACTTTCCCGCCAAGCAATACGAAATACCTCTAGTTTTGTTTCCTTCCTTCCTTTAGGGTGTGAGTGTGCTCATTATACCATGGTGTCAGACTGTTTTCCTTAACCTTCCTTAAGCATAAAGGAGCAAGTGTATTTAAAATGCTAGAAAAGAGAGAGTCCGTAGTTTCTGTTACATCAAGTTGTTCTGAGGTTTTGGATATGCTAATGATTTGGGATACATCAGGAAGATTACTTACAAAGAAGTCTTTTGTGGTAGAAGTGATGGTTCTACCATACTTGTAACAAGAAGTAGAATTTACAGTTATAGCTTTATGAAGTTTGCACAAAACTAAATAATGATCGGAGATATCACTTGGCTGCATAATTTCAACACCATCAACATCAATTCCATGTGACAGTATTAAATCTAGAGTATGATTTTGACAATGAGTAGGTCCTGAGACGTGTTGTCTAACCCCAATAGAGTTCAGAATGTCTATAAATGCTGATCCCAATGCATCTTTTTCATTATCAACATGGATATATTAAAAATCATCAACAATTAAAAATTTATCTGCAGCCAGCACTAACTCGAATGTAAAATCAGCAAACTCTTTAATAAAGTCTGTATGGTGCCCTGGTGGCTTGTATACAGTAGCCAGTACAAACATCACAGAGGATTTATCATTAACACTCCTTTCTCTGGATAATGTTATATGGAGCACCATTACTTCAAATGAGTTATACTTGAAGCCCGCCCTCTGAGAAATATTGAGAACATTGTTATAAATTGAAGCAACACCTCCCCCTTTACCTTTTGGACGTGGCTCATGTTTATAAAAGTAATATTGGGGGGTAGACTCATTTAAAATAATGTAATCATCAGGTTTTAGCCAGGTTTCTGTCAAACAGAGCACATCCAGATTATGATCAGTGATCATATAATTTACAAAAAGTGCTTTCGTAGAAAGGGACCTGATATTCAATAAGCCAAGCTTTATCATTTGTTTATCCATATTTCATCTGTTTTTTTATTTTTTATTTGTTGAACCTCAATTAAATTGTTTACTCTTAAATTGGTTTGGACCTTTTTTGTATTTTTCTCTAGGTCGGGGAACAGACACAGTTTCTATAGTGTGATATCTAGGTGAAAGACTCTCTATGTGCTGAGAATTGACTGACTTTTGTGATGTGAGGTGGCTAGCAGATGGTCAGTTTAGCCAGTCTGTCTACTTCCTGACCTGGCCCCCTGTTAGTCAAGTACAAACTCTAAGACTATGTGCAATATTTCTAGAGAGAAGAGTGGCACCATCCCAGGAGGGATGAAAAGACCATCACTTTTCAACAGGTCAGGTCTGCCCCAAAAGTTCATCCAATTGTCTATGAAACCTATGTTATTCTGCGGGCACCACTTAGACATCCAGCCATTGAGTGATGACAATCTGCTATGCATCTCATCACCACGGTAAGCAGGGAGGAGACCAGAGCATATTACAGTGTCTGACATTGTGCTTGCAAGTTCACACACCTCTTTAATGTTATTTCTGGTGATCTCCGTCCTGGCGAAGTTGAACATCATTAGCGCCAGTGTGAATAACAATCTTACTGTATTTACGTTTAGCATTAGCCAGCACTTTTAAATTTGCCAAGATGTCAGGGGCTCTGGCTCCCGGTAAATATTGGACTATGGTGGCTGTTTTTTTTTTTTTCACATTCCGTACAATAGAATCGCCAATATCTAGAGCACTTTCATCAGGTTTCTCAGTGGGTGCATCACTGAGTGGGGGAGAACTTATTTAATGTTTTGATTGGAACAGAAGAGCTGTTTTTGACCCGCGTCTATGCCGCGTCACAGTCACCAGTTACCCTGCTGCAGATGCACTGTTACCAGACCCGAACAATGTACAGGACTCCCTGGGCTAGTCGCATCCAAAGCCATATCTAGAGCCCTAACATTCTTACTGTCCTCAATTAACCCTCTGAAGTCGATTAACGCGTATACGCATTATGAGGCATTTTCTCCTGATAACCCCGAAAAGAACTTAAATTACACTTTCAGTTTTGACCATACAGATAAGAGCAATACATCAATCGAATCTGTAAAGGGTCTACTTTTTTTGTATACAGACATAATAACAACAAAACTTTGTGCACTTATAAAATAAAGATAACAAACAAGGTGTGCTGTCTGCAGCCTTTGTCTGCGCTGATCTTCATTTACAAACGCGTCATTAAAATGACTGTAAACTCAGTGAGTACTCTGAGACATGAGAGATATATCTATAGAAAGCCTGACATGTCTACTTTTAAACAAAACAAGTGCTGCCGAAAACAAGTATTCTGTGATAAAGTAATCCATATGAAAACAACGCGATGTCCGCCTTTCACGTCTCCCTTCATTATCTTCTAATGTGACCATGCCCGTGCGCTGAACGCAACTTTCAGATTCTAATGTTTCACTGAACCGCGTGGCTTGAATACGCCCACACAAAAAAAGACAACGCAGCGAGATTGTTCTTCAAGTTTTTTTTATTTTACTATTTGCGTCGCGATGAGAGGAATAAGACATAATTCACCCCAAAAAGATGTGATGTGGTTGAGGATTTGAGATTTGGATTTCCTCAGGAAAAAAGAATGAAGCACTTTATTCAGCAGAGATCATAAACATGAGTAAGTCTCTTTTTATTCATTTATATACTTGTACTAGTTTTCACACAACGTGTAAACATTTTACTAGTTAGACTTTTTCCAAAGACTTTTTTCCAAACTATAATTCCTGACTAAATGTATAATCAAGTGAAATATTATTAAGTTTCAGTAACAATATACACTACTATACCATTCAAAAGCTTGATGTAAATAATATAAATGTAACAAATAAATGTAACTGTAACAAATGTAACAAAAAATGCTGTTCTTTCAATTTATCCCCTCCTAAAAAACTTGAAAAAAAATATTCTCAGCTCTTTTCAACATTAATAATAATAATAATAATAATAATAATAATAATAATAATAATAATAATAATAATAATAATAACAATAAATGTTTTTTGTAGAAATTAAGATTGTTAAAAGGATTTCTGAAGGATTGTGTGACTGGAGTAATGATGCTAAAAATTCAGTTTGAAAGTCAGCTTTGATTGTTCCTAATAAACTGTTTAACTGCACTCACAAGTGAATATTAAATTATGTTGTGTTAATTAAATATATTCTAAATAAACTACAAACATAAAATTATATACATTTATTTTATCCTCACATTCTTTCTTTTAACTCTTCCCCTCTCAGCCCACACAGCTGACTGAATGGCTCATTATGCAGCTCATTATGCAGGCCTTTGTCTTCTCAGGTGTGAATCACAATGATATTCATGATAGATGACGCCTACTCGCATATGACTTTTACCAACAAAGTGTCTTAGAAAATTTAAATCAATATATTGTTTTCTGTAAGTGAGTAAACAAGATGATTGTCACATCATTTAGAAAGAAAAATTCTGGGCTACAAGCTCCAGTTCTCAAAAGTCCCAGGAACCAATGTTCTGTATGTGTTTTATTGCCTTATTCAAGTGATTTAACATTTCTAGTTTTTCACCAACCACGCATAACATTTTTTTCTCAAAAGCACAATCATGTACATACATGCTGCTCACATATTATTATAGCCCAGTTTGTGCTTATTACAGTGAGATTAAACTTTAGCCATTAGATGTTTATAAGAAACTGAAAAATAGCCCAAATGTAAGGGCATGACAAAACTTCTCCAGGACCCAAAAATACCCTTAGACTTCAGAGGGTTAAACTATGGATGTGTGTCTCTAATTCTAAAATCTTCTCTGTCAGCCTAAGTATTTCCCTGCATTTATCACATGTGAATCCCTCGTCGCCGACAGAGAGATTTAAACTATGCATGTGGCAAGCGGTGCAAATAACAATAGCAGGAGAAGCCATTACTCACATGCTTGATGAAAAATTTGTACCACAGTTGTTTGATGAACTTGTGAAAAAAAAAACCGGGAGCGAGAGAGAGGAGAAAACAAAAAAGAAAAGAAAACAGTGATAGGCACGAATGGAAATGCCTAATGGGTAAGCTAACGAATGCTAATGTGATGCAGGTGCGATTTAGAATAAAAGCGAACGATCAAATTAATCAGATTAGATTGATAGATAATATCAGAAATATGGTGGGAATTAAGTTATATTTTATCACTTTAAACAACCAAGGGTTTAAAGGCAGGATAGTGAGGCGCAGACAGGTGCGGGGAAATCAACTAATAATCAGACTAAACAGGGACAGGAAAACAGACCAAATAAGACAAAACAGGAACTGAAACACAAAACAGGCAAAACATGTCCAATCCTGGATGACAAAACAGGTCCAATCCTGACATGTTGCCTTCCTCCCGGAAGGTGTGGAGGTGAGGGATACTCCAGCCATGGCGACGCTTGAGGATGGCAGTCCCGCGGAGCTCGCTCCACATAGATGGTGGGCTGAGGGCAAGCAGAGGGGCTGCCAGATGACAGCAGTGGTGGAGGAGGCAAGAGCGGGTGGGCATTTGAGGAGCGGGGCACTGGAGAATCAGAAGCCCTCTTAGGGCTAGACGAGGAAACCAAGAAAGAAGGAGGGCTGGACGGGACCAGCGGAGACGACGGAGAGAGGAGAGGGGACAGTTCAACCTCCAGTTCAGATTCCAGTCTATAAGATCCTCCTCCTCATTTTGGCCCTTTTGGTGCTCCATACTCGGCTTACCCTCATCTGCGATGCAGGGGGCGGAGCTCCACTCCATGCTCACACCGTCCCACAGCTCTCTCCCTTGCGGTAGGCATTGTAGCTAGCTCTTGCACCTGTTCTTACAGTTTGGGCTCCATATCTGGGGCGATCCTCCACTCAGTTGCTCGGCATTGCACTGGCTCATTGATCACAGCAATAATGGTCTCTCCATCATTGGTGGGCTCGGGCTTATGCTACACTGAAAAAAAGTGTTTTATTGGATCAAAGTAAAAATTTTGCATCAACTTGTTACATCTAATTACTTTTTAGCAACTTAAAATTTTTACTTTGAAATGAATTAACTATCCATTACTTAGCCAAAGCAAAAAGTATCTTTGAATCAAATAAAGTTTTTAAATTTAATGAAATCTAAAATTATACTTTGTCTTAATGTTTTCTCTTTGTATTAATTATTTTACATCTAACCAAATACAATTTAAAATATTAATGTAATAAAGAAATTTACTTTCAGAATGTGTAATTTTATCATCAAAGATGAATGACTTCACACAAACTTTTTTATTTTGTCAGAATACAACTTTTTTTTACAATGTGTACAGTATCCTGATACAAATGACACACTGTCTAACAATGTAAACATCATAAACTTGATATTTTTTGTCATAAAAACCTTTTCTACAGTGTGTATAGTATTGTTATAAAAACACATACTGTACTGAACAGTTTTTAGTGTCCTTATACATAGACACACTGATACAAATGTAAATTCATCATAAGAATCAGTAATGGATTTTCGAAGAGAAAAATGCAATCTTTCACCTCCATGGAATAGTTTACCCAAAAATTTAACTTCTTTCATAATTGTCATAATGTCCTGAACCAAATTTAAAGTTAAATACTTGCATAGCTTAAGGATGAGTAACATGGTAAGAATTTTCATTTTTGGGTAAAATATTTAACTTACTCTTGATAAAACACAACTTAACCAAGATAAAACAAATCATGTTTAGTAAACAGTAGTACAGTTAACTTTGTATAAAAGGCTTTATACAGTCCAACATCTTCCAAAGAAATTTACCATCAGCAGAACATTGTAGCTGGGTCAAAGGAAACAAATTTACTCCTGCAGTTTTGAAGAGAGGTTCTGCATCCTTTGGCTCATCTGCTTACTCTATGTCCATGATTATTTTTTGAAAGGCCTCAAAGGTGTATGAGTCCTTCAGGATATTTTAAGTTCAGTGCATAAACGAGTCCAAATATCATGGCACAGGAACATGCAACAGAGGGCAACTCATTTAGTACTTCCACACCATCAATGACAATGGAAATGTCCAGTGCACGGACTAAGAGCATCAGTTTCATGGATCACAAAAAAAAAATGCCATGGTGGCCTTCTCAAATTCTCTCTTGCTTTTCTGCTTGGCCTCCCTCTGGTCAGCCTAAAAACTACAAGAACAGAGTAAATGAGGGACTGGTGAGAAAAAAATAAAATAATAAAAAAACCTTCATTTAGTTAGCTTTCCCTACTATGGAGGTCAAATGAAGAGCCCAAACGTCTGTTGCTAACTTTCATTAAAATATCTTAATTTGTGTGCAGCGTAAAAATACAATTTATACGGTTTATTACAAGAGTAGAGTAAAGTGATGACAGTTTTTGGGTGAAGATGTACTTTTACACTCTTTCGGCTGTGAAAATGTTTTTTTAAACACTTGTACAATCAAACGCGCCCATGTGTTGACCATTGTAGGACAATGACAGACATTTGTTGAGTGCAGTACCACAATGGCCAATCAGAGGCATTTATCAATCTACTCAGTTTGTTCAAAATGGCTTTTTGGGGTGAACCAACCCCTTTTAAAGGAGTATTTCACATTCAAAATTCTGTCATCATTTACATGCCCTCTTGTTCATTTCAAACCTATATGAATTATTGTCCTCTGCAGAATTTTGAACAAATGCTGGTAACAGAACAGCACAGCCCCATCACAATTATTGTATGGACACAAACCAATTGCCAGTGAATGGGGGGCTCTTAACAACAATTCTTCAAAATATATTTTTGTGTTTTGTGAAGAAAGTCACACAGGCTGTTGTGTAAATAACACAATTACCTTGAACTACTTTAAAGTGATATGTCACGACCAAATCAAAATTTTCCCACGTTTTACTCACCCTAAAGCCTTGAGAAAGACCTTTAAGACCCCAGAGCCATGTCGAGCAGTTCTTTGATCGATGGATGTACTATTTGAAGCTATAAAAAAGTCAGCAATTCACTTCCATTCTACTGCTTGGAAGTAAAATGATAACGTAGGATTATAACTTTGCCTGTACTGTTCTTCAAAAATATTAACATATTCCAGTTCAGGATGCCTTGAGGGTGAGTAAAACATGGGGAAATGTTGATTTGGTAGAGAAATATCACTTTAAGGCAAAAATGGTTGAGAGAAATTTTTAGTAGTATTGCCACAAGCAAATTTGTTTACATGTAACCAAGACCTGATCCATAACTTTAATAGTGTCCTTAGTTTTTTCACGGAGGACTCCACCTTTGCTCCTAATAACCTGGAGCAAGCTGAGAGCTCTGTCTGTCCAAAGAGACCATAAATCTCGATTGTAAAGGTAAGGGTCCTGATGCGAAAAAATTTCGGCATTAATCTGTAAGAAATAGAAACAGAAAATAGACTTCTGAAAAAAAAAAAGATTTTAATTTGAGAACTAGTTGTAAAAATACATATACAACACAAAGCATTAAACAAAAGTTATAATTAGGGCGTCTAAGACATTTTCAAACCCTATAACTACATACTACAAAAATCCAATGGTAAAAACTAATGGTAAATCAGGATTAGTCACTTACATTTTAACATTTTTCAATAAAATAAATGCTTTTACCTCCTCTTGTTGAAACAGAGCTGGCCATTCTTTCTTGCAGTTTCTTGAACACTAGGTTGGTTTTCCACAATCTCTCGTCTGCGTAAGGCAAACGTCTGATTGTCACTGCATGGTTTCTTCTTCACTAACTTTAAAAGTGCCAGGTGCTCAATTTCAAGGTTTTTTCTGATGTCTCTCCAGCAGGTAGGGATGGGATATGATTTTGCCTCACCATGTTTAGGTCGTTAAAATTTTTTTGCTGGAAAAGCATGGTCTGAGGCTTTGGTTTTCAGAGAATTTACCAAAATACTCAGGGCATCCAAGACCTTTCAACTATGTGTCCGTACGTTTTCCCATCTTTATTTTAAGTCTCTGTGTCCACCCCTAGCACCCACTGAAGGATCCTTTTTCTGCTTAGCAAGGGTGTTTTTTGATAAAGTGCCTCTGCAAACTTCACAGAAGTTTGCACCTGCTGGGATAAGATTTATCTCATCACAAACCTTCTCCAGAATATCAGACGTTCATCTTGGAGAGTGACAGCCAGCCTTGTTCCATTAGGCTTAAAAAGAGCATTTCCTCTCTCTAATTGTGGAGAAAAGTGTGGATATATAAAGTTCTTTTGGCCACTGTTGATTTCTTGTAGAAACGGTTTTCTGAGCCAGGGGATGAGAGGATGATTGTATCATCAGTGTCGACAGAGCCAACAGAGGACAGAGCATCATCAGACTGGGTCCCACCATTTGTTTGAGCATGAATGAGTCTTTTGTTCTGGCAACGTTCGATAATCTTTAGAGTGCCAAGACTCTGAAGTCTCCAGGGTTCGTCAAATTTACAAAATACATCCCCAAAATCTTGGTCCTGATACTGTAGACCTGAATCTACCATTTAATCCAAAAAGCTTCCCTTCAACTTTTTCAATGAACTCATCCACTGACTTCGCGGACATCCCATCTGGCAGAAGCACTTTTCTTTCTTTGAATCCATCTTTACTCACAATCACCAAAAGCTTGGCAGATATTCTTCCTGACATGCTAACAGATTCTGTAAAAGAGTATATAAATAAGATTAGATACACGTAGAAGTAATAGATTATTACTAGACAGTTACATGTTCACTATATCTTGTGCACTTTTCTTAGAATTTATAAACAATTCTAACCTCAAACATGTAGATCTCTTCAAGAGCCATCATGCGTCTCCCCCAATTGTGTACTGAACAAGTGGATATGGGTCTGTAAGGTCATGGTGCTCTAAAAGTTCAATTTTTCTTGTCAGATGACTGGACCATGACATAGATTCTATAATTTTTAGTATACCATGCATCAATTCTTCTGACATTGAACAATAATAATAATAATAAACTTTATTTTATATAGAGCCTTTAAAAGTAGCATCTCAAAGCACTTCACATAAAAAAATGAAATTAAAAAGAATACACATAACAGACACAGGCAGTAAAAACTAATCAAACTCAAAAAATACAAAAAATTAAAAAACCTAAAATAGAAAGCCAATATAATAACAAACAAAGTAATCACACATGAATCACATAAAAGCTATCCTAAAAATAGTATTGTTTTAAGGGACGATTTAAAAACACTAAGGGAATTCTGCATTCCTAATCTCAGAGGGCAGGGAATTCCACAATTTAGGAGCCAAAAGAAGAGAAAGCCCGATCACCCATAGATTTTAGCCGTGTTGTTTGGACAGTTAAAAGGACCAGCTTCAGAAGAGCGTAAGAACACGTGTAGGAGTGTAGGGGGTTAGAAGCTCACACAAATATTGAGGGGCCAAATTATTCAAGGGCCTTATAAGTGAGCATGAGAATTTTAAAATCAATACGAAAACTAACAGGAAGTTCCAGTGCAATTTTTCCAGGATAGGTGTGATGTGCTCCCTCCCACTGGTCCTAGTCAGAATTCTAGCAGCGGAATTTTGTACCAAACTGTAATTTACTTAGGGTAGCTTTTAGAAACTCCAGCCAGCAATGCATTACAATAAATCAATGCGTGAAAAAACAAAAGTGTTGATTAACTTTTCAGCCACAGAGAAAGTCAACATGTTGGGACGTAATTTGGCAATGTTTCTGAGATGAAAAAATGATGGGCGTCAGCTTGACCCCCAGATTTTTTAGTTTAGTTGGAATTGTAAAGCAGAGCCATCCACACTTTAAGGTTATGGACTCTGCTTTACGCAACTGATGAGGGGGGAACCCAAAGCATCACTTCAGTCTTGTCACTGTTTAGACAAAGAAAATTTTCAGGGACATCCACATTTTTTAATCTCAGTAGAACATTGAGAAAGAAGAGACACAGGCATATTGGCACCAGGGTTTGAAATGTATATAGATCTGAGCTGTCCTCGGCATAAAAAAGTGAAAGTTAAGACCCAAGAGGTTCATTAAAAGTTGGCCAAATCGGAAAAATATAAATACTCAAAAAGTAAAGGGCCCAAAATATTGATCCCTGGGGAACACCACAGTGCCCCACAACCGATCTCAGCCTTGCAATCACCTATCCTAACAAACCTGCTTGCGATCCAGAGACCGGTAGGACTTTAAACCACTGTTCATGCCGAATCAGAAACTCCAAAGATAGTCTCTAAAACGGGGTGCTTAAAATGGAGTGATTATAGTGTCCAAAGCGGCAGGGCATAAGATCAAGAAGCATCAGTATAGACAGATGGCCAGAATCAGAAGCCATTAACAAGTCATTAGTGACCCTTAACTAAACGCTGTTTCAAGCTGCTGTTGAGTTTACGGAATCCCAGATGACGGGGCCTCAAAAAGGATCATTAGCGGAAAGATGAGAAAGCACTTGAGTAGCCAACTGTTTGTTCCCAAATATTTTTGGCGAGAGGAAGGACTGGAAGATTGGATGATGGGACGAAAAATTATTCAGCTATTAAAAGTCCATGTTTGTTTAGTTTTTGCGTACAGGGGTGAAAGCAGCAGTTTTAAGTGCTGATGCTGGCACAACAACGGTGACACAGAGACGTTATTGATAATTCTCAAAAACATACAGGCGACAGGGGAATCAAAAACATGATTTAAAAAAGACAATTGGATGGTATCGGATCCAGCTCTGGCAGCTGAGGCTTTCAGTTTTGACCCACCATATACAAAGAGACTAGGGAGTCATGAATAGCAAAACGTTATGGAGAGAAATACCAGAAA
Organism: Cyprinus carpio; assembly: GCF_018340385.1. NCBI lineage: Eukaryota > Metazoa > Chordata > Actinopteri > Cypriniformes > Cyprinidae > Cyprinus > Cyprinus carpio. The sequence goes on from NW_024879139.1 coordinate 507,550, forward strand.
ATGCAGAAAATAGTAAGGCAGGAGGCAGCAGAGAGTATGAAGTGGAAACACAATTGTGGTTATCTGTTATCTGATACATTTTGGTGCTAAAAAAAAACCGCCAAAAAAAATATACCAACGGTGAGTTGAAGCAGGAACATTAGAGAAAGCTGTGATTTTAAGCAGCTTTGTTGATTGAGGTGTGAAAACATTTGGTTAGGGTTTCTCTGATTGCTGGCAATTATCGGAGAAAAAAAAACCGATCTAGCTGACACAATTTCAGCTATATCGGCGGGTAAGCTGTCTTTTCCAGGACTGGTGATGAACAGTTTTAAACCTTGATATGCGATCTACGTCATTTTGCGATACAAAGTCTTTCATTGCCCGCCAGATCATCATGATAACAAGGAGCAGAGGCTTGCAAAAAGAAAGCGATCGTGATTTCAAAGGAGCCAGCGTGTCCAGGCCAGGACAAGAGAGAACAGGTGATTCAGGACAGAACAGCAACGTTAGCAGCCAGATAATTCAGTCCAGATAGAGAATCACATACTTAAAAAAGGACGTCAATAAACTCAGAGAAAAATCAGTGGGCTCAATAGATCTCCCACTTGCGATCAGAAATTAATGATGCGAGAGGGAAGTGTTCATGTCAGGTAATTCCTGTTAAAAAAAGACAGCCCAGTGATCCAGACAGAATAAATCTGATGTTGGACGACGAGACACAAATGAACCATTGGGAATCACAATGTCTAAAGTGTGGCCTTTGTTTGCCAGTGTAGGACAGTCCACGAGTTTGGTTTAGTCTCAAATTTTAGCACTTCCAATATGGACAAAACGTCTTTTGTTATTGTGGAGTCTTTCTATATCCATATGGATGTTGAACATCCCCAGAAAGAATTTCTTTCAAACCTGAGGCAGAGGAGAAGGAAAAAAGACAACATATCTGATAGTTCAGGATAAAAAAGTCTTTATTGGTCTTAGGAGGGCCCTGTAGACTGTAGCCACTGGCAGTAGAGAGGGGCGCAGAAAAAGAAAACACTCAAAACAAGACATTCAAATGAGGTCAGATTTGGGGGACAGCCACGGGGACACTGTTGAACTGTTGGCTGTGCAACACAATGATACCCCCACACACTACCAGAACGACACAGAAGCGGGGAGACGGGGAGATCAAATAATCCATAGCCCTCCCGCAGGAGTCAGTTCATTAAAAAGAATGGACCACCATCAGATTCTTTTGGTGATGTGCCCATGTTTCAGGTTAAAACAGAAAAGGTCCATCTTTTGTTCTAAAATAATGTCAGATAAAAACACCGGCGTTGTTGTTGACAAGAGCACGCGTTAAACTGCAGCATATCTTAGCGGCGCGTGATGTCTGGGCATAGCAGATGAGTCCGATCCACCCGTCCACCCGCCTGAGTGCTGATAAGTTATTAAAGTTACACCCTGTAGTTCCTAAACAAGCATGCTATGGGGTTTTGCGCAGAAAGCTCGGATAAGAGACAGGTTGAGATGTTGAGCATAAAAAACTAAACGCCTTGACGTATGTCGATGTATGTAACGCTTAGGTCGTCAACATTCAACTGACTGCTAGAGCAACGATGCCATTCGCCATTTCTAAAGTTCCGTTCATGTTGAACAACTGGGCGAAGCAGTGTACCTGAGAACCATTCTGACAACAATGCCAGGCTTTAAGTCCTCTTCAGAGAATTATTTGCGTTTTCCTTGCCTTGTGCAGTCTAAATTACCCATAATATTGGTTTTTGTAGGAGCACCCACTAAAAACAACAAGGAACAGTTTAATTATTTTTCTGGTGCTGCCCAATGTGATGGAAATAGTCTTTAACGATGATGTGTTTTTGTATTTCCAAAACAAACATTTATAAGTTGTCAATGCATCTTTTTGAGAGGGATGTGAGGGGTGCCTCCTTGACATGGCTCTTCGAGAACTCCACGTTTTAAATGAACAAGTAGATCTGTTTACTTTTCCACTCTTTTTTGAAGAAACCAAACATAACCCCATGTATTTGAAAGGTCACTAAATTAACAAGAAATAGAGCATCAAGGGTTCAGACTTTTCGAACAACAACTTCATGAATTGCTTTACTTAAAAGATTGATAATATTAGAAGGGGAAAATTATACTATGCAACCCCTGCTACAGTATATGGCCAGACAAAGAACAATTTTAATCATCCTATGCTGTAGGAGAGGGAAAAACTGTCTAAACTTGCTAAATTGTCTAAATCAACATGTATGTTTGGCTGCATTTACACTTTGCATTTAAGCATCAAGCAGATCGGACCCTCAGTCAATCAAACCCAAATGTTTTTCCCCCTTGGCAACATAAACTGATTTTTCTATCTGGAAAAACCATTGGAAAATGTTTTCCTGCCCCAATATTAAAAAAGGGTCTGCAGAAAAGGGCCTGGTGAAAAAAGTAAACTTAAGTGGGGGGTTTTTTTTCCTTTTTGAAAGCTTTTCCCAAGCCCGTGGGACTTTTTTACAAATAAAAGGGGTTTTTGTAGAGTCTCTTTTAGCGCTCCACAGGGGCGTTCTCCATTTTTTTTTTTGACATTTCAAAGGGGGGGGCAGTGTTTTGTTTTTGCCCATCCCCCTTTGGGGTTCAACTGAGGCTGGACTGCGTTTACAAAACCCTTTATCCAAATCACAATGGTGCTCGACTACCCGGACCAGGTTTCCGGGATGGGTAACTTTCTGATCAAATGCGTTTCCCCACTTTTTTTTTTCCCAGGGGTTGGGGACAACACCGGAACGGGTCGCATTTTTAAACCCAAGCTTTTAGCACAGCCCTCTGCCCTTTTTTACCTACCAACATTAATTTTCTCTCCCCCCGCCAGCTTTTTTGAAAAAAGTTGCCAGCCACCGCCCGGGGATTTTTGATTTTTTTTCCCAAAAATTTGAGGGCCCCTCCAGATATTTTTCAATGAATTTGAAAAATGAAATACACCAAAAAAAAGAAAAGAGCCTCACTTTTAAACAATCCTTTAAAAACCCGCATTTTTTTAAATAGCATCTTTTTTACATAAAGTTTGGGGCCCTTTTCCCGGGTGCTTTTCCGGGTGTTTTTGTTCGGGAAAAAGGTTTTGTTTTCTTTCCCAAAGATGGGGAAATAGCCCCCCCCGGTGTATAACATGAAAACACAAAAGCTTTAAAACTTGTCTTTAAAGGGGAAGCCTGTTTCAAAAAGACGAGATAACTTTTTAAATGGCGGGGAAAGATTTAAAAAGATTTTTCCAGATCCTATAACATAAAAACTTCTTTTTAAATATTGTAAACCAATTTTTTTTTTAGAAATTTTTCCAAAAATTTTCAAGCTGGCTGCATCCCTGTTTAAAAAAAATGTCCTTTAAAAGGGGAACATCTTTTTGGGGCTGCACCCCCTCGCAAGATGTATTTTTTAAGTGCTTGCTCTCTGCAATACATTATGGGACTTTTCCTACAATGAAAAAAATTAGATGTTTGAAGATTTTTTATGATTTAGAACATGTAAAATGACCTTTAGAGATGTCTATCAGATGTTTGTACCCACATATGTGTAATGACGTAAAAAACTTCAAAATCGGGGGAAAAGGAGGCGGGAACCCCGGGGGACATTAAAATAAAACTTTAAAAAACCAAAAAAACCCACAGAAAAAAAAACTAAAAACAAAAAAAAAACCCGGCCCGGGTCCTCTCTTTTTCCTTAAATTTCCGCTCCTTTTTTTTGTATCCTTCCATCCCTTTCGTGGGACCGAGCCCCGGTGAGGGGAGCGGGTTTTGCTCTTTTCCAAAATCACTCCCCCGGGCCTCGCTCCTTTCCCCACGGCTCTGGGCCCGCCCCACTGGGAAATCCCCCCTCGGCCCTCTCAGCGGGGGGTACCCCGAGACTGGCGCTCTACTCCCTCCACCCCCCCTTCCGTGGGGGCCGCTCCCCAGGGGGTGGGGGAAAACCTGGGGGAAAGGACAGACAAGCCCGGGCAAGAAAATGAGGGGAAAGGGAAGAGGAGCGCCAGAGAGGGAGAGGTTTCCCATACCCACTCCCCCTCGGCCCTCCCCAGCGGGGGAAACTGTTCCACTCCCTGGCGGTAGATTTGGAGGGCCCTTCGGGGGAAAGGGCACATACTCCTCCCCGCCCGGGGGAAGGGGGGGGTGGCTCCTCCATTTTTGGCCCCCGGGCAGGAGCCCCCCCCTTTCCCTCCCTCCCCCCCATTCTGGGGGAAAACCAGCAGGCTCCGACCCCGGGCCCGAAGGGCAACCCCCCCTCCGCCCCTCACGGTGACGGGCCACCCCCTCCACCCGCGGGGGGCTGGCAGCGAGTTCGTCCGTCCCCGGAAACCACTCCACCCCCCACCGCCTCGAGCGTCCACGGGGGCAGACTCCTTCACCCTCCCTCGTGGCACCGCGGATTCACCCCCCAGCGGCGAGGGATTTTCGGCAGGTGTCCCCCCTTTTCCTCCCGGGTTTCGGAAACCAGTGTAAGACGAAACAACTTCAAAAATCAGGGGAAGAAGGGGGCAGGAACCGCCGGAAATTCAAAAAAAATTTAAAAACCCAAAAAAAACCCCAAACCAAAAAAAAAACCCAAACCCAAAAAAAAACCCGGGCCGGGTCCTCCCCCCATCCTTCAAGGCGTCCCCCCCTTTTGTATCCTTCCATCCCCTTTTTTTTGGCCACAACCCGGGGTTGGGGGGAGGGGGGTTTTCGCTCTTTTCCAAAATCACTCCCACCGGCCTGCTCCATTCCCACGGCTTCCCGGCCCCCCCCCCTCACTGTCACAATATTTTTTTCCGGTAAAGCAATTTTTAAGGGGATAATCCTTTTACCCAAAAAAGTTGACATTTGAAATCACCAAAAGAACATCCCCCTCCCCCAAAAGACCCTCGCCCCTTTTTTGAAAAGCTCCGCCCCAACATACGCACCCCCCCAGGCAACGATTAGTTCTGGGAAACAAAAAAAACCAAATGCTACAAAAATTTCCCGGGACCTGAGTGGTGCGCCGTGCCCTGTTTTCTGGTTTTTTTGCCCTTAAACAGCCCCTGTCCAAAAAATTTTGGGCCCAAGAGATACAACAAACCTCCTTGCGATGGCATGTGTGGGGGGTGCATCCTAGGGACCTGGACTTTCTGGGCAAATGACTGGGAGGTAATGCCTTTTTTTGGAGGATCTTACTGTTTTTCCCCTCCCCGTGGGACCTGTTGCCACTTTCATTTTTTACCAAAACAGGGAAAAAAATGGGCTCCTAATCATCTATTCTTCCAAATTGGGCAATTGATATCCCCTAAATGTAATTGACTTAACTTCTACTTGATGATTTAATGGTCCCCTTTAAAATTTAAAATAATGTTCCCCTTTTTTTTTTATAAAAATCCAATTTGACTGGGTCTGACAGTCTGATGCCAATTCCAGTTTTTCCCGATCTGAGTCACATGTTCTGAATAAAAAAATTTTTCAAAAAAATAAAAAAAAAAAAATAGTTTTAAAATGCCCTTTCCTTGAAAACTAGTTTCATAAATGAGTTTTTTCATTTTAACTCTTTTTTCCTTTTATGTCACACAAAAATTTTTGGGGGGGTCCCCTCTTTTGCCCCGACTTTTTCCCTCTCTTCATTGTTTGGGCATAAAACCCTGTTTTGGCGTCCCCCTTTTGGTTTTTTCCCACCCAAAATTAACCCTGGCCTCTAGGTTTATGAATGTGAGTGGACCCCCTGCCTTTCCCCCCCTTAAGTGAAACCTGATGAAAATTTAAACCCCCACATTTTTTTTGCCAGCTGCAAAAAGCCGGGGACCACCTAATCTCTAGCTTAAAATTTTTCTTGTGCTTTTTTACAATACCTGCCAATCATTTTTTTTGTGGGGTGGTGTGTACTGTTGGGGTCCGATTAGCCCGAACTGAAGGGCATAAGAAAGGGGGAAATATGGGGCAAAATTGTGGGAAAAATACATTAAGGGAGGGGTGTCCAAACTCTTTCCTGGAGGGCCTTAAAGTTTTTTCTCCAAACCCCAAATTTAAAAATACCTAACCCGCTAATCAATTTTTACAAAGGGATACAATCATTTTAGGGAACTTTGGAAAGGGAAAATTGCAAACACCAGCCGGGAACACTTTATAAAAACTTTTAAATTTAAAAAGGGTTTTTAAAAAACATTATAAATGCTTAACAATTATTAGTTAATATATTTTAAAAAAACCCAGAAGCTGGGTATAAGTGTTTTTAATTTTTTTTTTAAAACTTTTAAAAAAATTTCCCAACAATCAAAAGTTTAATATTTTATGTAAATAAAAGGGTTTTCAAAATTTATTCAAATTTCAGTTTTTTTAAAGATCATGCAAATTGAAAATCCTTTAAATTATTTTTTACAGAATTTATCCAATTATTAAGAGCTTTGTAAAAGCCCAAAACCCCCTTCTGTTTTGGGGGTGGATACAGTTTAAGGGTTTTGACAGGTTTTTTGGGGTTTTTTGAGTAGGGGGTTTAAAGGTTTGGTTAAGGGGGCAAAAGTGTAAAAGGGGCAATTTAAAATTTTTAAGGGAAAAGTTTTAAAACTGTTTTATTACATTTGGGTTTTTATAAAGGAAACGTTTTTTCCCTTTAAAAAATTATTTTTTCCCCCGGGTTTTTTTTTGAAAAGGGATAAACCTGCAAGGGAAAACAGTATATGTTAAAGGGGAAAAAAAAAAACATTCCCTTTTCACCCAAATTGGGATTGGTTCTTAAAATTTTTACTTTATTCATTCTTTAAAATTGTTTGCCCAAAAAATAAAATTTGTCAGAGTTTTTAGAAAAAAGTATTAAAACGCTAACTTTTAAAAGTTCACAGGGGCCCAAAAATGCCCATATATTTTAAATAACCAGAAGCAGATTGGGTAAAGCAGGTTTTTTAAAAGGGAAAACACAGCAGGTTTTATAAATAAATTAAAACACAAAAACATTTTAAACCAAACATTTAAAAGTAATTTGAAAGCTGACCTCTCCTCTCACACCCCCCTAAAACCCCCGCTATGACTTCTTTTATTCCAAAACAAAACCTTTTCCCGGGGCCCCCATGATGTCTTTCATGCTGGACATGCTTGTTAAATAATGAAAAAACAGGGTTATTTTAAAAAATTCAAACATCATTTTAAAACCCCAAAGTGAAAACAAAGAACTTTCCTGTTGTTTGGACTTTAAATCCTGTGGTTTTAGCACCATTAGACCTCCTTGGTTTTATCCACAAAAAAACATGATGGGGGGTATAGCTCTGGGAGTGTTCTCTGTTGCCCCCCTTTTTTCCCCTGGGGCGTTTTAAAAATTTATTAGCAAAAAGGTTTTTTTTTTGTTTGTTTGTTTTTTTTTTTTTTTTCTTTTTAGATGTTACCCTTTATCTTACAATCTGGCTTGAGGCAAAAATTATTTTTTTTTACTATTTTATACTATTTTAAGGCACAAAATCACTAGAGTACAGTAAGTATAGGAAATCAACAAGATCACAGGATCCTTTTAAATTTTTAAAAAAAAATTAAGGTCATATTAATAAAAAAATAAAAAAAAAAGCTTTTGTAAGTCCCCTTTGGATAAAATTTCCCCTTTTGGGCAAAAAAGCCCCCAAAAAATCTTTAAAAATTTTTCTTTTTTTTTATTTTTTTTTAATTTTACCCTTTCCGTAAGGGGCTATTAATAAATTAAAGGTCCCTTTTTAAAAACCAAGCAAAAAGATTTTAATTTCACTACTCTAAAAATTGAAAAAAAAAATTATTTCAACATTTCTAATAAAAATTTTTCAAATTAAAGGTTTTTTTAATTTTGTTTAACCCATACCTCAACCCCAAATTTTAATTTATTAACTAAAAGTCCCCAAAGATTAATTAAATTTCTGTACCAAATGTATTTCTCATTGTTTTAAGTTGTTAATGCCTTGCCAAAATTAACAAAGTTCACTGTATGTAAAAAAATTTCCCTTTGACCCATGGGGCTTTACAGTTATCTAAATCAAATGTCTCATTTTTACGTTCAAAGGGGGAAATAATATCAAAGGGGCCCTAGAAATTAGGGCCGTGCGAATATGCAGTTCGTTTGGAAAAATATCCCAGAAAAAAGTTTTTTTTTTCTTTTCCCCAAAGAACCCCATCTAGTTTTTGGGCTTTAAAAAAACTGTCCTAGTAATGTGATGCTTTAAAAAAAACGTTTGGCTCAGGATTTTTTTAATTTTAAAAAAAATCCATCACCCACTGGTCTGGTTTCATTTGGACGGGCCGTTTAATGCTAAGCCCCTGACATTTCCCTTTTTGGGGAATCCAAAATATACTTTTTAAAAACGAATGTTTGTTTTTTTTCACTTGCTCCCAAATTTAAATTTTTAAAATTTAACAATTTTCAAAATTTTGGGGTCCCCCACACATTTTCCCTAATTGGGGGGTGGGACTAACAAATACTGACCAATCATTATTTTGACAAGCGTATGGTATGCCCTATAGGAAGAGGGAAATTAATAAACTGCCTTAATTGAAACCCTGAAACCTCACGTTAAATATGTTTTTAATGGGACATATAGGAAGTTACATTTATAATTATTATCTTTTAATAAATAACATTTATCTGGAAAATTACCAGCTTCTCACTGGCGGGCCACAGCTGAAAGGGGAGTGGGCCACTGCCCACACGTGCCCACCGTACTTTTGCCACTGTTTTAAAGACAAACCCGTTTGGAGGAGCCTTGTTTTGCTCTTTTGGTTAAATAATTAATTGGTATGAAATTTGAATGGGAAAACAATTAGAGATTAACTGTACAGAAATTGAAAAATACACACTAAACACACTATACTCATAGTCATGAAAAACTGATGTTGTTAACATTAATCATCTGAAATAAAGTATAACAATAATAACAATTTGCATGATTTGACGTTATAGACTAACAATCGTTAGATTAAATCATCATTGGTAGTGTGATTTATTGTAATATTTTTTCCCTCAGTTGGCCAGAACAAACATGGCAGACTTATTACTTGTTCAGATGACAATATACGGTGAAAATTCTTATTTGGGTCATATATTCCAAGACGTAGGCTAGAATGTGTGTGTGGGGAGAATATTTTTATTACTGTCAGACTTCCACACATACTCATATAAACATTAACATTATATTCATCCGCGCTGGAGCCGTGCCAGAGTACAACCCACGCAAGAAAGATAATTCCTCAAGTAACTTCAATTCCAGGGTTTCCAACAGAGATGGCGACAGAGGCAAAACTTGCAGCTTTCAAGTGTTTTTTTTTTTTTTTGTTAAAGTAAAATGTAGTACATTAATAAAAATCTAAGACAAAATCAGGGTGACTAATATGACTTTTACAACAACAGGAAAATCCCCGTACCACATCAATTAATAGAAGCTTTATGTGGAGAATATGGTGAACATTATATCAGAACAGTTTTTTCAGTATCACTGAGATACTTAGTATCATGATGCTATATATAGTAATACTTTGTATTCTCACTATATATTATTTTCGACTTCCATGTTAATTTTAGTACAAGTTTTAGTAATTATCTGTTTTAGTCATCTTTTATATTAGTGGTTTTTACAATATGTCAGAACATACCCTTTCTCTACTCTAACCTCTCTTTTTTTCTCCCCTTGCATTCACACCCCTAGATTTATTTAAATCTCTCATTTATAACACCTTTAATCGTGTGGTTTTAAGACACATAAATGTGGGCTTAAGGGCACTTTTGATTTAAAATCCTCTTGGTTGAGAGAGAGGCTGGTAAGCATTGATTTAGGTCATTTCAGGTATGCTTGGCTGCTGTCTCGTGGGCATTCAGACATGATTCAGTCCGCTCTCATCATGCCCTGCAGTAATGCAAGCTGACATGATGTAAATGAGTTTTAAAGGTACTCATGCTGGGTGGTCATTGCTCTCGTTTAGTGGTCAGATGGACTAGCCCTCCAGCTGCCGGTGTGTCTGTGAATTAGTCCAGCCTAAACCACAACATCCAAGACTTTATTACAACTGACCACATGACTTCATTCCTTGGAGGGAATGGGACAGAGTGAATGAAATAGAAGAGAGAAAGAGAATTGCTATGGCTATGGCTATGTAGAGGAAACAACAATTCAGTGTTTGGCAATAGTGTCATTATCTAATAGCCACATCTGAGTTCAATGTGGATGCTGTATGCTGGAATATGAGCAGTCATTTTTCTGGCATCACCCGGGACTGATAGCATGTGCGCACGGTGGACCTGAACAGCACATTTTTATATCTGTGTTTAAAAACTAAACTAACACATTTAAGATTGCCAGTTTAAACAGTTAAGAGCCAGGGACAAAAGCGCCATACGAAGCGCGCAAACCCGCATCTCAGAATGCGTGCAAATATTGAGCTTACTCTGAAGTATGTGTTTGAACGGACAAATCCACAAAATAAATAAATAAATAAAAAAAAGGGCCCAAAAATGCACGTTTTTGGTAAGTATCCATAGCAGACAAGCCGGCTGAATGTACTGTATCAGTGCACTGGTTCAGTGCATTCTCTTAAAGTGACAGTACTTTCTTAATATTAATTGAACGAAAAAACAAATAAATCACTCACTGCTCTAAATTGAATACTTTTGCAACTTTAATAACGGTTAATCTTTTTATACAGTCAAATATGCAATGCTGTTTTACATTTGATTACTTTATTCCAATTTCGTACCTAAAAACTAATGCTAAGACCTACCTGAAATAACCTGAAAATCACAATTTTTTTTTTATTTATTTTTACTGTATTTTATTTGTTGTGCTATTGCTTGTAGCTAGATAGATTATTCTTATGTTCTTTTTTTTTATTTGACAGTATAGTTTTTCCCTAAACATAGCACATACCAAACCATACCGAATCTGTGACTCTAAAACTGTGATACAAACTGAACCGTGAAAAAGTTGAACCGTTCCATCCCTAGTAGTTAAGGTAGGTATTGGGTAGGATTAGGGATGTAGAATATGGTCATGCAGAATGCATATTTTATAAGTTTCTAATAAACAGCCAATATGTTAATAAAAGGCATGCTAATAAACAAATAGTTAATAGTGAGATTGATCCCTATAGTAAAGTGTTACCAAATGTTTTCTCATAATTTGTGACCATTAAATTCCTATGATTTTTTTCATGACTGTCTATCCTTTTGTAAAATAAATTTTTTTGAGATCACCTCTTAAAAGGGTAAAATGTAAAAGTACTGGTTGAGCACTGCATCGGGATCATCCTTGGACTCGGTTGATAGGGAATATCGTGCCATTTTTGTAACCCCCGAGGAAAAAATTAATTATGGTAATGGACGTTTCGTTTCTGACACGCTGTAGCAAATATAATAACTGCACATAATGTAAAAACTGCACATAAATTAATAAGTATAACAGATTTGAAAAAAAAAAAAAGTCTAACATAGTCGTAGTCAGTTTTTTTAGCGACAGTGGCGAGCCCAATGTCCAGCCCCGCTCCCTTTCCCCAGCTACCCAAATTGGCATATTGCAATTCTTCCTTTCAAAGGCCTCATTAATGGCCTCTTGCCAAGGGACTGTGAGTTCGACTTTTATGATGCCTACTGGGGTTGGACCAGAGAACCAGATCTGGGCACAGATTGGTGACTGCAAAATTCAAATGAAAAGTGAGTCTGTGGAATAAGTCGCTCGCATTTCCCCAATCCCTGGCTCTCACAGTAGGATTCCCTTGGCTATGACCATGCTCTCAAAATTCCTCCCATGTGCAGTCTCTGTGGCAACCCATATCTGAGAAACCACTCTTCAAGAAAACTTTTGCTTTCGGGCACATTTGGAAGATGTACAAATGTAGTGAAGACAACATCGCCACAAGGACGTTTACTTTACAGTCGGTGCAAGCTCCAGGGTAGTAAATCAACAGCTACTGTGGGTATATTTTTTTTTTTTGTGTATAGTGTTTTTTTTATAGAGAGAGCAAAGTGTTATTTTTTATCTATTCTTCTCTAAATATTTTTCTTGTGGCGAATTTTTAAGAGCAATCTCCAGAATCTTTTTCTGTAACCTCTTTTATACATTTCTTTCTCTAGGCGTTCAATACATTTCATTCATATTTGTTGAAAATAGTGTCGTATTCATATTGAAAATGTGGTCAAAAATGAAAAAACAACAATAGTAAACACTCATTTTTAAGTTAAATGCATTTTCATCAATGAATTCAGTGATGTCATCATCCAGCTCATTTTCAGTTTAAAAAAAGTATCTTGGAAAAAAAATCAACGATATCGTCCCGACCCGCGTTGATTTTGATATCTATGTTTATTAAGTTGCCAGAATTTTGAGAATGCTGGCGGATGTGGAGGACTAAGACTCATTCAAATACTGAGGTGCTAAACCACTCAGAGCTTTATAAGTAAAACCCAGATTTTAAAATCTTTAAAATGTTTAATTGGGAGCCAGTCAGCAATAGGTTGTAATTAAGAATATTGTTGAGATGGAAATATGCAGTTTTACAAATGCTAAAACGGGGCTTTCTAAGAAAAATTGCTATCAAATAGCAATCTAGGTTCCAACGATGAAGAAGAATTGACAGAGCAGCCATCGAGTCTTAGACAGGGGTTCTGGTTAGTTGTTTAAAATTGGAAGCTGATTCTCCCCTGTAAGATTCTCTGGGCACCCTAATATCCTTGATTTGGACATCCCCAAGGGTTAACTGGGCCCTGTAATGGACCCCGGGTGGGCTGCTGCCAACTCTTCCCCCTTCCACCATGAGGTGGCTATTGCCATGGATTGGTTGGACAGTCATTTTTGTTGTGTCCGAGTTGTCCACTCCCATCCACACTCCCTGGAGGACCAATATAAGTCCTTGCCTCTGGCTTCCTTCTGGTCCTCTAAGTATTGGTTTTTATTTTCCATTCCAATTGCTCTGGTTGTTTAGTCACTACAAGACATTCAATGAGGGGTACAGGGATCTGGTGTGGCATTCTGATGGGACCTGCTGTGCTGGGCTTGGCTGATAGGCTGGTGATTTTTTTCCGCTGAGCATTCTCCATAAATGCCGAGTGAAACAATAGCCACTTGATCCCCACCGCGGGACACAGATCAAGAAACACTGCCGGAAAACGCACTGTGGTATTCCAACGACTAGAAAAAGGCAACAGCCTCCATCTGCGGCATCTCTGCTTGCTCACAAACAATGTCTAATCTCTGGAGGAATAAGATGGATGACCTTGGCCAGATCTCAAGTTTCCCCACGGGGACTAGGACTGTAACATCCTTTGTTTGTCTGAAATTGGCTCACGCCTGACACCTCGGCCACCCGACACTGCTGTAATGCCATCTGATAACTTCTCTGTTTAAGCGATGACTGCCAGTAAATCCAAAGGTGGTGGAGTGTTGTTTTTTCATGATCAACGAAGGACATGGGGGTGCCCCAGGAATATCTCCACTTTGTCGCGCATCCTGCCTCGCCGCAACAAGAATTATTCTCTATTATTGCTGCAATTCTATCTGCTCTGGGAGTTTTCATCAATATTGTTACTATGCTGTCTACATTCCACCACAGGCAGCACACAAGGCTTTGGCTTGGTCCTAGCTATCACGATGTGCTCAGTGTGGTTACATTACCAAACAGCCTGATGCTGGCCCTTCTATCACACGGGGGATTTTAACAAAGCCAACCGCAGGGTCAGTTATCCTTGAACTTTTACAAACATGTAGCCTGTCCAACTAAGACGGAATGAATACTATGGATCATTGCTATTCTCAGTTTAAGAATCTCTAACAAAGCTCGCTCACTACTGGCTTTTGGGGGGGGGGGGGTGGGGCATAATCGGACCATGCCGCCATTTTCCTCACACTGAATATAAACAAAGAGCTCTTCCAAGCTGAACGACCCATTCAGAGGGTGTCGGTAACGCGCTGGTCCACCCACTCTGACTCCATGCTACAGTGGCTCTTGATGATGAGACTAGCCAGTTCCGCGCGTGTTCCTCTCGATGTAGCGTTTCCTGATGATAGCATAGTTAAGCTCCTTGTCCACACATTGCTATAATACTTGAACCGCCACAGATCCAATAACTCTATAAATGACTTTCTCGAAATCATGAACCTACTGGGTGGACGAACAATCTGTTGCGTCAGTAACAAATGAACTTGCAGCTTAATCAAACTGTCCGTCTCTCATTGGGGAAAACATGATCGGGTACAAACATTGTGCTCTAATCATCCGATGGGTGTAAAGCTGCCAAACACCAATACAGGACACATAGAGTCGCATTGCCATCTAAGATGACTCCAGTCGCATGTGGCAATGCATAAGAACCATCTGTGCCATGGGAAACTATCCGCTTGCATCTGTGAGAGCAGACCCATCCCATCATGCATCAGAACAGCAGTCCGATCAGAGCATATCAATAGACCTTTTACTCACCGGTGACGAGGACGAGTTTCGTGAGGGTCTAAAGCAGTAACTACGGAAAGCAGGAAGTCGCTGATGGGATTTCTGGCTCTGTGCTGAGAACAAGAACACTTCTTCCGTAGCCTGATAGGCTAAAACCTGGATGATCCTTTATGGGCGTCACACTGCAACTTTTCGTTCCATTTACGTCCATTCATAGGCACGCATTGCATGCTCAACTGGAAGCAACTATTCGAAAAATTTGCATTTTGGCGGCGTTCCAAGTTCAAGTTTGTGAACTGTGACCTGCGAATTTTGCATCATATGTGAAGATTTTGCCCAGAGAAATGATACTCACTGCGTGACCTCCCTCTGTCAGAAATTCAAAAATTGATGAAAGCGCTAATTTTATCCATAGCACAGCACGTCTATTTTTATATACTACATCTTTAAAAGATTATAAAAATCAATTAACAAAAGCTTCATGGCTTTTTGGTGTCAAACGAAAAGGAACCGAGGGTACTTGGAAGTCAGACACATTTGATAAAGTTTATTGCTTAGTGTATACAGAAAGAGAGAGAGAGAAGATTGTGACCCAGCCAGCACCTACTCATCGCAAAATATTTTTGTTTGACACCCAAGTTGCAAAAAGACACGTACAAGCACAGTCGGAATCCATGTTGTGAGAACTGAGGGCCAAACCTTGGTGATTGAGATGTTATATCCTACTCTGCCATAGGTCAGTGGCATACGAAAATGTCTAGTGGTGACTGCTCCTTTAGGAGGAGCTTATTCCCCCAGTCCATGCGGCCCTAAACTCAAACTCCTAACTCTACATTACTTTCACTTAATTATCTTAATATACTTAATATACTGAACATTTCACTAGCACACAGCTGTTCTATATATTTTTTAATTTTATTTAGTTAACTTTTTTACTACCGTCTATTGCTGCTAGGTAAATACCCTGCACAACCGTTTTGCACATGCTCTCTGACATCCCTGCTCATCTAATATTTATAAGTCTACATTATACTGTCCTGCCCTGTTATTTTATAAAGCATTTTTCTTATTCTTTTTTTAAATCTACTTTTTTCATACCATAGTTATAGATAATTTTCCTTGTGTTTTGTATTCTTATTATTGCACTGTACAGAGAGCGGAAAGGAAGTATCATCACTTGAATTCCTTCTTAGAGAAAATGGCATCTGTGAGGTTTCCGGTCAGGGATTAGAATGTCATAGTACTGGAGACTGCTCCTCCTAGAGTTACAAAATGACCTGCTCTTATCATCTGATCGTGGGGTGGATCTCTCTATTATGCTATTGATCTTAGTGCGCCGGGCGTTTGAGCATACTGTTGAGCTTCACATCCATCATCTTTTGCATAGCACTAGAAAACTTGTGTTGGCATTAATGGACGTTCATTACGGTGCTTCGGTTTAAATTGTAATTATATTTACCGCCATCAAGTCGTAGCGTGATGCCTGTATGCCATATATGGATCCTCGCGATCACAAGGTGTCAGTATGGAGTACCACAAGGTCGCATCTGTACTCGGGCCCCGTTGACTGCTTCACACTTTACATGTTTACTCCTTGGGAAATATCATCAGGAAAACGGTGGTTATGCGCTGATGATACTCAGCTCTATAGTTCTTTCGTGGCCCGGTGAAACATACCAATTGGAAAACTAACAGAATGCATAGTCGATATAAAAAAAATGGATGATTAGTATTTTCATACTGCTAAATTCCTGAAAAAAAACAAAAACAACACAGAGGTGTTTTAAGTTATAGGGACCTAAAAGCTCTGCCCTGTTAATAACCTAGAACCCTGTCTAAGACTGATGATGCTGCTCTGGTCAGATTCTTTGTCATCAGTTAGGAACCTGAGTGTGTCTATTATGATAGCAACCTTTTCCTTAGAAAGCCACGTTTCTATCATTTGTAAAACTGCATTTTTCCATATCAAAAATAAATCTACATTACGACCGCCATGCTCTCAATGTCAAATGCAGAAATGGTTAATCCTCAGCGTTTTATGACCATCAAAGGATTAGACTTACTCTCTAATGCTTTATTGGTAGTGTTGTTCTGCACGCTTAGTAAACAAACTCCAGTTAGTCCAAAATGCAGCAGCCTAGAGTTCTTACTAGAACCCAGGAAGTATGATCATTATTAGCCCGATTCTGTTCGCAACAACTGCAACGGCTCCCAATCAAATATTGTATCGATTTGTATCAAATCTTGCTTATTACTTATAAAGCCCTGTGAGTGGTTTTTTTTTTTTTGTAAAAGCCAAAAAACCTCAGTAATTGAAAGAGGCTCTGGTTACCTTATGTCCTGCTCCACGTCCGCTCCGTTCTCAAAACTCTGGCAAATGTTGATTTGAATAAAGACCCCTTTGGGATAGATCAAAGTCAACTGTGGGGGGCAGATCCTTTTCCTATTTAGCGCCCAACCTTTGGAATAACCTACTCTAACATTGTTCGGTGAGGCAGACACACTCTGCGCAGTTTAAATCTAGATTAAAAGACCCATCTCTTTTAACCTGGCTTACACATAGCACAACAGACACAATACGGAAAGCTTCTAATATATTCAAATTCTGTTAAAGGATTTTTTAAGGCTGCATTAATTATTTAAAACCGGAACCGCGGAACACTTTCCCATAACTCCCATTGGTACTTGCTACATCATTAAAGATATGGCATCTAGCGCCATATATATAACTTAGTCCATTACTCTAGGTCCTTTTTCTCATCGTTACAGTATCCGAGGTCACCATGGCCCCCAGATCCAATCTCTGATCCAAGTCAGAGGGTCACTTCGCTGTCAGTCACCCAGATCCGTATGTATCCACCCAGATGCGGTGGCTCAACACCTATAAACGGACCCTCTAACAGCCCTGAAATGACCAAGCGGAGACCAGGACAACTAGAGCCCCAGAGACAGATTCCCCTGTAAAGTGACCTGTCTCAGAACGGACTGACACTGGTACAAGACCAAAGGAAACAGATGATCTTTCTTCTGACACAATTCTGACTTTTTGCTGCAGCCATGGAAATTGAACTGTCCGGTTTTGGTCTGGGTCAGAGGAGAACTTGCCCCACCACCTGAGCCTGGTTTCTCCCAAGGTTTCTGTCATTCCGCTCTACATTCGGTCAGATCCGATGGAGTTTTTTGGTTCTCAGCTTTGCCTCCGCTTTGTTTGGTCAACCGTGACCTCGCCAGTCTAGCGACAGAGCCAGCAAAGTCTGGCTTGCTTAGTTTGGGGACACTTTTATTTTACAACGAATATCATTGACTTGATTGCAAATTATTGCACAGATACGATTTAGACTGAACTGAGCTGCATGATGACATCACCTGAATTCAATGAATGAACTGCCTTTAACTGTCCTTTTGCAATATTGACACCCTGTTTTCCTCATGAGGTGTGTTCAGCAATTTTGCTTTTGACTCAAATCTTTTTTTGTTTAAAGCGCTACTAACTAAGTGACTTTTGTGAATGACGTGACCTGACTTACTTTCACTGCTGGTCATATGCTTCTCCATATAACCATGCATGTGACACACTAAAAATCTTGAATCTTGGAGGAAGCACATTTTAACTGGAGACAAATCACTTGTCCATTTGTGCTCTCGATTCTTCTTTAACCGAATCTTGAATCGTTTAGTTAGTCGCTCTTTTTTGGTTAGTTCTTCAAGTTGTAACTTATTTAATTTTCTCTGTAAGCTCCTTTCTCTTTGTTCTTTCTTTAACTTCTGAGCCATGCATGAGAAACATGGTAATAGAACTCTTTGTGTGTTTTAGAGTTTAAGAGCCCACCACGTCCCTCACAGCCTGTTCGTTACAACTTTGGGCATGCCCATCTGTTACAGGGCAAGATTTTTGGTTCTTTTTCCTACAACACAGTTTGCCATTAATGGGCGTCTCCTTCTGGAATCCCGTCAGTTTTCTTGCTTCAAATCTTTTCAATCTGTCCTTCCTACACATATGTGAGGCTGGCTTTTCTGGCCCCACCAGCTGTTCGCCCTGGAGCGATATATTTGGGTCCAGTCGAAATCGTGTACTCAGCACACAGTGGCCTTCGATACTGCTGAAGTGGAGTGCAATCAAAAACAGTTTCCATCCCATGTGTAATGAGAGTCCACACTGCTCTGTCCAGATTGTGATGGCTTTGAAGAGTTTCTTCCATCTTTGTCCCTCCTATATTCTTTTGCCAGAAATGCTTGAATGTCTCATGTATGTCTGGGAGGAGAGTGACCAAACCCCTCAACGATCCTGTGAGGCACTGTGACAAACTGTCCCTCATTTAGGGCCCATTAGATTAAAATTGGTTTTGCAGTTGTGCAGTCCAGTTGTGGTCTAAGTCTTCCTTTTTTTCTCATTCCCATGTCTCGCATAGGACTCTTTACACACTCCTTCCTGTCTGCTTTCTAATAGTTTAACTACTACTCTATCTCATCAACACCTTTTATCTGCATCTTGGTATTAATTTTTCAGTTTCTTTTCTTTAATTTTCCGTCCGATTTCTCTGCTTCCATATAGCCTCTTCCTGTTTTAATCAGTGAAGACAGTGGGAACTGATGAACCAAGCCAACAAATAACCTCTAAACTGTCTCTGCTACATCCCGCGCTTTAACCGCTGTACAACTCTTAAAAGCGCAAAGGGTTTCCTCAAGTTTCTATATATGAACCCTGGGGTTCCGTACTTGGCCCTAGAACCTTTTTACCAAAAATGGTTCTATGTAAAACCTTGCATGCAAAGACCTTTTTTTTTAAAATGGTTTCTTAATTCCTGTTTTTATGACTGAAGTTAGACTAAAGCTTACTCATATAATTATAGGCCTTACTCAGACACCTCTTCACAAAGCTTTTGAGTCAAGACCACATGAATGACTGCTGTAGTCAAAATATTAATAATCTAGTCCTGTAGATTTGATCTGTACTTAGCATGAACGTTATTACTTTACATGATAGTTTACGCTTTTTGCGATCAATTGTGAAGAAAAACATAAACTCACCAGGAGTTTGTTCTTTATTTTTATCCCATATTGTGTTGTTTTATCTACCGGGGAACATTAAAACAAATATCTACAAATACCCCCTTCCCCCTCCCCGGTGCATATCTTCGTTGCGTCATCCTTGATTCCTATTGGTGGATGGGCGAATATGATCTCGAGAGGAGTCGAGACAAGTGACAGTTACTTTTTCAAACTGAGGTAATCCGCCATTTCTGCTTCGTTTCATACCTAAGGTAATTTTAAGGTTTTACATTTTTTAAATGATTTTACCGGAAATAGTTTTTGTATTAAACAGTTAATATTTATAGGAGCCCAATTGGCCCTTAAACAAAACACGGAGACCAGAAGCAAAAATTACCCCAAAACACTGGGGGTGGTGAGCACTGACCAGTGCGTCGTCACGCGCCCAAATACCGGGTAAAGCCCTGTTAAATTAATTTTTGTCTCCGGTATTTAAATTCACTAAATTATCATGTCGCCCCTTTACCCATTTCCCCTTGTTTAATGCTATTGGAATTGCTAATCACAATAAGAATGCTTGTTTTAATAGAGACGAGCTTTTGTTTTTTTCGAGTCATGAAGCTGAATTTTCCACTTTCCATTTCACCAAGCGCGCAGCATGGGAACACTCGGTGTTCAAATAAATTGCCCGAAGTTCAAATAAAGTGAAACCGGTTGGAAGACGTAGGTGAATGATTATAGTGAAGTGTGATCGCAGTTTTTCACACATAGGCTACTTCCTTTTGCTGTTAGTATTTTTTCCCCATGCCTATTTTAACAGGTGTCAGAGTTTCTTAATCCTTGGCCCTCGCTAAGATACTTTCTGCAGTTTTTTTAACTTCAACCCAGACCAGACAAGGATCTTTGATTAGCTTGTTCAGGTGTGTTTTCAGGTTGGAGCTAAACTCACAGGAAAGTGGGACACTCTAAAGTCAAAAACTTCTGGCGGTCTGACTATTTAAAAATGTAAAGACACAGT